>NC_054824.1:127571112-127878374 GCF_018345385.1 Vulpes lagopus | reverse complement strand
TATATTAAATATGTGTGAAGTTAAACATTAAGTAGACTATTGACACTTACAAACACATGTCCCTTGGTATTTTGTGAGAGTCATGTCAGAGACTGCTGGCTGTTCACCAACTATCTCCTAACTTAGTTCTTCATTGGAGATGGAGCTCTGATTTCATTTGGGTTGGCTATGTGCCTCACTGAGAGACCACTATTTCCCAAACCCCTTGAACCAATTGTGACAACCCCTAAATTCTGGCCAGTAAGAAGTGAAATGCTATGTATAATATTTCTGAGTAGATGTCTTAAAGATGTCTTAAAGGAGCTGATTCAGCTGGAAGAATTTTTGTTCTTCTCCCAATTGCTTTTTGTTTCGTTTTGTTTTTTTTTAAGTAAGCTCTACATCCATTGTTGGGCTTGGACTCAACAACCCCAAGATCAAGAGTCCCATGCTCTACGGACTGAGCCATCCAGGTACCCCGGATTCCCCCAATTGTATTTCATGATGTCTAGAACACAGATGTGATGCTCCCCACCCCCACCCCATGCCCAAACAACCTTATGATCTTCAGGTTGGAACCCATCAGCCATTTGTTGAGAATGGAAGAGCATAAAGATAGAAGGAGGTTGAATCCCTGGTAGCTTTGTGGAATCTCCAAGCCTGCCCTGGATTTCCCATGTCTAGACTTGTTCACTCAAGCGAAAAATCGTTGTGTGTTTAAGCAATGAAATTTTAAATTTTCTATTAAATGTAGCTGAATCTTGTCTGATATAGGGAGAAAACAGAGACTGAGTGGAAATAATTAATCACCTAAGTCATGATTTTGGAAAAATCATTTTTCTTTGGGCTAAGATTTTAGAAATGTTTAGTCTTGAAGACATTTCAGAGTTTTTCTTTTTTTTTCTTTCTTTTGTTTTTTTAATTTATTTATTTATTTATTTATTTATTTATTATTTAGAAAGAGAGAACCATGCTCAAAAGCAGGGTGGGGAGAGGGGCAGATGAAGAGGGAGAGAGAGAATCTCAAGAAGACTCAGGGCTGAAGCAGAGCCCCTGCAGACTCAATTTCATCACTCCGAAGATTATGCCCAGACTGCATACAAACACTTAACAAATTGACACTTAACACTTAACAAATTGAGTTACCCAGGGTGCCCCAAGACACATTTTTAAAAAAATTTCTTTAGAATTTTTATTTATTGGAGAGAGGAGAAACAAGCTAGAGAGAGAGTAGAGAGAGAGAGAGAGAGAGAGAGAGAGAGAGAGAGAGAGAGAGAGAGAGAGAGAGAGAGAGAGAGAGAGAGAGAGAGAGAGAGAGAGAGAGAGAGAGAGAGAGAGAGAGAGAGAGAGAGAGAGAGAGAGAGAGAGAGAGAGAGAGAGAGAGAGAGAGAGAGAGAGAGAGAGAGAGAGAGAGAGAGAGAGAGAGAGAGAGAGAGAGAGAGAGAGAGAGAGAGAGAGAGAGAGAGAGAGAGAGAGAGAGAGAGAGAGAGAGAGAGAGAGAGAGAGAGAGAGAGAGAGAGAGAGAGAGAGAGAGAGAGAGAGAGAGAGAGAGAGAGAGAGAGAGAGAGAGAGAGAGAGAGAGAGAGAGAGAGAGAGAGAGAGAGAGAGAGAGAGAGAGAGAGAGAGAGAGAGAGAGAGAGAGAGAGAGAGAGAGAGAGAGAGAGAGAGAGAGAGAGAGAGAGAGAGAGAGAGAGAGAGAGAGAGAGAGAGAGAGAGAGAGAGAGAGAGAGAGAGAGAGAGAGAGAGAGAGAGAGAGAGAGAGAGAGAGAGAGAGAGAGAGAGAGAGAGAGAGAGAGAGAGAGAGAGAGAGAGAGAGAGAGAGAGAGAGAGAGAGAGAGAGAGAGAGAGAGAGAGAGAGAGAGAGAGAGAGAGAGAGAGAGAGAGAGAGAGAGAGAGAGAGAGAGAGAGAGAGAGAGAGAGAGAGAGAGAGAGAGAGAGAGAGAGAGAGAGAGAGAGAGAGAGAGAGAGAGAGAGAGAGAGAGAGAGAGAGAGAGAGAGAGAGAGAGAGAGAGAGAGAGAGAGAGAGAGAGAGAGAGAGAGAGAGAGAGAGAGAGAGAGAGAGAGAGAGAGAGAGAGAGAGAGAGAGAGAGAGAGAGAGAGAGAGAGAGAGAGAGAGAGAGAGAGAGAGAGAGAGAGAGAGAGAGAGAGAGAGAGAGAGAGAGAGAGAGAGAGAGAGAGAGAGAGAGAGAGAGAGAGAGAGAGAGAGAGAGAGAGAGAGAGAGAGAGAGAGAGAAACTACATCCATTGTTGGGCTTGGACTCAACAACCCCAAGATCAAGAGTCCCATGCTCTACGGACTGAGCCATCCAGGTACCCCGGATTCCCCCAATTGTATTTCATGATGTCTAGAACACAGATGTGATGCTCCCCACCCCCACCCCATGCCCAAACAACCTTATGATCTTCAGGTTGGAACCCATCAGCCATTTGTTGAGAATGGAAGAGCATAAAGATAGAAGGAGGTTGAATCCCTGGTAGCTTTGTGGAATCTCCAAGCCTGCCCTGGATTTCCCATGTCTAGACTTGTTCACTCAAGCGAAAAATCGTTGTGTGTTTAAGCAATGAAATTTTAAATTTTCTATTAAATGTAGCTGAATCTTGTCTGATATAGGGAGAAAACAGAGACTGAGTGGAAATAATTAATTCACCTAAGTCATGATTCAATAAACTGGAAAATCATTTTCTTTGGGCTAAGATTTTAGAAATGTTTAGTCTTGAAGACATTTCAGAGTTTTCTTTTTTTTTTCTTTCTTTTTGTTTTATTTATTTATTTATTTATTTATTTATTTATTTATTTATTTAGAAAGAGAGAAACCATGCTCAAAATCAGGGTGGGGAGAGGGGCAGATGAAGAGGGAGAGAGAATCTCAAGAAGACTCAGGGCTGAAAGCAGAGCCCCTGCAGGACTCAATTGCATCACTCGAAGATTATGCCCAGAGCTGCATACAAACACTTAACAAATTGACACTTAACACTTAACAAATTGAGTTACCCAGGTGCCCCAAGACACATTTTTAAAAAAATTTCTTTAGAATTTTTATTTATTGAGAGAGAGAGAAAAAAGCTAGAGAGAGAGCATGGGGGGGGGGGGTTGTAGAAGGAGAAGCAGGGAGCCCGATGATGGGCTAGATCCCAGGACCCTGGAATCATAACCTGAGCTGAAGGCAGACGCTTAACCCAGTGAGCCACCCAGGTGCCCCAAGACACATTTTTAAATGTTGCGTACTACTTCTACCATTGCATCCTCCTAGAAAGTCTGAAAGATTCAATATTTTCTTCCATTCTAATAGCCTAAGACATGTTCTCGTGTTTCAGTTAATTAATATGTAGGTAAATACAATTTATTTTTCCATTAATCCAATGAATTTCTATTATAATCTAAAACTGTTCTTGTGCCAACTCAAATAGACCTCAAAATGAGTAAAGATGTGTTTGACAAACACAGGAAATTACAGAGGTTTCCGCATGTGACAAAGACAATGTTATGGTTTTGCTATATGACAAATGATGATTCCATATGCTAATAGACTCAGTTGGAATTCAGCTTTTTTTACATTAGTGCCTATATAAAAATGTATTTTAAAAATGATCTTAGTGAATTGGTTAGGACTTGCTTTAGAGCAGCACTTGGTAACAGAAATAAAGTGGCTTAGACAATATAAAAGTTTATTTTCACTAATGTAAAACAAGCTCAAAATCTTGGACTTGTATGGATGCTTCTTTTTAAAAATTTTTTACTGTTTTTAAAACATTTGTTTTAGAATTGCCGTGACAGGAAAACTTTACAGATTTGAATCCATTAAGTCTAAACATTTTTCCAGAGGAATAGATACCTGAAACTAAGTAAAAAAACAAGAAAATTAGGGGAAAAAAAAGCATTTGTGAGAGACAATATATTACTGTTAGTAATATACTAATGAATTTCATAAGATGACATGAAAATAATAAATCATTAGTAAAATAGGTAAAGAATATAAACAGATCATTCACAGAAGAAAGGACAATTAAATTTCATTTGAACAAATGAAAATATTCTAAACTCACTGATTTAAAACAATGAAAAATTAAACATGTTTACTACTGTATAACTTTCATTCAAATTAAACAATTTTTTAGTACATATATTCAGGATAAATTATGGAGGAATAGAATATCTCATAAAATACTTGAAATTGTTCAGAAGATTTTTGGTAGGTTACATAAAAATGCTTTGATTAATGGTTACATTTTACAAGTAGGACTTGTTTTCTTATGAGAAAGAAATGTTTTCATCATGTACTCTTTATTCTCTGTATTCTTTTTGTCATGTGAAGTATAAATTTTGGGGTTTGGGACTTTTTTGTTGTTTTGTGGGTTTTTTTTTTCTTCTGTGTGGATGCTTCTTAATGTCCCAGGAACCTTTACTTTTCTGCCCAACCACCTTTTTGTACAAATTGCTTCCCAGTCACAAAATGCATAATGCAGCTCCAGCCATCACATCTGTGTCTATAACAGGAAAATAGACTGTTTTTTAGGGCACATTTCCAGAAGCTCTCTCCAACAACTTCTCATATACTTGGGAGAACTTAGTCACATGTTCATCCCCATCTGAAAGAAAGTAAGAAAAGTGATTTTTCAGCTGAGCAAAATCAGGGCACAGTAACTAAGGAAGATGCTTAATAATGACATGAGGTAATCTGGGGACAAATGTGCAGGAGGAATATTGGTTCTTATTTTTAACCAATGTTACTCTGCCTCAGATCAATATGATTCTTAGCGAAATGTTTATTCCTTATATAATCGTTAAGGGACTGTATAGTGGAGAGATGCACTCTTTCAATTGCCAAGTTTTACAAAATACTGCAGAACAAAAACTTATTTTAAAAAAATCACATAAGTAAAGCTAAAAGTATTTTTTTTTAAGATTTATTTATTTATTCATTCAGAGAGAGAGAGAGGCAGGCAGAGGGGAGAAGCAAGCCCCATGCAGGGAGCCCAACTTGGGACTCTATCCCTAGTCTCCAGAATCACACCCTGGGCTGCAGGCGGCGTTAAACCGCTGCGCCACCCGGGCTGCCCAAGCTAAAAGTTTTTTAGAGATTAAACCTTGATTACATCTGCAGGCCAAGATATAGCTAGCAAATGTTTTGAAAATAATTATAAATACATTACTATATTCCAATGTATTCCAAATACATTACTGTATTCCAATAAATACATTACTATATTCCAATCAATTCCATTCTTACCCAAAATGTAAATTTGTGACTTCTTTTAAAAAAAACTGGCAATTCTGGTGACACTGAGTCTATATTCCAATTGGCTGGAAGGGAAAGTGGCATTCCTGGTGCCCTCTGCCAACGCCAGTGCCCTCTGAAACTTGCCATTCATGATAGGAAGGCTTTGCCTACCATTTATTAGGACACTTAGACTTTTCTTTCTTCTCCCTCTCTCCCACCCTCCCTCTCTCTTTCTTTCTTTTAAAATATGGAACGCTTCATGAATTTGCCTGTCATCCCTCTGCAGGGCCATGTTAATCTTCTCTGCATCGTTCCAATTTTAGTACATGTGCTGCTGAAGCAAGCACTGTACTATTATTTTCTGAAGGTATATTTAAGAAGAGAAAAGAAACAAGATTTTTTTGGACTTCTATCTTTTTCAAAATAATTTCAAAATAATTAAAAAGGGCTGCTTTGTTTCAACCAACATGACTGACTTATTTTAATTTCTTTCCTGACCCCTGCAGGCATTGAAGTTTGTAGCTACTTGCACTATATGAGTTTCAATACAAAATGAATTGTGTTGCCGTCTGACATACTAGATCATTTACTTCTTCCCTGTGTTCATTGTTTATTGTTTTCTCTCCTCTCCCTGCATTTGAGTGTAAGCTCCACCAGAACAGTGCACAACACCTTAAAGAGAACTGAATAAATGTTTTTTGAAGAAATTTATTAAGTGCCTACTATGTGCAAGCATTCCAGAATGCTCTTTTCACAAATATTATTTCATTGAAACTATTTACAGCATACTTCCAATTTATATATCATTATTCCTATTTACTAATAAGAAAACTGAGGTTGAGAAAAGTTAGTTGACTCAAACAAGCTCAGATTGCTAGCTAGGTTTCCAGGAGCCAAAATTGAAATGTGAGTCTGACTAATGATTCCATCCTGAACATTTCTCTTCGAATGGCTCTCAATATCAGTAATGCAATGGAAAAAAAAAAGTTTTTTACTTCTTAGTTCTAAAAGAAAATTATGCTTCCTGTGAATCTAAGTTGCTCATTGAAATGTAAATTTTAATCGTCAGCTGGTAAATTTCTGTGGGTAGGAGGATGACAAAACATAGTCTTTCTTACTTCAGAGGAATTCTCTCTGCACCAGAATCTATGGGTTAAGTAGATGAATTATTTCCATTTGGAATTGTGCTAGTTATGCGTATATTGATAATAATCAAGTTTGCATCTCCAGATTGGATGTCTCTTGAATTCCACATCCACATTCCTTACTAATTATTTCCAGCTCTGACTCACAGAAATATCAAACTCTGTATCATCAAAAGCAAATTATTTAGTGCCTTCACAAACGAGCACTTTGCTGCTCTCCTTATCTTTGTTACTACCGGTATCGTCCACTCTTTGTCCAAATATCTATCAAACTGCAATTATCTGGGCATATGAAGAATAGAAAATTAATGCACGCCCAGAGGAAACAGATTTATAAATCAAGTAATTACAACACTTGGGTCAGATTACAGATAACAGAGGCACATGTCAAAGCCTGTATGCACACAGAAGACCTGGAAGTGCTATTCCCTACAGTTAGGGAAGACTCCATGAGCAAGGTGGAAAGAGGCACTCTAGTTAGGGTGGAAATAAGGATTCCCAAAACAACCAAAAGCAAAACAAAACAAACAAAAAACAAGAATGACTGGAGTTCCCAAAAACACAATTTGAAAACCACTGTTACAGAGGATGGATTGGAAGGCTTGTAGAGCTGGAAGACCAATGAAGGTGGTCTACATGAGAGATGAGGAATCAAATACAGTAATTAACCTGAAGACTGATGGATGTGAGTATGAGGCAGAGACACTGTCTAGGATGACTCCCTGGTTTCTTTCTTGAGTAAGTGGGAGGATCATGAAACCATTGACTACAAGGAAGAGAAAAGCAAAGTGGTTTTTGTTATGGAAAGACAATGGCTTTGGTTTGAGACATTTTAAACTTTAAGTATCTGTGGGAATTCCAAGGAGGTATGTCCTGTCTCAAAGTTGGAAAGGACATAATTGATGCTCCCCACCTCCACCTCCCACCTTTTATTACTTAATATCCAGGTTATCCATCCCTAAATATTGGGTGTTCATTTAGGGCAGGGGCCACTTTTTAAATTAGCTTTCTATCTAAGTAACTAGTGGTGCAAATATTTTTTTTTATCTGTACAAATATTCAAAACTTCTTGTCTTTCTTCTGCTCATCCAGGACCACTTAAGCATTTCCCCCTTAACACCTCTTTCTTGCCTCCTTTCCAGTACCCTTTCATCCTCTACACGCTAGGATTTGTTGTGAAAATCAAGCCAACCAGCAACATGCTAGTGAGGATTACTATTGAGTGAAGTAAGATGAATGTGAGAAAGAAGGTTGTGAATTATGTCTCAAGAAATGTGTTATAAAAAAAGAAAGAAAAAAAGAAGAGCTCAAAGAATGAGGAGGTAGTTTATTTTAATTTATGGTGATAGTTGTTGAGAAGTAGAAAAAAAGAAAAAGTTATATTCAAATTTTCAGAGAGCAGCTAGAAACTGAACATAGAACATTGAGAAGGAAGAGAAAAATTTTAAAGATGGTTGCAGCATAATAAGAATACCTATTGAGAAGGCTAGAGAAGTTCTTGAGCAGGTTTGTGTCTGACCATGTTCCCATTTGGCTGAGGCTGGACCTGATGTGGGTGGCTAGGAGTGCTGGTACAGTCATTGGCCAGACAAATGTTGGGGGGATGATGGCATTTGTTTTTGGTTTTGCTCTTCAGTTTTATTGAGGTATAACTGGCAAATAAAATTTATATATACAATGTGATTTACTATACATATACTTTAATTACCAGAATCAGGTTAATTGACAAATCCATCAATTTTTAGAGGCACCTTGTTTGGTTTTATAGGTATGGTAAGAATACTTTAAGGTCTACCTGCTTAGCAAATTGCAAATACACAATACAGTGTTATTAACTATCATCACTAGGCTGTACATTAGATCTCCAAGCCTTATTCATTTCATAACTGAAGGCTTGTACCCTTTGACTGGCATCTCCATCTCTCCCCTACCTCGTAGCCCCTGATAGTCACACTTTAATCATCATCAGGATAGTTATCTATATCTATAGCTCTATCTGCCTATCTATCTGTTCATCTAGCTATCTCTATATCTACCCAATATTTACTAGTTGGCTTCCCCAAAACTGATTAGATGAAAAACTCAACCATAGTTAAATACATTAATTCCTGCTGTTACTGTCTCTGGAGCAAGCTCCATAGAGTTGTTTATATGGAATACAGCTTTGTTGCAAACCAATGCTTATAGTTAAGAATCCCAGGACTTGTTATTTTTTATTTGACCCTCATGTTTCTGACCACTATGTTCATTAATGTTTTTCATATGCTTTCTGCAACTGGAAATTACATAAATCTCTCATGCCTACATTATCAGTTGTGTTGAAGGATAATAGCCTCTATATAGTATGACTTCTCAGATGCCTGAGTGTAAATTTAAGGTTTGCTTATAGCTGATATTTTACATATGTTTATCTCAAAGTAACATCATAATCTTTTAATAATTAGTCAATGGATTACAGGTCATTTGATAGCATATTATATTTGTTCAACCAATATTTACCAAGGGCCCACATTGTGACAGGCACAGCTGTAGCAACTGAAAGTGGAGAGCACTTTAAAACCTCATGAAAATGCCATTCTAATAGACAGAAATAGACCAAGAAAGCAAAATAAGTAAAATATGAGAGACAGATGGTAGGACGGAGTGGTTTGTGGGAGACCAAAGCTCCCACCAAGACCAGCCAGATAAATTAAAAAGGTATCTGTTTTGAGATATCAGAAAGTTGCAGAATCAACAAGAGCAACAGAAGCTGATTACCAGGGAATGAGGAGTTTATCTTCCATAAGAAAACTTAGCTTTTTCCCCAGGGAGCATTTGAAGCTACTGGACACTAGCTAGCTGCTAAGAACCCAGGCTTTGTCAAAGCAGAAGGCCACTGCATGGGAAGAGAGAAATGGGGAGCTTTTAGCAACTGGGTAGGGCTAGAGTGACAGTGACACTCAAGGGATTGCACATACCTCTGATTTTCCCTTGGGGACATTTGCTGAGTTCTAAACCTACATGGGACAGGAAGCTAACAAAAGCAAAATGCTCTGATAAACCAAAAGTCGTTTCCACCATCTCACAGTGCAGGAGACAAAACCTGCCAGGGGAAGGAGCCACAGTGAACTTACCAGGCTCTTAGTTAAAATACATAGAAAGTAATCAGAGGTTTGAATTCCAGTAATGTGAACTGGGAAGGCCTCAAGGAGAAGGGAGCATGAGAGTCAGAAGCTGAAGGAGGTGAGAGAGGGAATAATGTGGCCATCTGAGGGAGGAGTGTTGTGTGTGGAATGTGTAAGGTCCTGTGGACCACTGGCCAAACTCTGGATTTGATCTAAACAAGATGAGAAGCCTTTGAGGAATTTTTTTTTTTTTTAATCTTTTACCTTTGCAATCATTGTGGAGGAGTTTGGGTAGAGAAATGTCATGATCTGACCTATTTATCCCCAGTGACAGTCTGGCTGCTGGATTGAAAGCAGACTGAAGTGAGGCATCCTGGAAGCAGAAAGACCAATTAGGTGATTTTTTTTTTCCAGTAACCTGGGTGGGAGACAACAGTGATCTGGATGTGATGGACATGGTGGGAAAAGGGGGATTCTAAGTATGTTTTAAAGGTAGATTTCATAGGATTTATGGAAGGAATGGATTTCGAGTAGAAGAGAAAAAGAGGAAGTCTGTAAGAAGTTTTGATGGAAACAAGTTGAAGGATGCAGTTGCCATTTATTGAAAGAGAAGGGACTGAGCGGTGGGCATCGTCAATGGGGGAGAAGAGGGACTTAGAATTGGAAAGATTAACTTTGCAGTGCCTCTGGACATTTACACTAAAATGTCACATGGACAGCTGGAGCTGGGAGTTTCAGGGAAAGGTGGGGTAGAGAGATTTCAGTTTGCCAGTCAGCATGGAGATGGTGTTCCCAGTCAGCAACCTTGGTGAGATCAATGAGGAAGTGAGCAGGGATGGAACCAGAAGGTCAGATCACCGAGTCCTGGGGCACTTGATCATTAGAGATCATGGAGGGGAGGAAGAATCAATCAGTGAGGCACAGAAGGGAAAAGAGAAACAAGTGAACAATGTGTTTCAAAGACAGTGTGCAAACTCTCCGCAATTAAGACAATAATGTGAAGCTGAAAAGGTCTCTTAGAGCAACATGAAGTTTCTGCAACTCTTTGTCAAAACACTTTTAGTGAAACAATAAGTGAGAAAATCTGATTAGAAAGAGTGCAAGAGAGAACGAGGAAAGAAATTGAAGACAGTGAACATAAAACATCTTTTCCTAGAGTTCTTTTCTGTAAAAGAAGAGCTGAGAAATGGGGCATGTTAGCTGGATGGAGAGATAGGACGTTGGAAGGTAGGGATTTCTGGTATTTTGGTTGTTGTTGCTGCTGTTTTTGTTTTTATTTTTGATTAGTTTAGTTTATATAGTGATGGATTAAATTGGTGATGTTGGAGACAAGGAGCAGAACTACGCCGACAAAGCCCTTGAGTAGGTGGGAGGTGATGGGAATGAATGCACAGAGGGGGAAGGTGACCTTAGCTGTGAACAGAGCTAGTTCATCCATAGCACAGAAGAAAAGGCCACGTGGATGGTACAGATGCAGGCAGGTGGTGGGTGTGGGGCAGCTCGCAGAAGTTCTTGACAGTTCCTTTTTTCTCTGTGACATGGAAAACTAAGTCAGAATAAAAAGTGAGAATCGAGGGGGTATCTAGGAGGTTGGAGTAGAGAAAAGGAGGTTTTGAAAAAAAATTGCCAAGGAAAATGGGGGAGTGGGTGGACAAGGCAGGTAGGGTAAGGCTGTGGGCAATATTAACTGCAGCTTAAGACACTGATCACGACCTTAACGTGAAACTCTTGAATTGTGTATGAGTTCATCTTCAGCCACATTCGGTGGTGAGTATGCAGTCGCTGGGAAGCTGGAGAGTTCAATTTAATTGGGTAGTAACTTTGATAAGGGACAATCAGCTTCTGACTTTGTCAGTTCAACAGGTGTAAAGGAATATTTTATGATTTTAACATGGATTCCCTAATTTTTAAAAATATACTTTGCAGGCTTTGAGATTCTCCTATTGTAAAATGCCTGGCCATATCTGCCCATTGTTTTTCTATTGAGGTTTCTGTCATGTTCCCATCGATGTGTGGGAGTTCCTTGCATGTTCTAGACATCACTCCCTTGTTGGTTTTAATCATAATTAATATCTTTCCCATTCTGTCATCGGGAACTTAACTTTATTCATGGTGTCCTTTGTTGAATAGAAAGCCTGACTTTAATGTAATTGAATTTATCTTATTTTATTACTATTCTCATATGATACATGTTTTTGGAGTATCATTTCAAAAATCTTTCTCTACCTCTGCATCACATAGATATTCTCCTATATCCATTTTCCATGGATTTTGTGTCTTTGTCACCACAGGAAAGTTTAACCCACCTGGAGGCCACTTTGTATGTGGTATTTAGTAGGGAATCAATTATGTTTTTCTCCAATAACAATTCAGTTTTCCTAATGTCACCACTAAATAATCTCTCCTCTTCTCAATAGTATGTGCTGTCCCCATTTTATCAGATATTAAGTTCCCGGTTATGCATTGGTCTCTTTCTGAGTTCTAAGTTAAAATTCATTAGCTTATTTGTTCTTGTGCAAAACAAAACAAAACAAAACAACAAAAAACTAGAAATTCTTGATAAGTCCATCTCACATGTTAACAAATATTCTAATACATGTCCATAATATATGAGATCAGATTAGGAACTCTCACCTTGCTAAATTTGATCCAAGACATCATTTTTATAGGCCAATAAATATTAAAAATAGAGAATGAAAAAACAAAGAACTATTGATCAAAAAAGTGCTCAGGCATTACTCATTTATTCATTCATTTACTCGCTCATTCAAAAATCATTAGGTGTCTATGGGTCAGGATTCATGATGGATAGAGCTGGAGACGGAAGGTTGAGTGAGAAAAAGCAAGTCACTGAAATCATGAAACCGTGGAGTCTTTGATGAGAAACAAACATTAGTCAAATAATGATTCAAACAAACTTAATGTTGTAATTGTGACAAGTACTCTAAATGAGAGTTGCTGTTTAGTGAGGAAGGCTTGACTTCATACAGAGAGTTTGACCTTGTAGAAGAGAGGTAAAATAAAAGGTAATATTTGTAGGATGGACAGGAGGTAACCAGCCTAGCGAGATGGAAGAAAGTTCCAGGTAGAGGAAAGAGCATGTACAAAGCACCTGTGATAGAAAGGGCCTGAGTGCAAAGGTCTGAAAAATGCAGGTATGTTTGTGTGTCGATATTTAGGAGTCAGAGCAGGAGCTAGCCAACGAGAGTGTGTAAGCACAGCCAGCAAGGGAAGAGGAAACAGGACACACTGTCAAAGAAGCCAAGAGCAAGTATGCTCCAGGCTAGACTATCTCACAAAGCAATGCATCTCTTGTCTTTAGGTCCTTTGAGGAAGAGGGTAACAGTTCATAATCCATGAACGGATTTAATAAATTATGTTTATATTGGTGATTTTTTCATCTTTGTAGAGTGCTGTATATATATCTTTTTGTACTTAACTTGAGATTAACCTTCTCTTTTCCTTTTACAAAAGAGTCAGCAGGATGTTTATCTCAGATGGTACTTTTTATCCTACTGGGTTATTTTATTTTTCCCTATGTGTTTCCCTTGAGCATGGCCCCTGTCTTGCTCACCAGAGCATTCCCAATGCCAAGAACAATGCCTGAGACATAATAGGTTGTCAATAAATACTTGTCAAATGAGTTAGTAGGGCAAACAAATGAAAGTTTTGCAGTTTTACTGCAAAATTACTTTTGTAATTTTGTTCATAGCACTTCTGGGGGCCATATACAAGTGGCATCTAGTAAAGGTGGAGCAGGTGTCATGAACCATCTCTGATCATGTTCAACACAACTGCCTCAAAATTCTTTCACTGCCTTGTTTTTATGGAGGGTCTATTAAGTCAAAAGTACTGTAATAAGAATTGATTTATAATTTATTTCACACTCTAATTAGTTCAAAAATATACTTTGAAATGGCATGGAAATTGAGTTTGATTAGTACTCCATGCTTTATTCAGGCCAGTTTTAAAAAGAGAACTTCAAAGAAATATGGGCAGCATTGACAAAATGAAAATTTGATTTACTGGACAAAAAACAACATTTTAAAAACATTTCTCCCATTACATAAAAGGATTCTTTTTAGGAAAAAAATGGTCTAAATTTTCAGAAAGTACACAGCAGCACGTTGTGGCATCTCATCTTGGTATTGCATACCTGATCCATTTGGAGCAAAGTCTGGGGGTCATGTTGAGGGGATGGTGGTTGAAGAGTTTGAGTCGGTGAGTGACTTGACCCTGGGGGTTAGCCCTAGACCTGGATCTGAGGTGGGTCCTGGAAGAACAGGAACCAGGGAGCTGCGGTAGAGATGAGGTTGGGTGGGGGTACGAGGGGGTTGTAGAGGTAAAGTAGCCCAGGAGGGATACCAAACTAACACTTAGGGAATGCTTAGCACATGCCAGATTTTATTCTAGAGGTCTTTCTTTCTTCCTTTAAAAAAAGTATTTTATTTATTTATTTGAGGCAGAGAGAGAGAGAGAGGGAGCATGAGCAGAGGGGAAGGACAGAGGGAGAAGCAGAGTCCCCACATCAGGATCCCTGCTCAGACTCAATCCCAGGACCCCAGGATCATGACCTGAGCTGAAGGCAAATGCTTAACTGACTGAGCCAGCCCAGCACGCTCTGCATGCCTTTCAAGTCCTTTAATTTTGCAACAACTCTGGGAGGTAAATGCTCTAATTGTACTCATTTTACTGTGGTTATCAGTTGTTTCCCTCTGTACCCACACCTCTAAAGTAACTAGAAATGTCCTTTATTCTTTTTTCTTTTCTTTTCTCAGGAAGTCTGTGATTCCTTTACTTTTTGGGTTCCATTCTGGGCCCTACACCACCCCCAGATAGATTTGCCCTGAGGGTCACCTATGCATGTGGACCCTCCTCCCCAGCTTCCAGTAGCGGGAAGACTGGCAGAAATCATACAACTCAGGAAGAGCTATCTCTATGTTACTCACTTCAGTGAGTAACTGAGATGTTTTTGTCACCATTAATGTGCGTACTTGCTGGTTTCTGAAATTAGAAAACTATGAAGCTGGGTGCCCTGGATGTGCCCCCAGGGACCTGGGGTTGCTGTTTGTTCTTCTCTCAAAGGACTACTCTGATTCTGACTTTCCATGTAGAATGTATCAACATCCATTTCCAGCTAAGCTTTGCAAGAAAGCAGCCACAAGAGGTCTAAGTAGTTTAATTTTACAAGGGGACGCTATAGATAGCAGCCGGTGTTACTTTAATGATCTCATCTCTCTGCGACTCCCTTTAGGTTATTTCTGACTTTTGGTCTGGTGCAGGCTTTGCTGCTGCACTTTGGGAATCCAGTTCAAGATAGCAGAGTTATCTTCTCAGCCAAAAGACATTCTTTTTCTTTAAAAACATAAAAGATTATTTATTTATTTATTTGAGAAAGAGAGAGACTGTGAGCATAAGCAGCAAGCAGCAGGGAAGAGTAGAGAAAGAAGCTGGGAGCTCAAAGATATGGGGCTGGATCCCAGGACCCTGAGATCATGACTTGAGCAGAAAGCAGAGGCTTAACCAACTGAGCCACTCGGGAACCCTCCAAAAGACCAAAAGACATTCTTAAAAAAAATTCCTCTACACCCATTTCATGGTCTCTTCAAATTTATACCTGTTATTTCAAAATTGTATTACAGAGGAATCCATTTCAGTGACCATATAATCTAATCGAAATCCTTAAATAAATTGGGCCACTCGTTTAAAAAAAAGGTCACAATACACTCCCACCCCCCCCATCACCATTTTAATACCTTCGATTAGGCGCTTGGTGTGAAAGATGAAAATAAGTATCTAAGATGAATTCTTTTCAGATTGCTCTTCCACCCTTTTCTGGAATGAGGAAAAACACAAGCTACCCTCAAGGCATTAGGGGTTGAAAGGTAGGGAAGAGTTTGGAAATGTTCTATTGTCAAGTACTATGATGATAGACTGAGTAGATTTCTAGAACCTGAAACTAGCTTGCTTCTCTATCCTTTGGAAAGCTTCATGATGTCACTAATAGGATGAGGTGTGTTTATGAAATCATTGCCGGTCAAACACGAGGGTTAAAAAACATGGAAACAGAAGCGCGTCAACTATAGACTCATGCCGATGACCCAGGCCTATTTTATTAGCCAAAGTTCAATGATATATTTTGTGGCTATGGAAATAACAGAATAGCTCACTATGTGTCATTCATTAATAGAAAAGAGCATGGGACTAATACATAGAATGTAAGCCATGTAGTGCTTGACGTTACTTTTGAGTTTAGCTGTATGTCAGTATTATAATAGTTTTGACTCTGTGAATAATGGTATAGGATGGTACCTGTTTTCAGGAATGGAAATGGTGTGAGTGACATGGTAGGCTTTTCAAACAGGTTTCTCCAAACATCCGAGGGGAGAGGAACCAAATGAAATGGAACCGACAGGTTTCTCCTTTGTGGTCAGGCTTTTCCTGGTTTAAGCCAGTAGTTGAAAAGAGGTGCAGGAAGGTGAGTCACAAGGCCCTGTCATTGTTTTCTGGAGGGCACAAGCATATTGCTTTCATATTTTAATCGTCTAGGCTAAGGACTGCAGAAATTTAAGTAAACCGCAAACCAAACATAAATTGTGTCCCATTCTATTTCTTTTCTCACTGCAAATTCTGGTTTTGGTGGTAGGAAAGGAAGAGTGAAATCTCCAGTAGGTGTCCAGGAGTTCAGTTTAGGAGACAGGTACAAGGTCAGTGGGTGGCTTTACCTTGGGACAAGGGAAGGTCTTGGAGTAGAGCCATAGCGCACATTTAGTCAACATCCAGGATCTGGAGAGATGCGTTTTCTGTAGTAGCTTACCCTTGATTTTGTTAAAATTTTTTTTTTTTTTTTGTAGCCTGGAATCCCTTAGGTAATTAATTAACGTCTTTAAGTCATGGTAATTTTCTTGCATCTCTGCTCTGTCGGCCATGCAGTTTCTAAAACCAGAGAGAGGCGTGCCACGGAAGAAAGCCCTCTCTTCTGAACCGCACCTTGGGCGTCTGCGGGACGGGGCTGCCGCTGAGGTCCCCGCTGAGCTCCAGCCGGGAGGCCCCGCGGCCCCGAGCTCGCAGCCGCGGGGCCGAGGGCAGCGCGCGGGGCGGGGCGGGGCCGGGAGCGCCCGGGGAGTGAGTCTTGCCACCGTCAGGGCTCCGGCTGGGCAGGGCCGGCGGCCGATCTCCCAGGCGGACACCGGGGCGGGGGAGGGGGTGATGGGGCATATAGGTGGCGACCGCGGCTGAGAACACTAGCGCGGGCGACCGGGCGGAGGCGACGGCGGTTCCCACCTGCTGCGCTCCTCCAGAAATGAAGACTTGAGAAAAGAGCGAGGAGGGGCCGATCCGTGTCCTTCGGCCGCGCCTGGAGCCCCACCCCCGGCCAGAGGAAAAGCCCTTGGCTGCGCGGCGGGCGCCCCCGAGAAACCCTCGCAGCCTCCCGCGCTCCGGCCGCGGCCTTCGGCCTCGCCCAGCCCGCCCAGCCCGCCCAGCCCGCCCAGCCCGCCGCGGGCGCCTCCGCAGGGGAGCTCGCCGGGCCCCGCAGGGCCCCATGGCGCCAGCCCGCGCCACCCGCTCCGCCAGCGGAGCCCTCCGCGCGCAACTGCTGCTGACCCTCGCGGTGAGTGGCCGCGGCCGCCTGGGGGGCGCGGGGGCGGGGGCGGGGGCGGGGGCGCGCGGCCGGGCTGCTCCCGGGCGCAGCGGAATCGGGGGCAGGTTGCCAGCACGAGGCGGGCGGCCTGGGCGCCGCGATCCCGGAGGCGGGGAGGAGGGTGTCGGCCGCAGATGTAATCGGCGCGGGCGGCGGGAGACAGACGCCAGCCGCAAACGCCCATCCCAGACCGTGGCCTCTGGGCAGGAGCGGGCCGCGCGGCTCGTGGGGCGCCTGCCGTCGGGGGGAGGCGCGGGCGCTCCTGCCCGGGGGCCCGGCGCGGAGGCCGCGGCGGGAAGCGCTCGCCTGGGTCCAAGGGAGGGCGGGGGGCGCCCTTCCAGGGGCGGCTCGCAGTGGGGGTGCGCGCGCAGGAGACGGTGCAGGGGCGGGCCCTGGGCGACCCTTCCTGTGGTCCCGTTGTTTGTCGGCCTGTGCGGTTGCCTTCATCTGGACCTTTTTTTTTTTTTTTTTTAAAGATTTTGTTTATTTATTCATGAGAGACAGAGAGAGAGAGAGGCAGAGACACAGGCAGGGGGAGAAGCAGGCTCCATGCAGGGAGCCCGACGTGGGACTCGATCCTGGGACCCCAGGATCAGGCTCTGGGCTGAAGGCAGGCGCTCAACCGCTGAGCCACCCCGGCTGCCCCACCTTCATCTTTTAGGGAAATGTTCGTCCGGATGTCTTGTGCACAGAGGCATCGAGAGTCTCTTCCTAGGCCCTCTGGCTCTGACTTCTTTCCCATGTTAAGGAACACTGTAGCAGTGACTCCACGCACCCAGTCTTCGGAGCGAGAAGGGGTGGTTTTATTTGGGGAGGGACAGTCCCCCTCATTGGCAGAAGAGACTGGGATCTCAGGGCTGGGCCAGGGCAGGGGGAGTGAGGGGGAGGCAGAAGGTAGGGGAATTCAAAGCCGATGGACAGCCCCTGGGAGAGTTTGGGATCAGAGGTTTCCCAGACTGGATTTCCTGAGTCCCCTAGGAAGAGAAAAATTAAATAGACCAGGTGCCAAAGAGTGCTCAACCCGGTGTGACCTTTCCTGTTGAGCCCCAAGTTCTCTGAAGGAGGGGCACCCGGGTGACTCAGGTCCTGATCCCTGGGTCCTGGAGTCAAGTCCCACATCAGGTTCCATGCAGGGAGCTTGCTTCTCCCTCTGCCCTCTGCCTATGTCTCTGTGTCTCTCATGAATAAATAAATAAAATCTTAAAAAAAAAAAAAAAGTTCCCTGAAGGACAAGGGGACACACCTGAAGAACAGACAGCAGGAAGATTCCTTCTGGGAGTGCTGGAACAGGGGGGAGGAAATACTCGAATTACTTCACTTCTCAACTGCTCTTAGTTGACGGTGAATTCTTTAAAATTTTAAGCCCCGAAATTGTCAATTGTCGTTGTTACTATCATTAACGTCTTTCTCTAGGAATCCTATGGACTCAAACCCTTTGTTAAGTTCCCAGGGCACATTGGTATCACAGAAAGCGCCAGGTGCATAGCAATTAATATTTTACCGTTCAGAAAACTAAGAATGGAATAAATAACGGTCGCAAAATATGTAGTCAATGACAAAGAACTTTGGTTAGATCCCTAATAAAATTGCCACTTCTTTTTAAACCACTGGCCATCATTCTTTGAAGGAAAAGGAGTAATTAAGCTTGGACAATAATACGTATGGGCAATAAATAGCATTGCTTCACATATGCTTACGCACAAAACTTTCTCTGTGTGATCTCAGATCCTTTTGAGAAGAAAAACAATAAAGTATATAAACGAAAGGGGATTCTTTCCTCATTCCTTGGCTTTTTCCTAATCTATTCCCAATCCTCATTCCTTGGCTTTTCTTAGCTTCAAAGCTGGTTTAGCCAGAAGTGGGATAGATAGAAAAAAGCGCTGGCTCTGGGTACACCCCTTATCCTGCTACATTCTAGCTGGAAGGTGTGGTGTGAGTTCTTCAGGTTGTTCTGGTGTTCGTGTGCATATCTGGGCAAAGTCCTGCCAGCCTCAGACGGTTCTTGTGGTTGGGAGCTTCAAGTATGATAGATGTGTAAAGAGCATTTGAGTAGAAGATATTATTAAATAAGAGTGAACAATTCCTATTCACTGGAGAAACACCCTTTACATTTCCTTCTCTCCGTGTACCCAATTAATCCTTCACTATTCCACGAATGGGCTTCTCCTGCTTCCTGATTTTGGTTTTACCTCACACATGTCTTAACCATTTGAACTCTGGTTTCTACCTAAACACCGAATTAGGCTGCTCGCTTTCTAAGGTCATAGGGATCTCCCTTGCTAATTATAAACCATTCCTTATAGGATTCCACCGTGTAGATTGTGCCTTTATTGAAACTCACTCCCTTTTTTCTTTTGACCTTTCTGTTTCTGACTACTCAGAATGAGAATCTCTATTCTAGGTCCTGTCCTTGAATAGGACTTAGTATAAGTAGTATAAGTAGTATAGGTGCCTTATACTAATAGGACTTAGTATAAGTAGTATAGGTGCCTCCTTATACTAAATTTGTTAGTTGGGATGTCTTCCTCGAACAGTAAGTCTATGTCTACCTAATATGATGTGTGACACAGCAGTTATTATCTTCTCAAACAATGCTGCTTTTCTTGAGTCCTGTATTTCAGTGAATGACACTACCATACACCTTGTTGCTCAGGTAGGAAGTTTGGAAGCTGTTTGTTTTTCCTTCTTCACTGCTCCCCACCCCCAATCCATCATTAAGTCCCATTAAATCTACATTCAGAGTTACCTTGCGGATATCTCTGCTTCTATACATCACCTCTGCTATTACTTTTTGCTATTACAAATAATGTCACAGTGAATAAAGTTGTGTGTTGAACCCATACCTCATGCAGGGCACCACAGAAGAAGTCCAAACAGATGAAAGATTTGTATGTAACATATGATACCATACAGATAATAGGAGACATGGTGAATTCCTATTTAAGTTGGAGTCAGGAAGGCCTATCTTTGGTTCACATGGCTTAGATTTCAAAGGCCATTTATTAATATCGAGAAAAGCAATTATATTGTTATAATAATTAATGTAAATATATTATTAATAATATAAATCAATTATATTAAGACATATACACACTTGTCCATGGCAAAAAAAACCCAAACCAAACCAAAGTATTAAAAGCAAAGTCAAAGGTAACTCAAATTGGAAAAAGAAATGCAGATCATATTTTAAAAGGCTTATCTACAAGTATATAAAGAGCTCTCATAAATTAAATAGTCCAGCATGAGCATGGATGTGAGAAGGTGCCATAAAGTAATAAAAATGGCCCATAAAAGAAGATCTGTGTCATTTCTGGGCTTCACGTATTCCATTTCTATGTTTGGAACATATAAGCTCTTGGCATGGCTAATATATAGCCCCTCTTCTGGTGACCTCCTCTGGCTCTTAGATGAGGCCAGTTCCCCTGCTATCCTATAGCATCCTATATCTCTCTCTTAGAGCATTTATCCTCCTTTATTGAAATTACAACTATATCTTATCCTTGAACTCAATGTTTCATGAAGATTGGGTTTATTGCTCTGTGTCTGGTACATAGTAGACATTCAGTAATGTTAGTAAATATTAGTTAAATGCATAAATGAATGGATGTCCGGGATACTGTTCTCTAAAGTATTGACATAATCTGACATTTCTCACCTTCTCTGTCTGCTCTTTTTATCTTAGTCTAAGTCACCATTCTCCCTCTCTTAGATTTCTTTTTTTCTTTTTTCAAGATTTATTTATTTATTTATTTATTTATTTATTTATTTATTTATTTATGATAGAGAGAGAGAGAGAGAGAGAGAGAGGGAGAGACACAGGCAGAGGGAGAAGCAGGCTCCATGCCGGGAGCCCGATGCGGCATTTGATCCCGGGTCTCCAGGATCGCGCCCTGGGCCAAAGGCAGTTGCCAAACCGCTGAGCCACCCAGGGATCTCCCCTGTCTTAGATTTCTGTTGGAACCTCCCAGCTGGTCTTCTTGCTTCTACTCTTGCTTCTCTGTAGTCCATTCTCATGGGGCCACCAGAATGAGTCTTTGTAAATGCTCACCACATTATGCCACTCCATAGCTTCTAAACCTATGGCTGCTTCTCTTTGCACTCAGAATAAAATCTGCACTCCCATTATGGCCTTTTAGATCCCACATAATATGTCCATGATTGTCCCTTTAATATCATCTTGTATCACTCTTCCCTCACTGTGCATTCCTTCCATGACTGCCTTTTTGTTCTTTTAACACACCAGGTAAAATCCTCTTCTGGGGTCTTTGTTCTGATTTTTCTTCCACCTGGAAGACTTTTCCCTATTTAGTGAACTGGTTTGCTTCCTTATTTCATTCAGGCTTCTGGTTTTCCCTTTATCACCTTTTCTCCCTGCTTTAATGTTTATCTTTTGGCATTATATGACCTTTGTGTATTTATTTTTTTGTCTGTCAATCAACATAAGGTAGTCTCTGTGAGGTCAAGGACTTTGCTTTGTTCACTGCTGAGCATTGCCTTGCGCCTAGTAAGCAACCAGTAAATGGGGGTTGAATGAATAAGTAGATACATGCTTTCAACCACCTTGTATGGACTCTTCACACATCTCGTTTTATTCCTGTTCTAAGATGATACAGCCAACAAACAAACACTCTTCTCAACTTTTAATTTCCAATTAGGCTCTTCACTGTGTCCATCCATTAATTTCCAAATGACATGTA
This sequence comes from Vulpes lagopus, assembly GCF_018345385.1. Taxonomy (NCBI): domain Eukaryota; kingdom Metazoa; phylum Chordata; class Mammalia; order Carnivora; family Canidae; genus Vulpes; species Vulpes lagopus. Next base: position 127,856,588 of record NC_054824.1, on the reverse strand, counting down.
ATCACTTCCTATATAATTTAACTTGGATAATTAAATGTATATTGGCATGTGTCATGGAAATAAAATGTGTCTTAGACGTAAATATTTTAATCCAAATTCTAATTTGTGTTTATAGACTTTGTAAATACAGTGTCAGTGCTAGTCAGCTATCTTGCTTTTGGCCAAAAGCCTTTGCAAAACTATAGAATTGTGAGTCTTTCAGAAGTGTGCATTATACAGTTTTAGAACAGAATTAAATTTCAGTGTGTTCAAATACATATAGTATTGGAATTGGTTGCCATAAATCACTAACTCATTTAAAAAATTTTAAGTGGAATGTTTTATAAAATGACCTTACTGATCATTTATGAGAAGATGTGCCTCCAAAATAAATTCATATTTCAAAGTTATATGCTTGTTTGTATGGGGTCATAGATAAATAATCTCCAAGTTGCTCTGTGATAATGAGTTCATGCTTCTCTGTAAAGCATTGGGTTTTGTTTAAGATATTATTGATTTGGTACCATAGCTCATAGGCAATTGACAATTGAAACACTTTGCTGACTCTGGAAATTTGTTTTTGTTTCTCCTTCCTATTCGCATACCTGTGCTGCCTTCCTGAATTGTTACTATTCTCTGACACAGGGTGTCATTCGTTCCTGGATATACTCACTAAATTAGTCAGTGAATTTACTATTAATTCTTTTTTACAGAATAAGAAACAAAACCCAAGAGGGTAAGGAATTCCTGGATTTTTTTTTAAAAGATTTATTTATTTATTCATGAGAGACACACACAGAGAGAGGCAGACACAGGCAGAGGGAGAAGCAGGCTCCTCACAGCGAGCCCGATGTGGGACTCGATCCCAGGACCCCGGGATCACGCCCTGGGCCGAAGGCAGATGCTCAACCACGGAGCCACGGAGGAGTCCCGGAATCCTGGATTTTACATGCTTTGTGAAGGAGGGAGCCATGACCCGGAATCATGCCCTGAGCCAAAGGCAGATGTTCAACCGCTGAGCCACTGAGGCATCCCTTGGTCTATTGTTTTATTCTTTGTTTCCATACAATTTTGTCCTGATTTCTACTACAGTGTTATGTTTTGTTTTTTTAAAGTATTTTATTTATTTATTCATGAGAGACACACAGAGAGGCAGAGACATAGGCAGAGGGAGAAGCAGGCTCCATGCAGGGAGCCTGATGTGGGACTCGATCCGAGATCCCGGAATCATGCCCTGAGCCCAAGGCTCTCGCTCAACCGCTGAGCCACCCAGGCGTTCCCAGTGTTATGTTTTTAAATTTTATTTTTCTCATTGTATAAACTAATTTATAATTACACTAATTTCTAATTTATGTAAACTATATGCACACTAAAAGGATATTTTTTAAATGCATAATATTGATTTGATATTTTAGATCTTAACATTTACCTGTGATGCCTGCAAAAAAGTCATACTACATGTCCCCTCCAAACTAGATGCTGAGAAATTTGTCGGTAGAGGTAAGAAACAGATTAAATGTGTAATAAATCTTACTTGATATTATATTGTAAAATTAATGTAATTTTTAGAAGGATAACTATTGGAATTCATAGTTAAAACTAACATAATACATTATCATTTGTAATACATTTGGTGTCATTTCAATAAAAGGAATATTCCTTTTTTTGAAAAACATGATTCTATGAAGTAGATAAAAAGATTTAGTTTGAGTAATAAATAATTATTAATATTTATACTAGATGCAAAGTACGGTATACGTGATAACATTCTTCTATGAAGCTGGGAAATAGTATTGAAACTATTTCTTGAGTTTAAAAGTGTTGTTTTTGGATTTAATCATAAAACATTTTGGCTTCTCACCGATATGTATTTCCACATATAGCTTTATATCATTTTTTTGTGTGTGTGTGCAGAAGAGAGAGAAAGGGAGAGAGAGAGAAAGAGTGCATGCACAAGTGCAGGGGAGGGACAGAGGCAGAGGGAGAGAGTATCCTAGGCAGAGGGCCTTGACACAGGGCTGGACCCTACGACCCTGAGATCATGACCTGAGCTGAAGTCGAGTCCCACATTTAACCAACTGAGCCACCCAGACACCCCTTATCAATTAGTTTTTTCACAAAACTCAAAATGTACAAGGAAAGAGCAGACCAGTGAGAACACAGAATATAATGACTAACAGTAGTTACAAAGAGTTAGCTTAAAAACTACTGATTAAGTCTCTAGATTCCCTTTAAGTTCTCACATGTGTTACTCTATAGTTAATTTCAGTTAATAAAGAAAAACTTTTTTTGGTTTGGTATACATATTCAAAAACTGGACCTTACATGCCTTTATTTCAGGACAAATATCTTTTTTTTTTTTAAAGGGTGTAAAGTAGGTATTAGAAGTGATGTATGTGTTTATGCACAGTTTAATTAACCATATAGTTTCATATGTGCTTTTAAAAATGCAACTTTTACAAGAATCAGTGTAATGAATTTTAAGTTTTTGCCCCCCCCACAAATGCATAGATTACTGTTAATACCATATATTGTTTTGTTTTTCCTTACAAATGATTGCTGTGTGTATTTTCTACAGTTAACCTGAAGGAGTGCTTTCAGTCTGCAAATCTGATTCATTCGAGTGATCCTGATTTCCAAATTTTAGAAGATGGTTCAGTCTATACAACAAATGCTGTTTTGTCTTCAGAGGAGAGAAGTTTTAGCATATTACTTTCCAACACTGAGAACCAAGAAGAAAAGAAAATACTTGTTCTTTTACAGCATCAAACTAAGGTATGCCACACTATAGGAATGAAGTATAATGAATTGTTTTCTGCAGCTGTAGCATTACCAGGGAAGATGTGGAATCAGAGAAGATGTGGGATAGCTCAGCTTGGTGAAGAATGGAAACCATCATGCACTTTAAAAGTGTTCAAACGATGGAAAGTCACCACATCAGTTATTCTAGGTTGTAATTCCTTTTCATTTGGGACATGAATGGAGAAATGGGGATGCTGCAGCATGAGAACTTGAGATCAGGTACAAAGACACATTGCTTGATCTTTCCTTTCAAAACACAAGTTTTGAAACTCTATCTCTGGAGGTCTTCTGTGTCTCGGACAGCATAATTTGTAGTCTTAAACAGTAAATGGCTGTGTTAGTTTGAGGTCAAGACCTCACACATGCTTCCTGTATTCTGGTACTAGAGATCCAGATGACTTCTGTTCAACCATTGGCCATTATTCACTGCAGCAGCTTGAGAGTTATCACCCTTTTTTTTCTCCTCATTCTGACACAGATCTCTCTTTTGGCCTGTGGCTCTTCCTAGCTGCTGGTGAGTGGAAGGTGCATATGCTGGATTTAGAAGGTCATTCAACTGTATATTCCCTTTCTCTTGCATCTCTCTCCTCCCATGGTTTTGCATGTATGCAGTATGGCAGCAGTAACATTGGTTTTATTTTGTTTTGTTTTTAAAATTTGCTTCTAGGCTTCCAATTCCATCTCTTTTTTTTTCCATATTTGTACCAAGTTATTTTCTCAAGAGGATTGATGTAATAACAGTTAAGACAGTTATTATTTTTTTGTTACCTTTTTGCAGTGTTGATATTTAGTTTGGTTTTCAAGCACGACCATGGTCTTACACCTTCCCAGTTAATCCTCATGAGAGATGTGTCAGAATTCCAACGTTTGTGAATAAAGTAATCATTGACTTTATTTTTTTTTCCTGTGTTCTAAATTGAGGTACTAAAGAAAAGACATTCTAAAGAAAAAGTTCTAAGACGTGCCAAGAGAAGATGGGCTCCTATTCCTTGTTCAATGCAAGAGAATTCTTTGGGTCCTTTCCCACTTTTTCTTCAACAGGTACAATTTACTATACTTTCACTGTGAAAGTCAATGATTTCCTTTTTTTTCTTTTTAAATTTGGACAATGAATATGCAGTTATTTTAAAAACAGTTGCATATGAATACATCAGTATGTGTATTATATGTTTCAATAAATGGATATAAATATATATTTTTATACTAGCATACAGTTTTTTGTAGTTTAGTCATGCAAAGACCATTTATGAAATTGTAAAACCCATCTAGCACTCTCAAACACATGGTTCCTTAATGAATTTTCATGTTAGCAAGCGTGTTGCCTGGACATAGTCTAGCAACCCCCATATTCCATAATAGATGAAATTGCTGACACAAAGACAAATGCCATGAAGGGGAAAAGACACATACATCCTTTCTATTGTTTTTTCTCAAGTCCACTACTTAAATCATACTGGATCCATATTTTCTCTCTCTTTTAACTTTTAGTAGCAACCTCAGCAAATCTTGCCTTCTTCCAATATCCACAGCCACTACCATTCAATCTTTGACTTAGGCTTCTTTTTTTCTCAGTTCTTGAAATTTGAGAGAGAACTCTTCTTTATTTCCTACCAACAAATTTAATGTAGCTGAGAGAAGAGCATATTAAATTTGGGAAAGAAATAATTTGAAAATAATTGTTAGTCATCCTGACATACAGTTAAGATCTTACTAAGAGGATCAAAAGAACGAGGGGAAATACTGGCTTTTACCAGAATATAACACTTACCAGGATATTATGTCATTTCTATTCTCACTCATATCCATTTCCACCCCTTCTTTCACTTCAGCTTCTATAGTAAAAAAAGATGCTGACAAATAGCAGAAACTAATTAAGGAAGGCATTTCCCATGTTTTTGTCCTGTAGACAGTAACTTTAAACCGAGTGTCTCAGATGTTATGTATAATACAAACTCAAGCTTAAAAAATTGACAAAAGGGTAATTTTTCACGCTCAGAATACTTTTTCTCTGACAGTTAAAGTCTTAAATGTTTGGTCCACATAGTATCCATTTAGCCTTTAAAGCATTTCTCAGTTATTCTGGAAAACTAAGACACTACTACATTGTTGGCCTCATGCCTTGCTCTTGAAATTTCTCAGTTATGAGTCTTCCTTATTTTATTGCTATTTCTTACTCATACATGATAATATAGGGGACAGTTACTTATTGCAACAAACATGGCGACGTGATTGGAGAAATATATATAGATGAAAGTTTTGCTGAAATAAAAATTTGTCTCTTATGCATATAATATCTACTTTTTAGATTCAATCTGACACCGCACAAAACTACACTATATTCTATTCCATAAGAGGACCTGGGGTGGACCGAGAACCTAAGAATTTATTTTATGTAGAGAGAGATACTGGAAATCTGTTTTGTACTCGTCCTGTAGATCGTGAGGAATATGAATCCTTTGAGGTAAAGTCTGAAGTTTACATATTGTATAATGATTATTAAGCTTGGCTATTTAATCTCTCATTCTCAATTTATTTACCTTTTTCTGTTCTCTGAGCTTGTCTATGCTCTGGTTACATCTGATAGCACAAATTTGAAACAAAAAGAAATACCATTAGATTCTTAGATTGATCTTGGTATGGTAATGTTACTTTTTAAAAAAATATTTTATTTATTTATTTATTTATTTATTTATTTATTTATTTATTTATTTTAGAGAGAAAGAGAGAGAGAGAGAGAGAGATCCTGAGTAAGGAGGGGGGAGCAGAGGGAGAGGGAAAGAATCTCATACAGACTCCACACTGAGCACAGTGCCCTACACAAGACTCAATCTCACAACCTCACAACCTCACAACCCTGAGATCATGACCTGAGCTGAAACCAAGAGTCAGATGCTAACCAACTGAGCCACTGAGGCACCCCTAGAATTGAACATTTAGTTTAGAACTGCTACAAGATGGCCTTCTAAGTACTTGAGATATTCTACTTTCTCTGAGAACTGTTATGAGAAAAATTGGAATTGAAATTCGTATTATAAAATTAAGAGAAAGAAATTGCATTCCATGCGAAATTTATAGCTGTGCATTTATTCTATTTCTGACTTTCCCTTTTTTTTAAAATTTTTATTTACTTATGATAGTCACAGAGAGAGAGAGAGAGAGACAGGCAGAGACACAGGCAGAGGGAGAAGCAGGCTCCATGCGCCGGGAGCCCGATGTGGCATTCAATCCCGGGTCTCCAGGATCGCGCTCTGGGCCAAAGGCAGGCGCCAAACCGCTGCGCCACCCAGGGATCCCTGATTTTCCCTTTTTAAATTAAAAAACCCTCTGACTTTCCCTTTTTAAATTAAAAAATCCTCATGAAGAGAATTATCTAAATATAACTACCAATATGCATAAAATTCTACTTACTAAGGATAGTAAGATAATATAGTAAGTATTAAGATAATATTCTAGTTAACTGTACCTGGGGAGTTTGGAGTTCTAAGAGTCCAAAGTTAACAAAGATCCAGAAAGTGATATTGAAAATCTATGCACAAAAAAAAAAAAATCTATGCACCTGAAACTTTAAAACAAAACAAAATAATAGAGAAATGGAAAGATTTCAGGCTCATGCATTGGAAGAACAAATATTGTTAAAATGTCTATACTATGCAAAGCAATCTATAGATTTAATGCAGTCACTATCAAAACACCAGCAGCATTTTTCACAGAACTAGAACAAACAGTCCGAAAATTTTTATAGAACAACAAAAGACCTTGAATAGTTAAAGCAGTCTTGAAAAAGAAAAAAAAAAAGCCCAGATTTCAAGTTATATTACAATGCTGTACTAATCAGGGCACCTGGCTGCCTCATTTGGTGAAACATGTGACTTGATCTCAGGGTTGTGAGGTTAAGCTGATGCTGGGTGTAGAGATTACTTAAAAAAATCTTTAAAAATAAACAAAGTTATACTAATCAGAACAATATAGTATTGGCATAAAAATAGAGACATATCTGGAGATCCCTGGGTAGCTCAGCGGTTTGGCGCCTGCCTTCGGCCCAGGGGGTGATTCTGGAGTCCTGGGATCAAGTTCCACGTCGGGCTCCTGCATGGAGCCTGCTTTTCCCTCTGCCTGTGTCTCTGCCTCTTGCTCTCTCTGTGTCTCTCATGAATAAATGGATGAAATCTTAAAAAGAAAATAGAGACGTATCAATGGAATAGGATAGAAAACCCAAGAAATAAACCCAAACCTACAATTATATGGTCAATTAATCTTCAATAAAGGAAGAATGTTATACAATAGGGAAAAGTCTCTTCAACAAGTGGTGTTGGGAAAACTGGCCGGCTACCTGCAAAAGAATGCAAAAACATGAAAAGAATGAAATTGGAACACTTTCTTATACAATATACAAAGATAAACTCAAAATGGATTACATGTGAGACCTGAAACCATAAAAATCCAAGAACACACAGGCAATAATTTCTCTGATATTGGCCATAGCAACTTTTTTCTAGATATGTCTCCTGAGGCAAAGGAAATAAAAGCAAAAACAAACTATTGGAATTACATCAAAATGAAAAGCTTCTACACAATGAAGAAAACAATTAACAAAACTAAAAGGCAACCTATTGAATGGGAGAAGATATTTGTAAATGACATAGATGATAGTATCTAAAATACATAAAGAACTTATAAAACTCAACACTCAAAAAACAAATAACCCAATTAAAAATGGACAAAAGGCAGGAACAGATATTTCTCCAAAGAAGACATACAGATGGCCAACAAACACATGAAAAGATGCTCAACATTGCTCATCATCAGGGAAATACAAATCAAAACCACAATAAGATATCACTCTACACCTGTCAGTATGGCTAGAATCAAAACACAGGAAACAACAACTGTTGGTGAGGATGTGGAGAAAAAAGAACCTTCTTCCATTTTTTTAATTAAATATTTTATTTTATATATTTATTTGAGAGAGACAGAGAGAGCGAGCATGTGTTGGGGGAGGGCAGAAGGAGAAGGAGAAGGAGAGGCAGATTACCTTCTGGGCAGGGAGCCCTACACAGGGCTCAATCTCGGGACCCTGAGATCATGATCTGAGCTGAAGTCAAATACTTGACTGTTTAAGCTAACTAGGCACATTGAACCTTTTTGCATTTATGATGAGGATGCAGACTGGTGCAGCCACCAAAGGAAACAGTATGGGGATTCCTCAAAAAGTTAAAAATAGAACTATCCACAATCCAGTAATCACACTACTTGGTATCTACCTCAAAAATACAAAAACACTAATTCAAAAGGACACAAGCTCCCCTATGTTTATAGCAGCATTATTTACAAATTATGGAAGCAACTCCGTTTCCAATGATAGATAAGTGAATAAAGAAGAGTGGTATATATATATATATATATATATATATATATATATATATATACACACACACATATATATAGTATAAATATATATGGTATAAATATATATATATATATTTGCAATGAATTATCATTCAATCATAAGAAAGAATGAAATCTTGCCATTGCAATGACATGAATGACATGGATGGAGCTAGAGAATATAATGCTGAATGAAATAAGTTAGTCAGAGAAAGACGAATACCATATAATTTCACTTACTTGGAATTTAAGAAACAAAACAAAAACAGGGATGCCTGGGTGGCCAGTGGTCGAGCGTCTGCCTTTGGCGCAGGGCATGATCCTGGAGTTCCGGGATCGAGTTCCACATTGGGCTCCCTGCATGAAGCCTGCTTCTCCCTCTGCCTGTGTCTCTGCCACTCTCTCTGTGTCTCTCATGAATAAATAAATAAAATATTTAAACAAATAAGAAACAAAACAAGCATGCAAAGAGAAAAATAAAAGAGAGGCAAATCAAGAAACAGACTTAACTAGAGAATAAACTGATGGTTACAGGTGGGTGGGAGGTGAAATAAGTAATGGAGATTAGGAGGGCACTTGTGATGAGCACTGGGTGTTTGTATGGAAGTGTTGAATCACTATAGTCCACCTGAAATTGATATAACACTATGTTAACAATGGAGTTAAAATAAGAAATTTAATAAAACAAAGCAAAAAACCCACAAAATAATCTTTAAGACTGTTCTGGGAAAATAATAATAAAAGCTTTAACACTCATCAACAGTACAGCACTAGTAAAGAAACCAAAATTACCTATGTTATTATATTAGATAAACTTAAACAAAATGCTATTGTACACCATGAGATTAACTACCTCCTGTGACATTAAGGTTATGTCCACATCCCCAGACAATAACAAATGGTGAAACTCAGACTGCAATGCTGAACAGTCTCCAAATTAAAGCCAGAGGAAATTGGAACCATATTTTGATTTTGCTTTTTTTCCTTATTTAACTCTTCACAGCTAATTGCCTTTGCCACAACTCCAGACGGATACACTCCAGAACTTCCACTGCCACTGGTAATCAGAATTGAGGATGAAAATGACAACTACCCAATTTTTACAGAAAAAACTTATGTTTTTACAATTTCTGAAAATTGCAGAGTTGGTGCGTATCTACCTTAACAATGTGTGCAAGTTAGTGTTTTAATTCATAAGTTGAATTTCACTTTGGCTATTGGGAGGAAGCATATCCTGCTGGCAAGAACAAGGGACTTGCCAATCAGGGCTGCTGTGGGTGGAATTTGTTCTGCCTTTCACTAGCTGTGTTCTGTAAGACTGGTCAAGTTTCCTGGTCTTGACAAGCCTTATTTCCTTATCTGTAAAATGGGTTATTGATATGCAAGATTGTTATGAAGACTGATGACACATCATAAACCTGAAATGCCAAGCTTAGTGCCCGAAAACTAGAGAAATTACTTGATACATGTTATTTTGCCTTTCTGTGTGAGATAAATACTTTTAAGAGCACATACTCTGAAAAGAATGTCTTTGTGCAATTGAAGTCTTAGCCTTGAAGAGATCTATTGATATTCTGTACTGGTTAAGTGATTGACAATATTCTGAGCATTATCATAAAGATCATTGAAAATAATACAAATGTTTTCTTAAGCTTATGTCAATGGACCATAACAGCTGGAAGTCAGAATGCCATTTTTGAGTCTCCCAGAAAGATCTAACTAAATTAAGAGTTTTGGACAAATTTTTGATCATTTGATCAAATTAAGGGCAGACCTACAAATAGCAAAAGGGTAAAGAGTAGTTAGAATTCTTTTGTCTAGAGATACAAAGGCAATGGAGGGATATTATCAACATTTATAAAAATCATACATTAAATACAATAAATACAGATATGGTCCCCAAATTCAATAATGTTACAATGCTGGGATAATTTTTAAAAATAATACTTCATATAGAAGTCTGCAGATGGCCCAAAAGCTTTTTGAGGTAAATGGAAAGGAGTGAAATAAAAGGAGAGTTGGAAAGGTAAAAGTTTTGGAAATTGAAAAGGATTTTTCCCATATGTAGGTTCTACGGTGGGACAGGTGTGTGCAACTGACAAAGATGAACCTGACACGATGCACACACGTCTCAAATACTCCATCATCGAGCAGTTGCCAGCGTATCCCACACTATTTTCCATGCATCCAACTACAGGCGTGATCACCACGTCCTCATCTCAGCTAGACAGAGAGGTAACATAAATATTAGCAGCCAAAACCTGATTATCACATCGCCATTTAATCATATCTGTATATCTCTGTAGAGCACCTGTGGATTTGTTTGTGAAAAGCATGTTGTAAATCCAATTTTAGAAAAGTTATATTTTAAGTATGCCAATGGAGGTCATTAATTTTGCAATGTGCCAATTTTGAACTGCTAATTTGTTCTCTCTTGAAATATGTATGTTTTACAAAGTCAAGTTTCCCAATATTAACATTTTTATAGAATAGTAGTAAAAACAAGAAACATCAAATGGGAAAAGTGAAACTTTTGAAAATGTGCAGAAATTTGTTATTTACAGATAACAATGTTTCTTTGGTTTTGCCTGTGTCATCCCTTCCCCAACAATCTCATCTATATTCTTCCCCTTATATATTTGATTAAAAGTAAATTTATTTCCCTTTTATCGCTAGTTTACCATTTTCAACTGACTATTTGAAATCCTTATTCAGATGTTTCACAGGTACCAAAGTTGCAACTCATGTAAAATCGAACTCTTTTTTTTCCTTCTAAACATGTTTTCTCCTTGCTATGTTTTCTAGTTAAAAAGACATTAATACATTCTTTTCTTGTTGATAATTTTTATATTGACACCTTGAATTTACATTCTCAAAATTGTATTTGATGATTCCTCTTGTTCCCTCGATCAGATCACTTACTTCCAAAATTGTCTTTGTTTATATTCTGTCCATTTCCACTGTAACTATCCTAATGTAGTGAGTCATTCACATGGTTATTTAACTTTTGCCTCTTCACCAAGCATTTATTCATCTGAATTCTTATAGCAGTTTATCTGGCCTACTTATTACATTTATAATCCTTAAACTATAGTAATACATGTTTGTCAGGTATTTCCTTGATTCTTAAAACTTCATACCAGATTCATTTCATTTTCCTCTCCTTTATCCTCATGGATTAGAGTAGTGGTCCTCAAATTTTCTGGTCTCAGGATCTTTTACAATCTTATGGAAGATTCCAAAGATCTTTTGTTTATGTGAGTTAATATTTATTGATATTTACTCCATTAGCATTTAAAGCTGACACAAGTTTAAAATATTTCTTTATTCACCCATTTTAAAAATCATAAATATATTACATGCTATCATAAATAACATTTTTATTAAAAAATTACATTTTCCAAAACAGTAAATAATTTACTGATAAGACTGAAGCTATAATGCATTTTTCCAAGTATCTTTAATACCTGACTTAATATAAGACTGGTGGATTCTCTTATCTCTTTCTGTATTCAGTTTGTTATAATATGTAGCTTTAGCTAAAATATATAAAGAAAACCCAACATGATATGAAGTTATAAGAGAAAGGAGTATTTTTTTTTTTTTTTTATTCATAAGAGACATAGAGAGGCAGAGGCAGAGGGAGAAGCAGACTCCCTGCAGGGAGCCTGATTCAGGACTCCATCCCAGGACTCTGGGATCATGACCTGAGCCAAAGGCAGGCACTCAACCATTGGGCCACCCAGGCACCCCAAAAGAGGAGTATTTTAATAGTAATTTCACATCATTGTGGCTACTCTTTTGATACTACACCAAAACTTGACAAGTTTTGTTTTGTAAATGCTAGTTTCATAAATGCGTCTTTTGCAGTGGGCATTCTGAAGCCTGTTGTCAATGAGCTTTCATAATTTGTTACATTAAAATCCATGGGTCTATCTTGTACTCTGAGTCGACAATTTACCCATGTTTGATTTTGTAACATCATGTGTTGACCATTTGGAAAATAGTTTCACTGAGTTATGTGGATCTTCCATATATTGACACATTCCATTAAGCAATATAGGAAAAAAGTCACCTTCTCACCTCTATTGATACTACAATGGCTGATAAAATTTTTCAAGAAGTCTCATTTTTGTTTGAAACTCCATTTTATCATTGGCAACAAATAGTTTTTTTCCTTGAAGTGACAGATTCACTTTATGTGTAACAGAATGTCTTCCAGGGCAGCCTGGGTGGCTCAGCAGTTGAGTGCCTGCCTTTGGCCCAGGGCATGATCCTGGAGCCCTGGGATCGAGTCCCACATTGGGCTCCCTGCATAGAGCCTGCTTCTCTCTCTCTCTGCCTATGTCTCTGCCTCTCTCTGTGTATGTGTCTCTCATGAATAAATAAAATCTTAAAAAAAAATGTCTTCCAAATACACTAGTCTGAATAATGATAGATATCTTTTATGTAAAAGTGGTATTTTATGGAATAAGAACCCCAAAACAATGGCTAGTTCAGCTCATAAATAATCACACAAGTACCTCCCTTGAGAAGAACATCATGCTATGTTATGTAGCAGAACTGCTTTATTCATACCTCCCATTTCTTCCCTAGACTAATGGGTTGAAATTTAATAAAATTTAGTAAAATTATAATTTTTTACTGCATCTACAAGGACATTTCTAAGTGAAATTTTATTTTATTTTATTATAATTGTATTTTATTTATAAATTCATTTATTTTTACTGTATGTGCCAGTGAAGAATACAGTATCATTTGCAGAATAAATGAATGAATGAATTGCTCTGTATTATAGCTCCAGGAGCTATACAGATTCTTCATAGAATTTATGTGCTTAGGAAAAGCAGAATATAGACCAAGTCCTCTTTTATTATCAAATCTTGAATATCCCTTTCTAATAAGTCAGTTGAAAACATTGGACTAATGAAGGAATCTTGCGGTGTTTTTACTTAAGAGTGCTCTGGAGACACATACTGATGCCAGGATTCCAGCTTTCATCTCTTCACTTCAATCCCTTAAGCGCTTTAAGTGTCACAATTTTTATTCCATCTGAAGATCTTGCAAGTGCATATTTATGTCCCAAACTTCATTGCTTTTGCTTTTTTATCAGCCAGTTGATTATTTTGAGTAAATCTTAATTAAACAAAATATGTATTTTCTCCTAAAGTATACTAGCATGAGTTTTTAAATGAGGCCAGTATTTTTCAACTCTGCAGATGTGATTATGAGAGAAGAGTAAATCAGGAAAATTATGTGTCAAAAGCATAGAGATAGAGAAATTTTAGTTTTATTTTAGGTAAGACATAAGGGAAAAGAAAGTTTAAGAAGTGATGAAATTAAGAGAAAGGTAAACATTCTTGGTAGAAGGGTAGGATGGTTTTTTACATATTATTTTGTCCTTTGAAAAGAGATGAATTATATAGGAAAGGTATTAGCATCATCATTTTATAGAAGAGAAAATCTAGCTTAAAAAGACTTTTCCAACTGCCAGAAAGATTACATTTGTTATTTTTAGAGTTAGGAAAAGAACCCAAAGCTTCTAAATTCGTCCAGAGGGCTTTATTATTAGAGTTGCTTTTAATCCTTTCATGCTTTACTTAGGATAAATGAAACCATTATGAGGAGAAACTATTTTTTTTTCATTAGCAATGAGACTTCCACAATTCCTGATGAATATAAAACCCTAAGAACCAGATTACGTTTTCCATAGAGAGAAAAGAAATTACAGTTCCAGATCTTTCTATAAATGTAAATATTTAAAATCTGCCCTTTTTATGAGAGAGTATTTTACCTCATTATTAAAAGACTGGTATGAGAGTCACTGCTATGTAGTTTTCAACATGAGAATGTATTTTGGATAGGAAATAAAGATTTTGATTAACTGCTAGGCACTTTAAAATGTGCTCATTTACTCACCAGAAAGAGTAAAACCAAAACCAATTTTTCTATATTCTATATAGAGTAGCACTTTAAATTTGAAAAACTAATCTATTTTCATAAATTAATAGAAAATGACTAGTGTGAGGAAATTATTCTTTTGCCAGTACCTAAAAACTATGAAATTTAATGGTGTAATTCTTATATTTTTAATGCAAGAAAAATTACAGAGTGTGAATTAAGATTTCATTTATAATGTTGCTTTCACTCAGTAATGAAATTCTTTCTTTTCAGCTAATTGATAAATACCAGTTGAAAATAAAAGTACAAGATATGGATGGTCAATATTTCGGTTTGCAGACAACTTCAATTTGCATCATTAATATTGATGATGTAAATGACAACTTGCCAACATTTACCCGTACTTCTGTAAGTACATGATAGTAATAAAAGAAAAATGTATGACCCTGTGTGAACTGTTAAACATTCATAACTCCATCCACATCCCATGATTTCAAATGCAGTATCCCCAACCACGTGACAGTTACAATCATGTAAACATAGGCCTTGGAAATTAGAAAAACTGAGTTTGTTTCCCAGAGTGTTCTATTTGTAATAGTTACTAATTAAGGCTCTTTTGTTGTTTTTATTATTTCAGTATGTGGCATCAGTGGAAGAAAATACTGTTGATGTCGAAATCCTCCGTGTTACTGTTGAGGATAAGGATTTAATGAATACTGCGAATTGGAGAGCTAATTATACCATTTTAAAGGGTAATGAAAATGAGAATTTTAAAATAGTAACAGACCCGAAAACCAATGAAGGAATTCTGTGTGTGGTTAAGGTAAGAATAAATTAGTAAATTAGTTCTTTGTATCTTATAATCTCATAGATAAGCATAATAGAGCTTAATAAAAAAAAAAAAGGAATTCTGGTAAATAGAGAAATAAAATAGATATACAGGTAAATATAAATGCTATGTTCTCCATATTTATAATGAGATGAGTATATTCAAATTGGAGAACCTTTTATAAACTAATGGTATTTAAGATAATATTATATATGTATGTGTGTCCAATAGTATCCACTTTGAAACCAACATCTCTTAATAATTTTTTTTTTTTAATTTTTATTTATTTATGATAGTCACAGAGAGAGAGAGAGAGAGAGGCAGAGACACAGGCGGAGGGAGAAGCAGGCTCCATGCGCCGGGAGCCTGATGTGGGATTCGATCCCGGGTCTCCAGGATCGCGCCCTGGGCCAAAGGCAGGCGCCAAACCACTGCGCCACCCAGGGATCCCACATCTCTTAATAATTAAAAAATGGGCATAGCTTTGATGCCCATGGGACAGTGCCAAATTTCTGTAGCCCATTCTTTCTGTAGCTGGGTGAGGGTGCCTCCACTTATTTATTGAATTTCCCAAATGGTGAGTTATTCACCCTCTGGGGCAACATTTGTAGATCTGTTCATCTATACCTAGCATACATTACAGCCTTAGCTTCTGGGTTGAGAATGGGAATCCTCAACCATTCAAAGATGCAAATATTTGTAAAACCTCCTTCTAATACTATTCTGCAACATCTCAGAAGATCTCATTGCTAATTTAGGAGCCAGTTAGCCCCTAAAGCCACCTGAGCTCCTTTTGCTTTGGACACAGTCATAGGCTTATTTCTGCTAAATCTTTAACTAGGAATCCCTGGGTGGTGCAGCGGTTTGGCGCCTGCCTTTGGCCCAGGGCGTGATCCTGGAGACCCGGGATCGAGTCCCACATCAGGCTCCCAGTGCGTGGAGCCTGCTTCTCCCTCTGCCTGTGTCTCTGCCTCTCTCTCTCTCTGTGACTATCATAAATAAATTAAAAATAAAATAAATCTTTAACTAGAACATGATTCTATCCTGGGTTCATGCAGTTTCCCTTTTGTACCTATTCACAAAGAACATGAATTAAAAATGACAAATTCTTTTTCTTGTAAGAAATTGTAATGATGAAAATTAACTGCAGTTTGTGGGTTCATTTCTCTGTTTCAGAACAGCAAAGAAATATCCTTTGAATCCTATCTCTTTCCTCACCTAACTCCTGCCCTAACCCTTCATATCCTAAGAAACAATTTTATCTCTGTGAAGTCCAAGACCTCACAGGATTTCTGTCTTGCAGGAAATTCCTATTACCTATTCTCATTACAACTACATATCAGGCAAGATAAAATAAAAACCTTCCATTAAATTTGGTACTGCCAGTTCTTCAAAAAGTAACTGAGATGGAAGAGCTGAAAAAGGAGAGTGTAATGTCCATAAGCTTTCTATTTTTTCTCTCTGAAAAACATTTGATAAAATTTGGCCTACATTTTCTACTCCAAACCAGGTACAAATAATTTTATTCATTTCAGAAGGATAGGATAAGCTGTCCCAAAATGAACATATAGTAGATAACTTTTGGTTAGGGTATGTAGTGTGTGAAGTTATCTCTCAAGGGTTAACCTTGAAACACCTTTTTATTAAATAGTTTTTTAATTCATTATCAGGACCTCTGACATAACTGGCAGTTGAGGAAAAGTTTTGGTTTGGTTTGGTTTGGTTTGGTTTGTTTTTTCTGGTTCCACCCAAATCCTGAATCAGTTGGATTCCCCTCCTCCAATCACCTCTGCATTTCTGGGTATATATTTAATATTCTCCTGACTATTCTCAAGATTAGTTATGCATGCCAGTTAGCATTGCCAAATATTAGCTGTCTTGAGCTCATTTTCCACACAATTTTTTTTTCCTGTAGCCCCTGAATTATGAAGAAAGACAACAGGTGGACCTACAGATTGTTGTAGTTAATGAAGCTCCATACTCGAAAGAGGCTAGCTTACGATCTACCATGAGCACAGCAACAGTTACTGTTAATGTAAAAAATCAAGATGAGGGCCCTGAGTGTAGCCCTCGAGTACAAACCATTGAAATTAAAGAAAATGTGCCAGTGGGGACAGAGAATCAAGGATACAAAGCGTATGACCCCGAAACAAGAAGTAGCAGTGGCATAAGGTATCCTGTTTTGGTTAACTCCAAATTTACCATGTTTTTAAAATTCATAATTTGATGCCAAAATTATAATTGGGCCTATGATACAGTTGTTATTTTACTTCATTATTAACAGGTACAGGAGATTAAGTGATCCGAAAGACTGGGTCAGAATAAATGAAAACACAGGAATCATTACAATTTCCAGAAACCTGGATCGAGAGGCAGAGATGATCAGAGGTGGTATATATAATATTACAATTCTTGCATCAGACAAAGGTAAGAACTTTGTTTCTAAGCCAGCTACATCAGTTTCCCCCTACTTTCACCCTCAGTTCTTAAGCCAACCACATTGATTTTAAGTCAGCTGCATGTATTCTCGAAATATATTTCTCCCTGGAAGACATGGAGCAATTGAAAGGTTTTATGTAGTTTATTAACACATGGATGTTTCCTAATAACACCCTCAGTTTTATGTAATTATAAAATTTAGTAATAGAAATACTGGAAACCATAATTTATTAAAAGTAAACAATCATTGAAAAGTGAGACAGTTACTCTAGTAAAATTAGCTTCAATTTATCTAGTCGTATCTTTTAAAATACTCACTTTGGCAGGAGAGTTCGTTGCAGGGAGCACATACTTATTGCCCCATAGCGCATTCCTAGAAAACTGTTTTTGTCTTTTTACAGGGAACTATCAGTGTACGTGGAGGTTAGAATTCTGATTAAGAACATTATATAAAAATAATCATAGTCATGATTAACAGTATCTTATAAAATTAAACACTGTGAATCCATAAAACCATATAAAGTGTAAAATGTTCTATGAGTGCTACAAAATGGAGAGAAATGTGAACACAGTGGTTATGAGATCCATATGAGTTACATTTGGCCTTTGTGCATCCGTAAACTAAATATGTTGACTACAGTAAACATCAGTTATTACACTATAGCTTACAACATTAGAGTCTAGAAGTGATTTTGGAAGATGTTTTAGGTATTTCAGTTCTCTCTAAAGTGAGAAATGGTTTATATCCATTGACTGAATTGGTAAGGTTGTGATTATTATTAATTCAACTTTGATTCATTAAAGACTGTCCCTTAAGGCCTCAGCTTCCTTTATCCCTTTGTCAGGACATGCTTTTTGGTCAAAGGCAGATGAAAATCAAATCTGTTCTTGTTACATTTTCTTTTCTAAGATTTATTTATTTATGATAGACATAGAGAGAGAGAGAGAGAGAGAGAGAGAGAGAGAGAGAGAGAGGCAGAGACACAGGAGGAGGGAGAAGCAGGCTTCATGCCGGGAGCCTGATGTAGGATGCGATCCCGGGACTCCAGGATCGCGCCCTGGGCCAAAGGCAGGCACCAAACCGCTGAGCCACCCAGGGATCCCATCTTCTTACGTTTTTAACAGCACATGACAAATAGCTTGTTGTTAGGTCAGATAAAATTACTGTCTGGAATTAGAGATTTGGGATATAATTTTATTCTATATTTTCCTTTGTTGCAGAGGAAATAAAATAATTGAGAGATCAAATATTTGTATGGAGTTTAGATGAGCTAATCATCATTGTAGAATGGAATAAATATGTCGTGGGACCTTGTTTTTATCTTTTCTAAAATCTATACTGGCTAATTTCATTTGGACCCTCCCTACTGCTCTTAATGAAAGATGCTGTCTTGTGAGCACTGAATTCGGGCCTATTCTCACTCTCCATCCTCCGCTTTTCTGCAGCACTTGCTTCCTCTTTCTAAAACTCTTTTGCAAGGTTTGTGTGTGTACAGGTTTCCACACTTTCCTCTCTCGTCCCTGTGCTTTCTGGTAGTACTTTCCACTCACCTGAGCAGAGCGATTTCTTCAGCTTTGGGTTCAGTTTCTCTCTTCTTCTCAGTATCTTCTCAAATTAAACTCTCTTGGCAGTGTCACTCAGATATCTCTTCTATATAACTCAGTTTTAGGTGTCTGTGTTGTTGTGTTATTCCTGCTTTGGAGAGCAGGAGTGTGGTTTCAAAATATTTGAAACATTGAGTAGGAGTGTACAGCCACAAAAAATCATGAAACCATGGGTAGTTCATTCTCCATGACTTCGTATTCAGAATTAGTAATTACTCACGTAGAATCGCATTAATATTAGAGAGGGAGCATGGCATGCATACACTCCAGTGAATAAGAGTGTGATTTATTTAACTAACATGAGAAACAGAGCCGTGAAACTGAATTTGATGCCTAAGAGCTTTGGTTTAAATATTGTACACCAATACTAATCACAACGTGCCAAAAAAAAATAGAGTGTATTGCACAACTCTAAACGTTTAATGGAAGGGAAGTTCAGGCATTTAGCACAACGGTAGAAGAGCAGACATCGTGGAGGTCAGTTTTTAAAGACAATGCAATTAACCGGATTCAGTCAGTGAGCCATGTGTTTTCAACTCTGTGGGTGGACTCCAATGGGAAGAGATGTTCAGGATGTTCCACAACCCCGGTTTTCAGAGAGATCAAGAAAACAGTGTGTAGTCTGAGAACAAGAGATTTTGAGAGGTAAAATTGTTTTGCCCTATGAAAAGTATGCCAGCTGGAGAAAATACACATCCCCCTGCTCATCTCTCTTCTTTTAAATGGTCCAAAGCAAGAGATGGTTGTATTTTTCTTACATCTCATTTCTTCTTCCCTTTTCTTCTTGCTGGTCTACGTCTTTTACTAAGTTCTTCAGATGGTGTGGTGTGGGTGATAAACCCTATGCATCTTATTCTGGAAAATATTGTAACATCATTCTCATGCCTGATTTGAGCATTTGACTTGACGTAAAGCTTTGAGTTAAGTTTGTTTGTTGTTGTTTTTTCCCTCAGCACTGCTCAGGTTGTCCTCCATTATCTTCTGGTATCTCCTGCCACTGAGGTTTATTCTACTGCCAATCTTGTGATTGCCCATTTGTAGGTGATATGTCTAGGCACCTTTTTTTGGCTCTCTAGGTTGTCTTCTATAGTTTTTTTTTTCTTCTATAGTTTTAATACAATCTTTATGATGTGAGTTTATTTGTGTGTAGGTAGCACTGCAGTCAGAATATATTAAAAAAAATCCATCTTTCTCTTTAATTCTGGGATATTCTCAGCAATTATCTCTTTGAAGAGTGCTTCCCTGCCATTCTATTTATCCTCTTCTTCTAGAGTCCCTATTAGAGGAATGTTGCTGTCTTACTGTTACTGGAATTTAAGCTATAATTTCATTGTTGTCTACACAGGTACCATTTTGTTATGTCTTTGGAGATACTAAATATACAGGTTTCAGAAATGCCTTGCAGAGAGAGAATTCATCTTCTGATGGGTGGTTTTGTTGGTTTTCCTTTTAGCATTGATCTTGCTCATTCTGGAATTTCCATCTACAGGCTTCTGTTCTCTAGGAGGCGTTCGGTTTGCTTTCTGGTTTTATTCATTCCTCTCTCTCACTTCACCCCATGCAGTCTTTTTTTTAAGATTTTATTTATTTATTCATGAGAGACACACACAGAGAGAGGCAGAGACACAGGCAGAGGGAGAAGCAGGCTCCATGCAGGGAGCCTGACATGGAACTCCATCCTGGGTCTCCAGGATCAGGCTGAAGGCGATGCTAAACCGCTGAGTCTCCCGGGCTGCCCAACGTCATGCAGTCTTATTGTTGCCTCCACCTTGTCCTTTTCTGTGGCCCACATTTCAGAACCAGTTCTCCTGTCCATCAGTGACACTATGAGTATCACAGATCCTGTTGTCGTGGTTGAGGTTGTGACTGCAGGGCTGCGCCTGGGGTGTCCACTTTCCTAGGCTGGCAGCTTCACATAAGACACAGCCCCAGCCAACAGCAGCAAGTCCGTTTATCCTCTTGTCCATCCTTGATGTCTCAAGGCCTCCTGATTAAGCAAAAAGAAGCAGCAATTTAGAGACAAAAGTCCAGGATTTGTGTTCAGCTTCAGACTTCACCACTGTGTGAGTGATTTATGGCCTGGACCCATGTCTGATTCATCTTTGAATCCCATAGATTTTCTAGTATGGTGCCCAGTACAAAGTAGTTATTAAGTAAATTCTTATTAAATAGATAGACAGATGCTCTCCTTAGGCTACAGCCATTGTGGTTAGTTTGGTTTACAAGTGATTTTCCACTTCTGGAGTCTTTTCACCCTTCAAACATTTCTTCTTTTTTTAAAATATTTTATTTATTTATTCATGAGAGACACACAGAGAGGCAGAGACACAGGCAAGGGGAGAAGCAGGCTCCGATCCCAGGACTCTAGGATCATGACCTGAGCCAAAGGCAGATGCTCACCACGGAGCCACCCAGGGGCTCCCCTTCAGATGTTTCTGTGTACTATTTTGTTCTCATCTTCCATATCCGTATCTTCTACCTTTCAGTTCCCCTGCTCCAAAGCCTTATGCACTTTCTATATGCATATGAAATTCCAGGTTCCTAGGTTGGTGTTCAGGGACTCTTGGCTCTTCTCTGCCATGTCACTTCTAACCACTCTGCCTTCCCCTTCATTATGTCTAGAACATGGATGTGTACCTTGGGATTTTCCACCTCCTCAGATTTCTCTGTGCTTTTAAAGTACCAGAAGTGCCCTTGTTCACATTTTCTCCTTTCAAAAATCAGTCAAAAATCAACCTCCATAAAAGTTTCCATGTCTGTTGCAACTATTTAGTGAATGAAGGACAAATCTTTTTTTAATGATAAATTTATTTTTTATTGGTGTTCAATTTGCCAACATACAGAATAACACCCAGTGCTCATCCCGTCAAGTGCCCCCCTCAGTGCCCGTCACCCATTCATCCCCACCCCCCACCCTCCTCCCCTTCCACCACCCCTAGTTCGTTTCCCAGAGTTAGGAGTCTTCATGAAGGACAAATCTAATAGCAGTTATGTCAAACAGCACAACCTATTGAAAGTGATCATTTTTTTTTTTTTAACATTCCTTAAGGGAGTAGCCTGTGACTGTCTTTGTCACTGCCATTTCTAGGTTACAAGTGCCACATTCATTTTTAAAACTATTTTTTCAATGTATAACTTCCCAGTGAAAACTCAGAACATTAAAAATAATTATATTATTATGTCCAATATTTCAGATGGGAGAACATGCACTGGGACACTGGGAATTATACTTCAAGATGTGAACGATAATGGCCCATCAATACCAAAACACACAGTGGTAATCTGCAAAACCGTCTTGTCACCATCTGCGGACATTGTTGCTATAGACCCTGATGAGCCTATCAATGGCCCACCCTTTGACTTCACATTGGAGAATATTCCTGATTCAGACATAGAAAGAACATGGAGATTAACAAAAATTAACGGTATGTAAATATCATTAATACCAATTTAGCTCTTAGTCTGTACTTCTGACTTTAACCATGAGAGGAACTATGGTGACAAGAATGGCAAAAATGGAGGGGCCCCCTATCCATTTAGCTGCACCACTCCCTCCATCAGCTGTAAACTCTTTAGTGTCTTCCACATGTCCTGACTGTCCTACACACTGGCCCTGAAGTCCTGGTCCCCCAGCACTCCAGCGTTCACAACTTTCAGATCTGCTGTAAACTGAGGGGGTTTGCCTTTAAAGTGTCCTTGAATGCGAATTTTAACCCCAGGCTTCCGATGAATATTTCTCCATTTTCTCTGAAGGCAAATTAGAAAACTAAATTGCAAGCCAGGGGAAGAGGAACGGGAAGGGAGAAGAAAATCGAGGATGCATAGAAGCCACGGTGACAAGTTACAGCCCCATGTCCCAAATCCTGCTCTGTGAATGGATAACATTTTCAGTATTTTTAACAATATTCTGGTGTGTGTGTATGTAAGGTTATCAACTTTCTTGAGAAGAACTAACCTTATTTTTAGATTTCCTGCTTTCTACTGATTGTGTAGTCATAACATCATTTCTTTTTAGATCATATGAAATAAGTTATTTATTTATTTATTTATTTATTTATTTATTTATTTCTTTATGTATTTAGTGTTCCTACTTCATAGAGTAAAACATTGGTAAGATTATGTTGGTCAAAACTTTGTGACTTTAAAGTTCTACTCATCTGTGAAATAACACAAAAGTCTGGGAAACATCAAGTTAAGAATAATGAATCCTAAAGAGGCTTTGAAGTCAAGATAGGCTATGTTAAATGCCGGCTCCACTGTTTATTAGTGATATAAATATTACCGTGCTATTTATTCTCTTTGGGCCTTAATTTACTCATCTGTAAAATGGGATTATTTGGGGGAGTAAACAAGATAATTAATGCATCAGCCCATGACACATTACGCATCATAAATTTTGGTTTTGTTAGTCTTATTTTTTACACATAGACTTACCAACTTAACCATGCTTTCTTTTAAAATGGACTTATTCACTGATTTCTTTGCCTGAACCCCCAAATTTATATTTAGAGCTTCAAACACCCTAAAAATAAATGGGACTATCACACTAGGCCAGTTAAGTGAGGAGAGATTATTCTTAGGCATTGGCATGCAGCATTTATATTCAGAATAGTATTATATCTTTGGATCTGTACCCAAGACTGAATTAGAGATTGACCTGGATATTTCCTATCCTTGACCAAGAAAAATACATCAAAACTAAAAACTAGACAGTTGGTTTCAGGGTCTTATAGAATGATGAGATGGTACAGCAGCAGGATAATTCATGTCTGCCAGTATGTTCAAGGTCAGCCATGTTCTGAGTTGTCAGAATCAGGCTGACAGTAAGCCACAACTGTTTTTTTATGTTTGTTTGGCACAATATATGAAAACAAAGTAAGGGGAAACATCCAGAATTGCAGACTATTACCCTGAGATGAGCCATGTATAAAAGAAAATTGCACTGCAGGCAAATATTTTCAAAGATGTGGTAAAGACCAGTGTCTTTTTTTTTCTTCTGAAGATTTTATTTATTTATTTATGAGAGACACAGAGAGGGTGGCAAAGACATAGGCAGAGAGAGAAGCAGACTCCCTGCAGGGAGCCTGATGTGGGACTTGATCCCAGGACTCTAGGACCCTGGGATCATGTCCTGAGCTGAAGGCAGATGCTCAACCACTGAGCCATCCAGGCATCCCAAAACCAATGTCTTAACAAGCCTATTACTTATGATAGAAGGTCTGTTTATGGACAGAAAGATATATTACTATAAAAGCCAAAGGACATTCATGTAAGAGGGAGAAGAGAGAAACTTATATACGTAGTATGTTTACCGTTGCTCTAGATTAGAACTTCCAGTCCACTCATCTTCTCAATCCTGTAGCAATTGTGCCTTCCCATCAGGAAGATACATTTGTTGGGAAATAGGGTAAATATCCTACCACTAGGAGAGATTAGTGACATTCTCTATCACTCTGTTTTATTTTCTTTCAGATACGGCAGCTCGTCTTTTCTATGAGAAGGACCTTCCATTTGGAACATATCGAATATCTGTCAGAGTTGCAGATAGACATGGCCGGTCACTCATCACTCCGTTAAACGTACTTTTATGTGACTGTGTTACTGAAAATGACTGCACGCTTCGCACAGATGCGAGGACCGGTGGCGGAGATGTGAGACTTGGAAAGTGGGCCATCCTTGCAATATTGTTGGGCATAGCATTGCTCTTTTGTAAGTTCCTTCACCAACTCAAATAACAGCCTTTGAAATAACTTTCGAGACACATTCTTAGAATCAGCACTGCTATCTGTAGCTATTCATTTGTATATAGTTCTATTTCTATTTAATACAACATATTTATTTTTGTTTTTTAAAAAAGATTTTGTTTATTTGAGAGAGAGAGGGAACATGAGCAGGGCCAGGGAGAGAGAGAAGCAGGTGGGGCTGGGTCCCAGGAGCCAGGATCATGACCTGAGTTAAAGGCAGATGCTTAACTGAGTGAGCCACCCAGATGCTTCAACACAACACATTTAATTTATACACTGAAAGTACTGTTCTAGTGTTATCTCAGCATAGACATAAAATTTAGTGCAGAAATACGGCATTTAGCACGTCTTTGTGGCATACCTGGTTAGGGCAAACTTTCCTATTGTGTGCTACTTCTCCACAAGCCATCATATTTATGTTTTCTGGAAAATCATCTTTGTATTAGTCATCCTGAATTACAACTCCACATTGTTTTATGATAAACTGAAATAACTTCTTTCATCCTCCAGGTATCCTATTTACCTTAGTCTGTGGGGGTACTGGGGCAGCTAAACAGCCCAAAGTATTTCCTGATGATTTAGCCCAGCAGAACCTCATTGTGTCAAATACAGAAGCTCCAGGAGATGACAAAATAGTAAGTAGTTTGTTCTTTTTAAAATAAATACAAAGGACAAACTTGGTTTAATCAATTCTTTTCTAAGAGAAGTCCTTTTGATCAGGTGACTTAGAATATATAAAATTTCATCAGCCCTATGGAATTGATAAAATGACCTTGATTCTCATGGTGGTGTGTGGCCTTTCAATGTGGTCATATGGTGTTCCTTAATAGTAAAAATCCTTTAGCACATCGTTATTATTTCTACTTAAAATGTTTCATGATTTCAACTTTAAATCCAGTCTTTTTTAAATATTGAAACTGCTGTTTGTGCTGTAAAAATATTTCATTTAATTATTCACAGGTCATCAGCATAATTATTTTATTTTATTTTATTTTTTTCTGGCAGCAGCAATAAAATGACTGCAAGCTTTGATCAGTGTGGGAAGAACTTTAATGGAGTCTTCCTGGTTCTAATATGGTTAGAAAGAAGCCTGAGGTCAAATATATGAAACAGCATTGCTAGCAAGTGACTACAGAGCTCCAACTTTGATTTCTAGCCTACTACCTGGATGAGGAACATGTAAATTTTTTACAAAAATCATAATGATAAGAACAGGAAAGATTTAGAAAGCAAAAGTGACATTTAAAAATAAAAGTGTTGACATTTAATAAAGTATTGGAAAAAAACACCTTAGACTTTCCTACAAAAGCACAGCATAGAAAATTAGTGACCAGAACGTTGGTGTTCTTATTTTCCCTGCTGATTTATTTGTATTTATTGAGATCACAAGGGTTTAATACTGAAGCTAAGATTTTTATGGCAACTCTTTTTCCTGTATTTTTTGTTCTAGTCAAGGGAAACGAGATTAGACACTGAATAAGAATACTCATCATCATTTCTGTTTCTGCTCTAGTCAGGTGAAGGAGTGAATTTAAAACAAACAGGGTAAATATACGTGAGGCATTGATACTGGAATCCTCATTTTGAGCCTTGAGATTTTGGAAGGATTTAACAAACAACAATGTACAGTATTCTAAGAAATATTTAAAGAAGGAATATATATTCAGCTTTCTGATTTGTTTCAAGGTTTAGACCACTTGATATCTGCAGTTTGCAGATGCATTGGATACCGCATCAAGTCCTGGGTGAGACTCAGGATTGTGAAGAGAGCAAGATTTAGTTCTTGCTCTCAGAGAGCCTACCTTCTAACACAAAAATGTATGACATTATCTGCATGTTATTGTTGTTCGTCTTACAATTTGTACACAAATTGTTTTCATTTCAGTGTTCCACGGATGGCTTCACAACCCATACTGTGGGCAGTTCGGCTCAGGGAGTGTGTGGCACCATGGGATCAGGAGTGAAAAATGGAGGGCAGGAGAGCATTGAAATGGTGAAAGGTGGACATCAGACCCTGGAATCATGCCGGGGGACTGGGCATCATCACACCCTGGATTCCTGTAGGGGAGGACATGTGGAGGTGGACACCTGCAGATACACCTACTCCGAATGGCATAATTTCACTCAGCCCCGCCTTGGTGAAGTGAGTTTGAGTTTCCCTGAGTGTCCTACGAATTTATTTTCATTTCTCTTCAACTTTCTAAACCACTACAATTTAGTGGCCTGACCTTTATTTTCCATTAAATATTAAATCTATTAATTGGAAAATTGTTATTCCTTAATTTCAATTTAGTAATGCTCAGATATTAAGTGGGTATTTATTTTTCCTCTTATTTTGTTTGGTGTTTAATTCTTACGAAATAGTGTTAGATATTTATTTATTTATGTATTGGACATGAAATGCCATATTTATTTGGTACAAGAACAATTGAAAAGAATCTTTATCCCAGTTTATATGTTTTTATTTTTAAAATATAGAAACTATCTGTGGGATGATACTTAAATTATTTTTTTCCATGACTTTGTATTACTATTTCCCACATGACAAATCATATCACAGAAACCAGAAATGTGGTACGAGGCAATTAAAGTCTTATGGTCACTAAGCCTATCTGGAAAGATCTGGGCCCATATCAACTTGGGTTCAGTTTAATGGGTGCATTTCACTTTAGACATGATTTTGAAAGGGAAACTAATGATTACTTAATATGAATCCTTGTATACTTGTTGCTGCGTGTGAGTTTTTAGAAGCATGCTGTATAGTGAATTTAGAGATGATTTATGATATAGACCAATCATGTGCATTTTTTATATGTAGGAATCCATTAGAGGACACACTCTGATTAAAAATTAAACAATGAAAGGTAAATCAAAGCAATTATTTTTATGTTAGTAAGTTTTGGTGTTTAAAATAATAATAATAAAATATATTGTGTTTCTCCCCTGGCAGAAGGTGCAACTGTGTAATCAAGATGACAAGCATAAGCATGCTCAAGACTATGTCCTTACATATAACTATGAAGGAAAAGGATCCGTGGCTGGTTCTATAGGTTGTTGCAGTGAACGACAAGAAGAAGATGGGCTTGAATTTTTGGATCATTTGGAACCCAAATTTAGGACACTAGCAGAAGCATGCATCAAGAGATGAGTGTATTCTGATAAATCTACAAAACCCAGTGACTTTATCTCCTTCCAACCACTACTTTTTTCATTACCAGCCAGATTTAAAAAAAAATACAAGATGTTATGTTTTGGGTTTTCCCCTCTTTATTTTGATGGGATCTCTTTAGCCAAATGCATGTTTACAAGATAATGCTATAAATATGTATCCAAATTTCCCAAGTTTTACAAAGCTATTTATTAGTGTCTTCCACCCAAGGAGACCTACAGATAGGAAAATTAAGGAAGTCTGCATTATTGTTTACATTTGAGTCTAATGATAATAACCACTTTATAGTGCAATAAAATGTAATGAATTCAAGTGTATGTCATAGACTACTTAAAGTATAACCTAATAGAAAATTGTCAATAACTTGCTTTAATATTATCTTCACTTACCTAATTAGCTAATCGTGTGGTGCTTGAAAACTGCCATTCTCCTAAACATTATAAAATGTATATTGCATTCTTGATAATGTTTTCTTCTTACAACATTACCTTTCTTTTTAATGCAAAGAGAGAATCCCAGGCAGGCATTAACTATTAATACAATTCCATTTGGTAGAGTTTAGTTTCTATGTTTTATTCTATATAAAATCCTGCACTGAGTCTATGTTTCTCTCTTAACCACTCTTGTCAGCAAAATTTAAATTTAAAAACTGCTAGAATGTATTTTTACTTCTGCATGGTTTTGGTCTTTGATACCTCTCTCTCTCTCTCTCTCTCTCTTTTTTTCTCTCTCTCTCTCTCTCTATATGTGTGTGTGTGTGTGTGTGTGTGTGTGTACACTTCTCTCTCTCACTATCTTTCTCTTCTCTTTATTTTTTAAATTTCTACTTGGGTTGGAGAGTCTAGTATTTTAAAAAGCCATCTCTCTTCTCTTCTAAAGTGAGTGATTCTGTTTGTGTTTTATTTAAGTGTAGTATTCTCTGTTTATCGGAGTAATGTTATAATGTTGACGTTTCAGATATCTTGGTCATTGCTTTATTATTTCCTCAACAAAAGAACTTTAACTTTGCCATTGAAAATGTAAAAATAAGTCATGCTTTTATTAGATGCAATATTCTATGTTAACAAAAGGGTATTTAAAATTGGCATATGTGGTTAGTATATAATAGCATATTTACAGTTTATATCTTCAATGCAAGGGTATAGTTTTTAAATGAGAAATAATGATGGTTTTGAAATAAGCTTTGAGGTACAGGGATTGTGAAAGTTCTCCAGGAATAAGTATTTTACAGCTTTTTAGATGAAATGCCTAGTCATATCTATCAGAGTTTTTTGTTTCATATTTTAAGATTACAGTTTTTAACAAATGTAGAATGGGCCAATCTATTTATATTTTGAAACAATAAGACAAAATTAAACTTAACAGCCAACCAAATTTCAGACCATGTTTCACAGCTGATTTCAGCTAATGAATTTTTTATGTATACTAACTGCATGGACATTTTAAATGTATTTCTGATAGTTACAATTGTTAATAATGTGCCTATCTAAAATTCACAAGTTTGGCTTGTAACAATTATTTTTAAAGGTTAACATTGGGTAATTATTCCATTATCAATTTATCTTTTTAATAGTTTTATTATTGTTCAGTCAAAATACTATTTCTCAAAGTTTTAAATAAATCATGTCCACAATGTGTGTATTACTAGCTATGAGAAAGTAAATCAAGTAGTTTTAAAATATTAGTGTGAGTTTGTTAATCATGTGTCTGATATGACCTTATAAGATTGCATTTGTTTTACTTTGAGAAATGAGTCTGTTCTTTAGAATCGTGTTCTACATTTTTAGAATTTTACAGTTTGATGTGGAGAGATCACTGGTCCATTGTTATCACCAAATGTATATAATTTTGCTATTCTAAAGGTTGTGATGCTACGGGATATTGGTTACATAGTTTCTCTGTGTCTGTGTGGTTTTTTTCAAAATTTCATCATAAAATGGGGGATGGTAATATAATTCCTTTCCTAGGGTGACTGTAAGACATTTGAATAAAAAATAGCTTTTAAGCATGAAATTCATATAGAGTGGTCCACCTAAAAGGCACTCCTATAATACTAAATGATTAAAATATGTCACATGTACATCCTGATTCATATTAACAAAAATCAACTAAAATAGGATAATTGAAAGTTGTTTTGCTTTACTTTAGAATGTCTGTTAATTTGAGAATATGTCTCTTCATATGATTACCTCATGACAGGGTCTTATAGATCCAGTGGTTCAGATCATATATTGCAAAGATTTCTGAAGCATCTGAGAAGGATTGCTTAATTTGAAATACTATGAAACTATTTAGTTTAAATTGGATGGAAAGGAGAACATCTACTTCTTAAAATGGGCACGAATTCTAAAACCCTATAAAACTTACATATTCTTAAGACTCTTCCTGTCATGCCCTTTCTGGGCTTCACTTCTAGCTAGAGAGATTCCTTGTCTCTGAGACAAGCAGTTGCTTGCCAGGGAATTTAAGGCAGTTGGCAGTCACCATAGTAACCCTGAAAGTACAAAGACTCCAGAGAGTGCCTTGATGCGAATCCCAACGCCACCCTTACTAATTGTGGGATTTGAGTAGTCACTTAACTTTGAGTCTAGTTTCCTCTACTATATGATCTATATTTGAAAGGATTGTAGAAGTCTATTTTATAATTTTGTTGTCAGAGTTAAAAGAGTTAATTCACGGAAAGAATTGGTGCAGAAGGAGCACTCAATATACATTAGCTGCTATTATTATCGTAAGAGAAGAAAATGCCTTAGTTGGGATAATCATAGCTTCAGTCTCAAGTTGCATTGTGCCTTACAGCTGACATTTTGCCATCATATTCCCATTCATCTTTCCCAGAAGCGTGACTTGTATTTTACCTGTGATGGCCTTTGGGAACTTCATGGTTCATAATTGTTTCTAGATCTCTCATTCTTGGTATTCAGAAAGCTACATCTTATCCATAGACCACAAATCAGTGTGATAGGTCTTGAGACTTAAATAAAAAACAGATAAAATTTCTAGTAATCAGATTTTGCCTCCTTGAGAGATTTCCCCTAAGAAATGGGAAGGGCTACTTCAACAGGTGGAAGGCAACAGAGCTGTATTGTTAGTTCGATTTAGTCTGTATTTGGGTTATCCCTGAAATCATTTTCTGCTTTTTTTTTTGGATCCCCTATCTTAAAGATATTTTTTTATCTTGTTCCTGATCATGTTGTGCAGAATCTGACTTTGACTATAGGCCTCCCTTTTAGTCTCCATCTCCAGCTTTTCTTGGGTTCCACATTGAAGTCTTGACACCAGACTTTGCCCTGGTCAACCCCTTAGGCAGCAACGCACTGGAAATCCAATATTTTTTTTGTGTGTGTCTACAGCCATCATACTTATAACTGCCTTGAATAATTGAAGCTCCAAGACCCCCATGCAGACATCATAAAATTCAATTCCTTTTTTATCTTGTTTGCATAGCACATTCTGTTTGTTGCCCCAACTGCTGAACTTTCTGAGAATTTTAAATACAAGTTTATTTATTCATTCATTTATATATGGTCATTTAATGCCTTCCCAGTACAGCCATCTGAGGCCTTTGTAACACAGATTGTGCTGGTATGACAAGGTACAAGATGAATTAGCTACTCTTCCCACCCACATACTTTACTGCAAGACGTGGTACAATGTAGTTTTGAGTGGTTGTGAATATGGAATGGTCCAATGCTTGTAAAACACATCACATGATACTTGGCACATGGTAAGTGCTCAATACAAATAAAGAAAATTCCAGATGATGCAAAAGAACTTTACTATTCTAGTGAGTCAAGTTGTTTCCATTACTCCCAAGTCCAGTGTTCATGAGCATGAGTACCCTACCTTTATTGTCCTCCATTCCTCTTCATATGTTTCTTCCACAGTATCCTTGCTCAGATCCTCAGCATCTCTCAGCTCCAACAGTGGTTGTACCTCCAAACTCTTCCCTCTTCCATCCTTTCACCTGTTGCCAAAGAACAAATATGATCATGGCATTCTCCTGCATAGGGCCTTCTGTGATTTTAGAGGATAAATTTGAAATGCAAATCACACTCAAATACCAATCTTCCCTTGCCCCCCACACGCATACTCTGTCTTGTGCCTTGCTCATAATAAGGCCTGCTTTTGCAGTGTCTACTCATTATCCACTTCTTTCTTGAAAAAAAAATATGACTTTTTAAAAGATTTAGTTCAAAAACCATCTCTTCTAGCTACATGACATTTATGTGTCTAGGGCACATTGCTCTAGACACAAAATTTTACAAAATTTTCACTTATAGGTGTATAGTCATGTGTGTATATGCATGCATAAGTGTATGTGTGTGTGTGTGTGTGTGTGTGTGTGTGTGTTCTTTTCATATGGGAAGCTTATTGAAGACAAGGAAAGGTGTTCCCATTTGTATGCACATCAAACTCTGGTCCATCGGTACATTCTGGTGAGTCAAATTGTATTGCCCACATCACAAAGGAAAAAAGAGGAAGATTATAAATTAAGTTATTTGATTCCTAGCAAACTATCTAATAGTCCCTTGACATAAATTTTCTATTTGAGATGTGATGTATATTAGATTCTGCATTGAATTCTTTTTTCACCATTGGGACATTGAATACATAGACCATCAAACATTCACATTCACTACTTAAAAAGTGAAATGGTGAGGTTTTGGAATGCCTTCTGCTTCTCCCTTGCGGTGGTGGGAGTGGCAAATTCTGGTTCAGGTTAGTTAATTCCTTCCTACCTCCAACAATTGCCTAACCTCAGAACCAGCTACACGACACTGAAATATAGCCCTTGATTGTTCTTGTTCATCTTCACCACTGTATGCTCAGCATATAAAACAGTAGACTTATTATACGTTTGTTATATGAATGAATGAATTAATTCATGTAGATACCTGACTGAGATTAGACAGCAGCTTTGCCTAAGGAACCATTTATCTCCAAGGCACTTAGCTGGCTCAGTCAGTAGAGTATGTGACTCTTGGTCTGGGGGTCATGAGTTCAAGCCCCATATTGGGGGTAGAGTTTACTTGATTAAAAAAAAAATTTTTTAAAGCCATTTCTTCCTCAATGTGAAACTCATTGAGCAATGTGTAAATCTTTTTTTTTTTTTTTTTTTACCATCTTCTCATTACAACATATTCTAACACTAGTGAAAATAAATTTTGTTAAGGGGCTAACCACCCCGCCCCACTGGGGAAAATCAACAAAGAGCCATTCATATTTTAGAAATGATTATTATGGGTTTGCCAAAACCAAGTTAATTATCTATAAACTTGAAAGTCAGGCCTAGACTCTGGAAGTATCTTGAGAAACCAGAAGACATGAAAAGTGATGCAGATCTCAAGAGCTTCCTGGGAGTTAGAGCAGGACAACATTCTGTAACAGGACACCACGGTGCTCAAGTGCACCACCAGAAGGAAACTGAGGGGAAAGGAAAAGACACATGTAGCTATGAGTTTGGGAGGCAGTGACTCTATCTATTGCAGTGTGAGCTGATAATGTGGCCTGAAGATAACACAAGACAGAAATGCCTGCCCTGTTGTTTTAAGGAATGGACCCAACCAGTGAAGGGTGGGCTAGACTTAGTAAATAACAAGTCAGCTATGCTTCTGTTTTTTTGGCTTTTAGTAATCATTCATATGCCTTTTTATTTCCTCTGTCCCGGGTCTTGGTTTCAGTCTAAGAACTGAAATCTTAAAATGTGAGATCTTGTTTTTCCTTCCTGGGTGGGTCCTCTGTCCTCATCCCCTGCCCATTACTACCCCAACAGCTACAGAACAGCTTAAGTCACTTTTCCTCAACTTTTTACAAGAGAGCAAATCAATGCATTACCCAGCTGCATTTTAAATTAAACACACAGCATAGAGTCTTCATGTCAAACAAAACAACATAGTGCTGACAAAATAGGAAATGAAAAGGAAACTAGTGCTTTGCATATAGCTAGTGTAGTAAGCAGAACATTTTGAGCTTATGAAAAACATTTTGAGCTTTTATGAAAAAAAGACCCACATCTTATTTTATAGAGGACCATGACTGTGTCATGGCTTTGGGACATACTCCTTACTTTCAAACCCATTTGGTATGTTTTAAGTTCCAGGTATATATGAGACTAAGGAGAATCTCAGTGGTGGCCCTCTGTTGGTAGCAACAGTGCAAAGGAAGTCAAGGGCTATTTTTTTTGCCACTGTTTAGCTCCTTTGTGACTGTACCCTCATGCTCCAACAGGAAATCTGGGCATACCTAAGAGTTTAAAACTGTGGAGTTTCTACTAGCTGCCTTTTTTTTTTTTTTTTTTAGTTCTTATGTTAGGATGCAGGAAAGAGGACAGAACAGAATATTGTTTCTTTTGCAGTTGACAAGGATTAGAACAAGTTCGCTGAAATAGGTGCACAGATTGTCTCCATCCAATCACCTGTGGTGTCTGTCAAAATAAAGGTCCCCTATGAAATCAGAATCACAAGGATGACAGGGAAGAAGGATAAAAGCCTTCATTTCTCAGTAAGTTTTCTAGGCCACTTTTATTTATATCCTCTGAAATTTGAGAACCATTGATGGGGATTTATTGACTGGGTCTATGTGATGGTTTAGAGGTTATGACACTTAAGCATTTTCAGCTTCCTTCTTCACATAAGATGCGTTAAACAAGATGATAGAACTGTACTAATTAGTACAGATTAGTACTAGATTAGTAAAACATACACTTAGATTAGTAAATACAGATTAGTAAAATTCTACACTTTCAGTAAAGGAACCATTTCAGAATGTACTCTCTACTCCATGGCTCTTACTTACCACACAGAGGTGAACCAGAGGCACAATCATAAGAAAGTATCATGGGACCAGTACAGTTAGTGAAGAATAAATAGAAGTTAACTAATTTTGCTACATAAATGTGGCTAGCCAATAAGATGCATCCAAATTATATTGCATATATTCCAAAAACAAATTGGGATTGGCAAATCTCCAGAGACAAATAGGACCAGAGAGGCCAATAACATATGCTTCTGATGACCTGTCCATGAGGTGGCAGCTATTTGGCAGTGCTAAGCTGTTGTGTGGAAGGCATGTCAGGTAGGGTGACAGGTAATGTTTATAGGGTGACTATCATGGCTGGGACGTTCAAAGGGGCCTATGAAACAGGAAAGGAACATGAGGGAAGAGTCAAGAGTTTTCAGTTAAAGGAGTGTTTCCATGGACAGGCCAATCGTAAAATTTCTAAGAACCAGAAACGTGAGGGAACTCATAGGGAATGAGAAGTGCAGAAAGCCAGAAGTGGAGGGCAAGGGATGGGTGTCAACATACAAGCTTCGATGCAAAATTACCAGTCAAATCAGATAAAAAGAACTTATCCTAAGGAAGTAAGATAATGGTGCAAAGATCCTATATGCATGCAAGGATGTTTATCTCAGTGAAATTAAGTACATGGATAATTGGAAATAAGCCAGATGCTCCATGACAGGAAAGTAAATGAATTATAATATGTTATTGTGATACATACCACAATCGAGTATAATGTATACAATGTTCATGGATACTGACTTCATAGTCTGCAAGACATGAATTCAAATTGTAGTTTTGGTGTCACTAAGTGGGTAAGCTTGGAAAGTCATAGAAGTCTCAGATTCCTAACTCACAAAAAATGGAAACAAAATAGGAATAAATGAGGAAATAGATATAAAGATCCTATCTTAGTGCTTGACTCCTAAATATATCAATAAATGGTAGCTACTGCTATTTTTATGATAATGATGATAAGGGAATATCATGCAATCATTTTATTTTGAAGACTATTTAGTTAAATAAGAATAGGCATAAAATATAGTGCTGGTGAAAAAAATAGAGTAATTCTCCACATCAGTATAATCCCAAATTCATTTAAATATCAGACTGTATGTAATATAACTAAAATATTGAGCAGTAATCCCTGGATGATGAGAATATTTCTTCATGATATGTTTCTGTGTTTCCATTTTACAAAGAATATTATTATTTATAAAATCAGGGGAAATTAATAGAATGAAATGAAGAGAAAAAAAAGCTCATAGGCTTTAGGAGTTTTGGAGATTTGCCAACCTGTGAAGAAAACCCTTAAATCTAAGCCTTACTAATGTTAAGCCTATTATGAACATACTATATTCACAGTAAATGACTGAATTGAAGCAAGAAAATAAATCTATCATTACATTATAATAATTATATTTTAATGTTTCATTTTACAAGATTTTAAAAATAAACATCAGTTAATTTAAATTCCTTTTTTGCATAATGCATATAGAAATTATAATAAGATCATTTTAAAAACCTTCTACATAATAAAATATTTCTTTCTTTTTTTTTTTTTTAATTTATGATAGTCATACAGAGAGAGAGAGAGGCAGAGACATAGGCAGAGGGAGAAGCAGGCTCCATGCACCGGGAGCCCGATGTGGGATTCGATCCCGGGTCTCCAGGATCACGCCCCGGGCCAAAGGCAGGCGCCAAACCGCTGCACCACCCAGGGATCCCTAATAAAATATTTCTAAAGCTCTATATGATTCATTACACATAAGGCTTCAGAAAATAAGCTATGGGAAAATAAAAGGATTTGGATATTTTCCTAGAAACCAGAACAGGATTTAACTTGCACATACAGTTTTGTTTTCTCCAGTTTTAATTGAACATAGCATTTCTTCCAAGAATGATAATAACTTAAACCCTGCCAAAACATTTTAGGTTTAAGCAAGCAAGAAAGAAAACAACACTATTGCTTTCAACCATTTTGGTTTTGATTAACTGGCTCATTTACCTCTATAACATTTATCTAAGAGAAAAAAATAGAAGTCTAAAATTCTGGGGTTTTAGCTCAACCTTCTTATCTTCCAGTAAGTCATAGAACTCCTTTGGGTATATATGTTTCTTCAATAAAATGAGGAGTTATACTATACTTAATAGCCAATTATAATTGTCTGAGTCTATGTTAAGTATGAGTGAAATGATAATTTGGCATTAGTAAAACTTTGATCGTCAATCGTTTTCCAAGTTGAGGAGATTGTATTTTGAATGTCTGTGGTATGTGGGCTTATATACCAGAGGGAGGACCAGGGTGGTTGGATTAATTTGGTTTTAGCTCCACGCCTACATGAATCTGGTAAGTGGCCCTATTTGCATGTCTTTCGTGGGCAAATACACAGATTTCTGTCTTAAAGCTGGGACTCTTTTGATGCTTTGATTTGTACCATTTGTCTTCACCTGACTGAATTCCTAAGGATGCTCCCTTTTGCTTTCTTAGTCTGAGTGGCTTTAGGAAAGTTGCCATAATATTTTTGGCAATTTATACAAAGTTCATCTTTTGTGATTTAGACAAAGTTCATCTCTTGAGTCTCAGCATTTATGAAAGAAATTTAAAACGGTAATATTCTATCATTTGTTGTTTAGTCATTTTACCATGTTTCCTTTAAAGGAAGTCTTACTAAACCTTGTAAAGTTGACTCTGCTCAGAAAGGAGGAAATAAATGACCTACCAGCTGATCCTTTGATATAATCTAGGGCTCCCTGTGTTAATGCGTAATATTGTAGAAAGAGATGGCCCTATATTCAAAAGTCATCCTATTTGAGATAGGACAGAAGTTACATATATATGCTGCTTGCATTTGAAGATGTTCAATATTGGAACATCACATTCAAATGTTTTAAATGTTTTGAAAAAGTATATTTGAAAACAAGATTCATTTTTTTTACTTAATGGTTCTTTTAACATGCTAATACAATGCTAAGATGAAATTTAACACTATAGATGAACTTTCAATTTTCTTTTATTGCATGATGAGAGCTATGTAATTCCAAAACCAGAAGTATGATACCTTGCCTGAATATCCAGAAAGTTACAAGCAAAATTCAGGGCTCAATGATAGTAATTAACCCACTTCAGTTGTTTTACTGATACCTAATTATTTTTATCTGCTTTGTATAATTTAATTTGATAAAACTTTTTCAAAAGTGGATGGATATAAACTTGAATTAAGCAAACAAAATGCTTATCAACTCTTTTATTCTGATAATATAAACTAGCGAAGAGAGAAGGAAACACTAAAATTCTCACCCTGTCTGTGAAAGTTTTATATTTTAAGTAAAGCAAGTCATTATTCTAATTATTAGTAGGATAAATGAAAGACACCAGACACAAAAGCATACGGTCAGCCTCTAAGATGGCATCCAAAGATCTCTGCTTCCCAGTGTTCATGTCCTGCCATAATCACTTTCTGTTGATTTTAGAGTGTGCATGGTGACTTATAGCCAACAAAATTAGGCAGAAGTGAAAGAATTTTACTTCTGATACTGGATTTCAAAAGACTGTGGTATTCATTTTGGTTACCTCATCTTTCTTGCTTGTTCTCAGGGAAGCCAGGTATCCATGTTATGGACTGCCCTAGAGAGGACCATGTGGCAAGGAACTGATATCTCTGGTTACCAGTCATGAAGGAAAAAAAAAAAAAAACCAGTCATGAAGGAAAGCCTGCCAAAATTCACATAAGTGCACTAAGAAATACCCGTGGAGACTTGACATGATGGCAATCTCACCTAAACACCCTACAGTCTTTATAAGAGTGCCTGAGCCAGAGAAAGCCATGCCTACATTCTATAGAAACTGTGAGATAACAAGTTCTTTTTTTTTTTTTTTTTTTGAGATAACAAGTTCTTGTTTTAAACAACGAAGTTGTGGAATGTTGCAAAAATGATATCCAACAAATAAAAAATGGTGCAGTAATAGATAGCAATGTGTAATGACAATGCAGTGTGTGATCCCTTTTATATGAAATAACAAGGAAGTCAAACTATTCTGTGATTAAAAAAAATAACAGTGGTTGCCTCTGTGTGGGAATGGGTATTGACTTGGGTGAAAGAAATGTTCTATATCTGATCTGAATGATGGCAACACCTATATATATGTATATAAGTGTTATATATATATATACATTTATGTATATATCGTATATATATGTACAATATAGTATATATAGTATATACAATATAGTATATATACAATACAATATAGTATATAGTATATATACATATATACAATACAATATAGTATATATATATATATATATATATACACAATATAGTATTTGTATATATATTTGTCAAAACTTATTGAAGTGTCCATTTGAGGTCTATAAATTTTACTTCTATACCTCAATAAAGAAAAATAAAAGGGTCCAGGGGCATCATTGCTTGACCAACTGGAGGACGTAAATTGGGACCTACTCAGGTAGTGTAGATCAATCACATAGCTGGATCAAATGCAAGAGAAAAAAATTTTTTTTTTTTAATTATTTATTTATTTATTATAGTCAGAGAAAGAGAGAGAGAGAGAGGCAGAGGGCAGAGACACAGGCAGAGGGAGAAGCAGGCTCCATGCACCGGGAGCCCGACGTGGGATTTGATCCCGGGTCTCCAGGATCACGCCCTGGGCCAAAGGCAGGCGCCAAACCGCTGCGCCACCCAGGGATCCCGAGAAAAAAATATTTTAAAAAAATTCATTTTTACAAGATAGAGAGGCCAGAGATCCTAAAACTACATAGGACAATTATGTTAAACACATTAACAAAAAATATAAAACTTTACTTAGAATCTCTAAACAGATAGGGCTAAAGTACTCAGGGCAGATTGACTTCATTTTTTGTTTTGTTCACTGTTTTTTCTTTTTTCTTTCTTTCTTTTTTTTTTTAAGTAATCTCTTTGCCCAACATGGGCCACAACCTCACAACCCTGAAATCAAGAGTCACATGCTCTACTGACTAATCCAGTCAGGCACCCTTTGAATTCTTGTTATTTTTGAAGTGGTGTTCTTCATTTTACTCATATTGTATTGCTGCCAAAACAATCTCTTTCATTTTGCCTCCACAATAGTCAAGTACAAAGATTTATTGTGAACTAAAGAATATTGTCCCCATTTGTTCAACATTAAAAAAGGAAATTAAGGGAAAGAATGAACCAGAGGCCTTTGGTCAAACTTGGGGAAAAAGCCCTAGCATATTCCTGGCCAATTGCCATAATACATTCTTCTGTGAATAGATGAATTTGGAAAACTGTCACAGGAGAGCCTGGTAGAGCAAGGCTCAGACCACCTTATCCTCAGGGAATCAATTATATGTTACAACAAAGGAATGGGGCAGAAAGTAAGATGTCCTATGTCTTCCATTATGTCATAAGAATTTGTGTGTGCTTATCACTTTCCAGTATCTCTGGAGAGAGAAAACCTGACTCCCTATTCACTGAGTGAGAAAGGAAAAGCTGAGATTGGGTAACATTGGTGTCCATTATCTTGGAAATGTTACAGAAAGGAAGGTCACAATAAAGGAGAAAAGATGGCATAGCCACATGCATAGTGCTTGTCCCTTCCCAACTTTTTTTTTTTTGTCCACCCATCCTGGATGAGAGGAGTGTGGGAGACAGTGATGTCTAGTTTCTGCCTAGACCTTTGGAACATTACAGCAGTTGAGATCAGATAATTCATCATTAGATGGTTGAGAAGCTGCCCCAGATAATACCCAATTGCTACTTAATGTTCTCTTGAAGAGGAAATAAAGAAGTTCTTATGGAGGCCTCTGAGTTTGGAATCACTTATTCTGACACTAATCAACAATATTTATTACTTTGGGAGCCTGGCAAGGAGATTTTGGCCCAAGATTCTCATTTTAAAAGTAAAGTATTATAGTTAAGATTAGACCTTCCTCTGACCACCATCTGAACAGAACTTGGAACCTGTGAGAAACAGTCACTTTTATTGAACATGTTGAGAACACTAACTACAAAGTTAGTAGAAAGTGGAGGGGGGGTGCTTAGATGGCTTGGTTGGAAGACCATGTGACCCTTCATCTTGGAATCCTGAGTTTAAGCCCCACGTTGGGTGTAGAGCCTACATAAATGAATGAATGAATGAATGAATAAATAAAATAAAATAAATAAATAAATAAATAAATAAATTTAAAACGCAAAGTTCGTAGAAAGTGACAACAAAATAGCTTTCCTGGTACCTGACTATATGCCTACTATGAATATTACTAGTTCTTCAGTTTTTGTTTTTGTTCTTGTAAATGTTCAGGTGGGATCCTTGCATTAGAGTTGTTTAGAGGAGTAAGAATCTGGCATAACCTTATGTGCAAGTTAAGACTACAGCTTACCAGTTAGGAAAGTGAGTAGCTTATAACAGTGAAGGACAAACACAAATATGACACTTGAAAAAGTGCAGGAAAAGAACCAATTATTGTTGTGGCATTGGCTAAATAATTTAGTAAACACAAAATAACTTATTGATGGAAAACGTTGCCTAGTGACAGAAAGGCTTGGGAAACTGGGCAGCCTGAAAAGAAAAGACAAATCAAGAATAATAAATTGTGAGTAAGTAAAAATAATGAATAGGTAATTGATAATCAATAAGAAGAGTTAATAACAATACATCAATAAAGGTTGAAGTAAATAATTTACTGCCTACAGGGAACTGGTGGGAAAAGCTACTTTTCTAGTCCTGAGCTAGTTGACAGGCATCTGAGCTGGGGGATATGCTGCTTCCCCAAGCTGGTGTTGAGGGACAGTCCTCCTAAACATGTGGGAGAAAAGAAGGCTGATGGGCCAGTGAATCAGAGGATGACGTGGAGATAAATGACACATGGGATCTGGAAGTCAGCCCACTCACACCTGTAAACCTTCATGCTTGAGCAATGGCCTTTGAACAGACAGATGCATACAATGAGCTCCTGGGGACATGAGAATGTCCAGGAGAAACTACAGCCTCGCCCAGTGGGAGGAGATTTCCATTCTGAAAGAGCCTGAAGTGAAGAATTATGGGATAATTCCACAATGAGAGGGACTAATATTTCACCCTGTGTCAGGGCTTTGTTATACTGCTTTGGGCCGGTTCCTGGGAGAAGTTATCAGCCATACAATGGCATTTTGTTTTCCGTGTAGAAATCACCATTCTTTCCAGTCCAGTGAGAAGTCACTAGAAGACCACTTGCCTGCCTTAAAAAGGCCTGTTTGTAGAAGAAATTTGTAAGGGTGTCTGAAGATTTTAGTGGAAGAAGAGTAAATCCATTATACTAGTTCTTTAATCATTAATTAATAAGGAAAGATTACAAGGAGCCTTTCTGAGCCTGGCACATTCTATTCGGATTGGATGATTGTTATGGTGTTACTTATATTAGATAATTTGGAATTGGGGAAATGTACAAATGTCTGAATTTTGTACGATTGCTGCTGAGATTATAGTGAGAAGCCACACCTCTGTGGACAGGAGTGAGTTTTCTCCTGAAGGGAATGTACAGTCCCTCTGTCAATCACTCGGGGTAGAAATTAATCCTAGAGTGTCAACCAAGGACCTGACAGACGCAACATAGAAAAGAGAAAGTGGCCACTTCTTTGCCCTGTAAGGCCAGAGTCATTTTGATCTAGACTTGAGGTTCTCTTAGTTGCCTGGAGCATTTCCATGGGGAGGGAGAGATTGCTGGGAGGTGTACTTGCCAGGGGAAGACAGGAAGGGAGGGAGGCAGACAGGGATTCTGGGATGGCTCTTATCCTGGGCAGCAGTGCAGCATTTAGAGGTTCTTCTTCTCCTTCTCTGCCTCCCTCCCCCCTTTCACCCCCTCCTCTTCCTCCTCCTTCTCCTTCTTCAATTTTATAGGTCATTCTTAACTTCAGTTGTCTATTATCCTCAAGTCTCTAGTAGTTTTTTGAAATGACCAAAAAGTCAAGGCTGTTCTCAGTGGTGTTCTGGGAAATTAGTGGAGAGCTCTAGTCACACTTTGGAAAGATGATACAGAAAAAGCAGTGTCTTCTCTTGGAACCTGTGTGGCTGTAGCAGAGATGGTTACTCTTGGAGGAAAAAGACCACTTGGTTCCCAAGTATGAGGAGGGAGTCTCTCTGAAAGAGTAAGTGGATAGATGAAGGAGGGCTAATTTCCAAAAATAAAGTCTGCAAGAGCTCCTGGCATTTGAGTACACATTTAACACAGTATCCCTCACAGCTGATCCAACAAGTCATTTGTTCAATTACTGCTTATTACTATGACCATTTATTTTAAGCAGCATTCTCAAAGTGCTTCTGAGCTACTGTATCATGCAGAATTGATTTTATGTCTTAAGAAGGACTGTTCAAGATTAATCTTTTACTTGGTTTTAGTTTAAGCTTTTCACCATTTCTCTTTTCCTACTAGCAAGTTCATTCCAAACATCATATAGTGGCCCTGGTTGTATTTTATAGGCATGTTTGAGGAGACCCACAGTGGCTATGTCACCGCCTATGTAAGCCACAGAGGTGAGTAGGTGTGTGAGACCAGCACCTGTTGGCATGGAGTTGTTGCAAGGCAGGCTTCTCAGTGGGCCAGGGGTCAGCTCCCACCTCTTAAGGTCACTACCCTTTCTGTGGCCAGAGATTCCTCTTAAGTACACACAACTCTTCTTAATAATCTTAAATTTGCTTTCTTCTGAAAATTTTAGAATTTACTGAAAATTGTAGAAGATAAAATTTACCAGAATGGATTCTTGAAGTTTTGTATTTCAGCCTAAAATCACTTCCCTTTTTGATTCTTTATTATTCCTGCTCTTACCCTTCAAACTAAGAAAGTATCAAGGGAAAATAATACATTTCTTTTCCATTTTTCTACATTATCCTTTTAGGAGTGGCTTCCAACTGTTTTGGTAGTTTGGGAAATGGGGTATTAAAATAAAGACATTTCAGAATCACTCTTTATGCTTCATGATGTCTCATGATGACTTAAAGTTAACTTCATTATAGAAGATCCAGTTCTCACTATATTCAAACCGAGGCTCGTATTTTAAATAGATTTTCAACAAACTCATTTTATATTATAATTTACATAGGAAAAATAAAAGCAATTTTAATTTATCCTCAAGTCACATCTATGTTTTAATTATAACTGCCTACAATGATTCTTCCAATCTATAAAAATATATTTTTCATTAGAACTTAGTCTAATCTACTCATGATGGACAAGCACATGTTAGAGCAAAACAGGACTCCAGTTATAAAGTACTCTTATTGCACCTCAAATTTTCCACATAAATTGAAAACATCCCCAATATGCTTTCTTGCAGTATTTCTGGAAGAGACGCCTATGACTTTTAATTTGTAGAAGCTAAAAATGGAAGCTCAGAGTAACTGTTCCATAGTCAGGAGGCTTAGCAATCTCCTCAATTACACAGTATAGCTGAAACAACCAGTTAATAGCTATCTTATGGTTTTAGTCGTTTGGATGACAGTAAAAAACCGGTTAGATTCATTCAGATGACAAAATCAAAATCATTGAAAAGTAGGGCTACTTAGAATAAAGAAAAACATTTCAAAGACTTTTATTCTGTATGAATTAAGGGAAAGCTATAGGAAGACACAACAGATTACAGATGAAGTTAACCAGTTCATTCACTCACCAAAAATGATGATTCCATACTTGTAGTTAGTAACCATTTTGCAGATTGTGTTCTTCATCTTTTCCAGGATGAGATTCAGCTCCTCAGCCTGGTTTGTTTTAAGCCTATCTTTCTAACCTAATTCCCAGTCATAGGACTTCTTCTGAAATCCAGGGGTTCTGAAAAAACTCCCTTTTGGTTTCCATGTTGGAGAAAGCAGTTTAGAAGGGCTCTCTAGTGCTTCAACATGCTCCTGCCCTCTCCTTTTCTCTGTTGATTCTTATCTCAAGCATTAGT
Organism: Vulpes lagopus; assembly: GCF_018345385.1. NCBI lineage: Eukaryota > Metazoa > Chordata > Mammalia > Carnivora > Canidae > Vulpes > Vulpes lagopus. The sequence continues at coordinate 127,812,028 of NC_054824.1, read as the reverse complement.
TCTCAGTTCTGGAGGCTGAAGGTCCAAAAGTAAAGTGCTGGCCTATTTGATTTCTTTTTTTTTTTTTTTTCCTACTTGATTTTTAATGAGAACTCTCTGGTTTGTAGACAGCCACCTTCTCACTGTGTCACACATAGAGAGAGATAGAGAGAGACAGAGAGATAGAGACGGAGATGGAGAGAGATAGAAAGAGAGAGAAAGGGAGCTCTTCTCATAGGGACACTAATTCCAATGGATCGGGGCCCCACCATCAGAACCTTGTTAATGTTACTTCCTTATAGGCTCTATCTCGAAATGCAGTCATACAGAGGTTAGATCTTCAACACATGAATTTTGAAGGGACACAGTTCAATCCATGGCATCATCTACATTACAGGAAAGCCATGATTCATGTGTTTCTAAAGGCTGGCTGGGGCCAGAGGAATCTCTCATAGACCTTCCCTGAGATCTTGGGTGGGGTGAAAATGACTGAAGCGGAGAGAAGTTTGGAGACCTTTCTCTGAGACAGAGGCCTCTCTGTCAAACAGAGGCTTCCAGAAGTGAGACAGGATTTCTGATGTGTGCCCTGGTTGCCTCAGAGATGGGACTGGATGCTGAAGTAACTGTCTAAATCCTAAGAGCCTATGAGTTTCAGGGAAGCCCCAGACTTCAGTCCACAAGCCTACTGGGAAGACCAGAGCCGGATGAATGAAGGTGGTGGCATTTTCCATGATTAATCTGGACTCTCTGAGGATTCTGACGTTGGAACTTGGTACATCGACTTTGAGGAGCAGCAACACATCTAAGAAATTCTTTCTGAATCTTCTAAGGCTGAATCCGCAAGGGGCTTCAAGAACATAAAATTTCATCTAGAGATAAATAAAGCAACGTGCCTAGGTGTTATACGTGACCTCTCTATTAAAACATTTACCATTTTGGGCTAGGATGCTTGCCTTTCCTCTCTTCTAGAATTTGGGTTACTCTGGGCAGGAACTGGGTTTTCTATATTCTCTTCCTCTAGCCCTTCACTCAATGCCTGACCCATCTTGAGCCCTGATACATGTTTGTTGAGTGATATTGCATTGCAAGCCTCATTTTAGAACAGAGGGTTCCTGTGATACTTTCCTTTCACTGCAAACTGAAAAATGGCACCTTAGTATAATTGCCACATAATCACTAAATCAAATATTTACATATAAGCACAAATTCATTCTTAGAAGGTTCGTGTAAGGTCACAAAATTGGCAATAAAGCAAGTTCTGGGGGCCCCTGGGTGGCTCAGTGGTTCAGCGGCTGCCTTCAGCTCAGGTCCTGATCCCCGGGGTGCTGGGACCAAGACTCACATCAGGCTCCCCACAGGGAGCCTAACCTGCCTCTCTCTCATTCTCTCTCTCTCTCTCTCTCTGTTGCTCATGAATATATGTATATATATATATATATATATATATATATATATATATATATATATTTAAATCTTTTTCTTTAAAGAAGGCTCTGAATGCAATCACTCGAACTTTAGGTATTTAAGACAGTCAGATATCAGAGTTTCTTCTACTTGGTTTTAATTTCTGGTCTACCACATGCCAGTTTATTCGCGCCACTTGGGATGCCCCCCAACTGCCCCCCGCCCCCCCGCCCTTGTTTATCTTCCCAGGGTAGTCCAATTCGGAAAGAGTATTTTATAAATGCTGTATTAACCAGGAGGCACTGCCCGGCATTGGATGCGGCGCTCAAGGGAGGATCCGGTGATCGGATCGCAGAAGCGTTCCCGACCCCCGGGGCGCCCGGGATTCGGGTCCCGCAGCGGGACTGCGCGCGGGCCGACCTGGGCGGCCGAGGCGCGCGGAGGGCGGGGCGGGGCGCGGCGGGGCGGGGCGGGGCGGGGCGCGGCGCCGCGGGCAGGCGGGGGGCGTGGGAAAGCCGGCGGGCGGGGAGGGGGAGGGGGAGGGGGAGGGGGAGGGGGAGGGGGAGGGGGAGGGGGAGGGGGAGGGGGAGGGGGAGGGGGAGGGGGCGGGGGCCGGGACCGCTTTCCCGCGAGCCAGCGCTCGGCGCGGCCGCCGGGGAGCGGAGGGCAGGCTCGGGCAGCTCCCCGGCTCCCCGCGTGATAAAACTTGGGCAATAAGCAGGAGGGGCGGCTCGGCGTCTCCCGGGTCCAATCCGGTCCGGGGAGCGCACACGCTGCCGGGCAGGCGAGCGTGACAGAGGCCCAGGGAGACTTAAAGAGGAGTCGCCGCACCCCGTGGGCTCCCGCCTCCCGCCTCCCGCCTCCCGCCTCCCGCGCGGCGCCCCGATGGCCACGGCCGGGCCCCGGGTCCCCGGGCGCGGAGCGCTGCGCGCGCTGCTGCTGAGCGTCGCGGTGAGTGGGAGCCCGCGGGGCGGACCCACAGCTGGGGGCCGCGGCTCCGCTCAGTCCTGCCGGGCGGGACGAGCCACGTTCGGGCCGGGCGGGTGAGGGCGGAAAACCAGCCTTGGAGGGACGACTCGGGACGGAGTTTTGCGTTTGGGACGCCGCGTGGGAGTGCTGGAGGCACGGGGCGCCCCGGCGGGGCTGCGCCCTCTGAGCCTCGGCGGGCGCCTGGGGCCAGTGATGGCATCTGGGGCGCGGCGGGGTGGAGGGGGACGAGCAGCACCGGGGCAGGTATTTCGGGATCCCCGAGGGAGCAAAACAGACGTGAGATGAGGTTCTAGAGGCTGCTCCACCCCAGGGTCGCCTGGGATGGGGACCTTACTTAGTGCGTGGAGGGGCTGGAGCGGTGCCCCCGGGTCCCCGCGTGGAATTAGCTCCGAAAACCGGCCTCCAGGTTCTGCCTCTGCTGAAGGTTATTCGGAGCCCCCGCGCGAGCCTCCTGGCCCCGGGGCGACGTGGGCCTCGAGCACGAGGGCGTGCGAAGGCTGGATCGGGCTGGGGTTGGGGTTACTGGTGTGATGCGGGGAGGGGGCTGCAGGGGTGGGGCACCCTGTGGGTGGAGGGGGGAAAGCCGTGGGTTTGGGGGGTAGATTGTCCGGCCCCGGGAAGGACCACGCGAGCCCGGGGCCCAGCTGCCGGTCTTCTGGGCCCGGGAAACCCGCGATTCAGGATGAGATTCTCCTGGAGAGGCGATTGGGGACAGTTCTCCGAGAATTTGGGAGACATTCGGCGAAAAATCCGGAACTCTGATGGCGCGATTAGGCGCGGAGCTTCAGACTACAGCAGGGCTGCTCTCGGGAAGAGGAGAGGAGCGCAGACCGCGTGCGCGCAGCCAGGCATGGGCGTGGGTCGGCCGGGGCCGGACCCAGCGCACCCAAGTCGGGAGGAGGTTGGCTCTGGCCGCTCGGGTTCCTGCTCCTCCTCTGCCCCAGCAGGGCAGGGCGAGCCGATCAAGACTTTGTCTTGCCCTTGAATCAGCGAGTTACACGTATTGGGTGGGTATTTATGGACGGCGAATTGTACAGATGAGCGCGGTGATCTGCAAGGCAGCTGCTCCAATGCAGCTGATGAAACGACTCTTGACTAGTGGGAACTGCCCTCAGAGTGTGCTCTTTCGTGATGAATTTGGAAGAGTTTCCAGTTTTTATGTTTAAAAGCATGGCTTTCCTGTTTTGTGTTGTCTCTGCGAAAGAAGGGATTGGGGAATGGGGAGAAGAAACTGCAGAGGGCCTGTGTTCCCAAGATTTCCTGTGCATTCGCTGGAGGGGAGGGTGTGGAATTCAAGGAGCTGTCTGGGGGACAGGGATGGTGGTGCAGGTGTTAGGGTGTGGCAAGGAAAGAAAGTGCGTGTCATATTTGACATATTCATTTAGGATTATTTTAAAAAGGAATTGCCTAAAGGTTAGACCAACTGGGATATCTGGAGACTTGAGTACTGGAGAGTGTACGTAGAATAATTACTTTCATCCAAAATCCCCAGTCTACAAATACCTTCAGTTTTCTGCCTCCATAGACCTCTATTGACCATCTTCTGTTTGCATTTCCTTTCGACTCATAGGGCCCTCGGCTTTCTCAGCATAGTATTAATGGCATAACACTTTAGAGACACTTTTCTCATTTTATAGATACTTTCATGGATCTCTGAAAAACAATTCCTTGTTTGAAGTGAGACCTCTTCAAAGCAGGTCTTTAACACAAAATTGAGGCTTTTAACAGGTTAGCCTTCCCATTCGGATGTCCCATAAGCTGAGGAATCTTCTCATTTGTACCCTCCTCCTGTATCTCCTGCATCCCTTTAAGAACTCTCTATCCTTACACTCTAAACTACTGCTACAAAACAAATTCCTAATGACCGCTCCCACCATACACACAAGAAGAAAAAAAAAATGGAAGAAAAAAAGAAGAAGAGTGGGGCCAGGACTAGAAAATAAACATGTCAGACCATCCCACAACAGTTGAAAATACTGAATATCTCTTAAAATGTTTCTCCTCTGAATGTAACAAAAATTGAAATGAATTTCCATTAGCTCAGTTGTTCAGCTGTCCTGCCACATTACAGATACCGAGTTCCTTTCAAATGTGCGTCTAATAGTGTTCACTGTATCAAATCCACTTTGGGAATTGTTATTTATTATGTATTTTAAATGGTATATTCTTGGGCATAGTGAATCTTTCATTTTGCTAAAAGGACTCTTCAAAAAGAATGCAAAATGTTTTCCTTTCTAGCATAGCATAGTTTTCCCTACCTGCCACCTATGCTGACAAATGGGCATCCTATCTTTTCAGATTTTATAGCATTAATTAACAAGAATAATGTGCCTCCTTTAGCAGACTTCTTTGTTGTTGTTCTTGATAACATTTGACATATTCGTCTTCTAAAAATAAGAGTACAAGAATTTCTATTAACTTTTGCATTAGTGACTAAAAGGCTAAGGCCAACAAAGGGAGTAAATGAGAACTAGTTTATTTTAAAACCACGATTCTAAGAGAGTCAGAGTTTTGATATATATTTGATGGGTGCATTGTCACCTAGCTTTTTAAAAGGAAATTGTTGATGTTCATATTGAGGTACAGCTAGATCCTGAAACACTTTCTGAATCACTAAATATATGTAGGCCTATGCACATTTTTTGGTCCTATTGTAATCCCCTTGGCAGCTAGCATTCCATATATGGAATCTGTGGTCACCTGCAGTTAATCATGCTTTCTATTTAACTAGAATTCCTGTCTTACAAAGAGGTTAGAAAGAAATTTATTAGTGTGATCTAAGTACTGAGAGTACAGAGAAGTCAATCTTTTGATTTGCCTTTGAGCTGGTAAGAATTTTCAATTCTTTGATTAACACAAAAATCAGCCATTAGCGATTACCTGTGTTATAGGGGTTGTGGGAAGGAAGAAAATGCACCTGAGGAGAAGTGTATAGAAACTTTGAAAATAGTGGTAATATTTTATTTATTAACTTTGAAGGTGAGCATGTTAGTGTTCATTTTATTACTTTTTAAAACATGCTTATATGCTATATATATAGCCTTTTGTATTTATATCTTACAAAGAACGTTAAAAGAAACAAGCAACACAGAGGATCAACAAACCAAAAGCTATTCTTTGAAACAATACATAAACTCTGCTGTGGTTGAACAAGTAAAAAATAGAGAAGGCAAAGATAAAGCAATATTAGGAATAAAAGGAGGCATAGTCAGAGAGAGGACAGATGTTTTAGATAAATAGTTAATTTAAATGTGTTATTTCAATTAATTTGAACAGACATAATGAGAAATTTCCTGCAAAAAAGAAATTACTAACTGACTCAAGGAGATATACAAAACCTAAATAGACTCAAAACCGTTAAAGATATTGAACTGAAAGTTAAATATCTTGAAACACAGACACCTTCATATCCATCAAGCTCAGTACTGTGATAGGTAAATTCTTCCATAATTATATGGAACAGATAATCTCTACCGTATATAAATTGTTTCTAAGAACAGAAAAAAGTAGAATTGTCTTTAACATTTTATAGGGATTGTATGATATTGAAAAGTAGTAGCCTGATTTCACTTATGGACATATATTTGAAATAATAAAATAAATAGCAAACCAAACCAATAGAGTATTTAAAAAGCTATCATGTCCATGTAAGATTTGTCTCAGTAATGGGAAGATGGTTTCATATTACAAAATCTATTATTGATTTTTTTGTTTTTTGTTTATTTTTGAGAGAGAGAGAGACCAATCATGTGTGTGTGTGCATGTATGAGTGGGAGGAGGGGTAGAGAGGGAGAGAGAGAATCCTAAGCAGGTTACATGCCCAGCATAGAGCCCAGTGCATCTTGATCTCGCCACCCTGAAATCATGAGCTGAGTGGAAAACGAGTCGGTCACTTAACTGACTGATCCACCAGGTGCCTTAGAAAACCATTGTTGTATTTTAACATAACATATTCAGAGAGAAAAACTATGTTTCAAAAAAGTGAGAAACTATATTAATTGCTATAAAATATTCTTAGCAGACTGGGAATGTAAGGGAATGAACTTTTTTTTTAACACATTAAAGTATGCCTAACAAAAATTAATTAACGAAAAAAGACAGGAAGAAAGAATGGAAAAGAAAAGAGGAAAGGGAAGGAAGGATAGAAGGAAGGAAGTCATAATGAATAGTGAAATGGTAAAAGCATTATCTTTAATGTTAGAAAAAAAATCCACAATGCCCATTATAGCTGTTCCTATTCAGTATTCTACTGGAGGTCCTGATAAGCACATATATCAGATAAAATATGTAATAGTAATAATGAAAGAGGTTAAGGATTTAAAGAAAGAAATCTGATTGCCATCTTGCCAGCTATAGGATTGGCTATATGGGAGATCCTACACTATCTTGACAGACTACTGGAATTAGTAAAAGTAAACAAGTTTCCTGGATAAAAAACATAGAAAGATTTTTTATGGAATTAGCTGATCATAAGAATTTTTTTAAAGAGTAGGACGCTAACAAAAGCAAACATAATTTAAAGGATATAATAGGGATTGGGGTCACCATAACAAACACTTAAGTTTATAATAAAGCTATATTAATGAAAACTATATAGATAGTTGATGTAGAGATAAACATATATATTGATGAAATAATTCAGAGGGTACAGAAAAAGATTCTGTAATTGATGTCCATGCATATGATGTATGCAGCCTTATTATTGTGGGTTAAGAACGAAAGAATTGCTCAGTGATGGTTCTAGATAGTTGTCTACCATATGGCAAAAGAGAAGATTAGATATCTACAGTGCATCACACTCTTGATGAGTAAAAGATTAAACTGTTGGAAGTAACTTTAAAAAATTTTAAAGAAAATACTAGATAATATGTTTATGACAGGGTAGGGGGGAGATATTAATACAAAAAGTGTAAGCTAGGAGAAGTGTTTAATGAAATTGACTACTTAAAAAAACTAAAGGAGGGGTGCTGGGTGTCTCAGTGGGTTGAGTGTCCAACTCTTGGTTTTGGCACAGATGATGATCTCATGGGTTTTGAGCTCAAGCTTCCAGTTGGGCTCAGTGGGACTCAGCAGGGAGGTGGGGATAGAGGGGCACCTCTATCTGCTTGTGTCTGCTTAAAGATTCTCTCCCTCTACCCCTCTTGTGCTCTCTCTCTTTCTTAAATAAATAAATAAAATCTTAAAAAAACCTGAAGGAAATACTTAATAAATTTGACTACCTTAAAAGTGAAGCACTGTTTATCAGAAAGATACCACTAAAAGAATAAAAAAGCAACCTACATATCCTACAAGTAAAGTGTAATAAAAATAGACGAATAATACATGAAATGATTAAATGAGAGGAATGGATAATTTACAGAAGGTAAAAGGCAAATTAACACAAGAAATTATAATCAAGGCAAATTAACACAAGAAATTATAATCTCACTAGAAATTAAGAAAATGCACATTAAATTGATACCTATAGAATGGGCAAAAATTAGAAAAGCCAAGTATAATTAATTGTAGTGGAGGATGTGAGAAATAGAAGGGTCTAATATTCTGGGGGATAGTAATATAAATTGATGTTAGTGATTTGGACAGCAATTTGGCAATAGTTAATGGAATTGTAGTAATATATTTCTATCTTAATATTCTGTACCTGCAAAGCTGTTTATTGCAGTGTCATTTGTAATAGAGAAAATGGAAAATAAGAATACAATCTAAATGACTATCATAGGGGAATGAGCAAAATAAACTGTGGTATAGTCACAGAAAAATCTTAAATACATTGTTGAGTGAGTATTCATTGTTGAGTGAACAAATTCATTGTTGAGTGAAAAATGCAAGTTGCAAAAGGATGCATGCTTATATTAAATATAATATATTTATAATATATTATAATATATTATATTTATAATATAAATATGCTTATATTTTATAAGCACATACATATATAATAATAAGTACAAAAACTGACAGAGGAAGTATAAATGCCAAATTCGAAAAAACTCTTCCTTAAGAGAGAGAAATGGAAATGGAGTAGAACATAGACATATGTGTACATTTTAATTTAAAAAATGAAGCAAAAAGGCACCTGGATGGCTCTGTTGGAAGAGCATGAAGCATTTGATTTCGGTCATGAGGTTGAGTCCCATGTTGGATGTAGAGTTTACTAAAAACAACAAACAAAAACAAAAAAAAAATGAAGCAAAAATTGCAAAATATTAATTAAAAAATCTAAATAAATACATGCATATTTATTATAGTATGTTCTATTTGACTTAAATATTTCAGATTTAACTTCAAACTCCTTTTTTTAAAAGATTTTATTTTATTTATTCATGAGAGACACAGAGAGAAGAGAGGCAGAGAGATAGGCAGAGGGAGAAGCAGGCTTCCCATGGGGAGCCGGATGTGGGACTCAATCCCAGGATCCCGGGATCATGACCTGAGCCTAAGGCAGATGCTCAACCACTGAGCTACCCAGGCGTCCCTCAAATACTTTTTAAAGAGTTGTGATTAAAATATATTGAACATGGCTTTCTTTTGATAGTCTGAAATACCAACTATAGAGTTCACACATAGTTGGATCAATAGGTGCATTATTAAATAAAACCATTTTTCACCTATGGTGACAACTATATTCTTAGGGATAATATTCAATTGAGCATTTTTAATATGGTTGAGTTATTTTTAACAGCATATAAATTACTGCTTTATTTTCCCAGCAATCTGATTATGACTCTGTGAGGGTGACTTTTTTGTTATATTTAAATTAAATGACACTGTTATATGTTGAATCTATTTTTGAGTTGTTTTCCTTAACTAATTCAAGCAGGAATAAGATAGATCTTACATTGCAGTAACATTTAGAGCACATATTAGTAAAGATTTGGTTATGCGTATGTATATGCATATATATTTACAGTTTGTTACCACCATGACTTAAAGTCTTTTAATTTTGAAAAGGAATTTGTTTTATATTTGATTATATCAGAAATGAAATACTTTGTAGTTATTATCCAATTTTGTCTTGCTGAAATTATGCAAATTTGTAAATTTGAAAGTGCTTCTCACTGCCAATTTGTAGAGGTGGGCGTGCAAAGAATACTTTTTATATCAATGACAATGTAATCCATTTTTTAAAACTGTTTTTGATGCTATACTTTATATTCCAAAGGACTTACCTGTATTGTAAACAGTTTAATAGCTTTTCACAAATTTACAAACTGTGCAATCTTTACCACAATCTAATTTTAGAATATTTCTATCACCTTAAAAAGAAACTTCATGCTCATGTGCAGTCACTTGCCAGTCCTACCCCAGCGCTATGCAACTACTCTAGTCTGTTTCCATATATTTGCTTTTTTTGGACATTTAGTATAAACAAAATCATACAATATGTACTCCTTTGTGTCATTTCTTTCAATGAGCATGTTTTTAAGGTTTATTTGTGTTGTAGCATTGCATCAGTTCCTTTTCTCTTTTTATGGCTAAATAATATTGCATTTGAATGTGCACATTCTGTCTATCTATTTGTATTTTTACAGATAGCCCCATGCATTGTTTTCACTCTTTTGCTACTGTAAATAATGTTACTGTGAATATTCATGTCCTAGTTTTTGTGTAGATATAGGTTTTCATTTCCTGTGAGTAGTAGTGAAATTTCTGGATTATATGTTAATTATGTGATTAGCTTTTTACGAAACTGTCCAACTATGTTCCAGATTTGCTGCACCATTTTATGTTTCCACTAGTAGTGCATGAAGGTTCCAGTTTTCTTACATCCTTGGCAACACTTGTTATTTTTCTATCTTGTTTATTTTGGCCATCCTAGTGGGTATCTCATTGTGATTTAAGTTTGCATGACTATAGTGCCTAATGATGTTTGGCATCTTTTCATCCACTTATTGACTATTTATGTATTTTCTTTGGATAACATCTATTCAAATCCTTTACCCGCTTTTTTTCTGGTGTTTGTCTTTTTATTATTGAGTTTTAAATGTTTTTAAATTTTTTTGGTAGAAGTCCTTATCATGTGATTAGAAAATATTTTCTCTCATTCTGTAGGTTGTAATTTCATTTTCTGTATGTTATTTTTTAAAGAGCAAAAGTTTTAAATTTGATTAGTAAGTTCTATTAATTTTTCTTTCATCATTTATGCTTTTGGTGTTAGAAGACATCATTGCCTGACCCAAGATCATAAAGATTTATTCTACAGTTTTCCTATAAATAGTTTTAGTTCCTTAGGTCTGTGATCCAGTTTGAATTAATCTTATATAATATGAGGTATGAGGTATGAGGTAAGGGTACAAATTCATTTTTTATTGAGGATATTTAATTGTCTCAGCACCCTTGAAAAGACTATTTATTTCTCTTGGAACTTTCTGAAGTCTGCTCAAAATTGGCTAGCCACAAATGTAAAGGCTAATTTATGGGATTTCAGTCCTATATATGTTTATCCTTATGCCAGTACCACTCTGTCTTGATTGTTATATCTTTGGTAAATTTTGAAATTGGGAAATGTAAGTCCTACAACTTTGTTGCTTTTCAAGTTTATGTGGGTCTTTAGGTCCCTTGCATTTCTATAAGGATTAGTTTTTAATTTCTGAGAAAAAAGCTTTTTGGGATTTTAATAGAGATTACATTGACTCTGGTGAATTTTGGAAATTTATCTTCTGATCCATGAAGATGGTACATCTATTATGAATGGAAATAGTTGCTTACTTTTGTTTTCAGATTTTTTTTTTTTTTATTGCTGGTATATAGAGATGCAGTTGGCTTTTGTATGTTGATTTTGTATCTTGGAACCTTACTGAATTCGTTTATTTTTGATAGTTCTCATAGTGGATTCCTTCAGATTTTCTATGTACAAGATCAAATCATCTACAAATAGAGACTCTTGCTCCTTCCTTCCCAATCTAGAAGCCTTTAGTTTGTGTGTGCGCATGTGCAATTGCCCTGTCTAGAAAGCCCCCGTATAATGTTGAGTTGAACTGGTGAGAGAGGGCATCATTGTTTTGTTCCTGATGTCCAAGGAAAGCATTCAGTCTTTCTCCATTAAGTATGATGTTGCTTGTAAGTTTTCCATAGATGCCCTTTATCATGTTGACCAAGTTCCTTTCTATTCCTAGTTTGTTGACGGCTTTTAATTGTAAATAGAGGTTAGATTTTGTTAATTGCTTGCATCTATTGAGATAATCATGTGTTTTGTTCATTATTATTTTTTTAAAAACCACTTTATTGAAGTGGTTTATTGTATGTATTGACATACAAAAAGCTGTACATATTTAACATATACAACTTGATGAGTATGAGTAAGTATACATCTGTGAAATCATCACCACAATCTATGACAAATCTATCCATCATGTCTAAAAGTTTCCTTTCATCCTTTTTATTTGTTATTTGTATTATTTTCTTATGATAAGAGCACCTAACATAAGATCTACCCTGTTAGCAAAAATTTTAAGTATATAATATAGTATTGTTAACTATAGGCAGTATGCTACATAGATCTCTAGGACTTATTTTTCTTGTTTATCTTTATTTTATACTATATTAATGTGACTTTTTTTTTTAATTCTAGGTCTTCAGTTTTGCTTGTGATGCCTGCAAAAAGGTGATATTTAATGTACCTTCCAAGCTAGAGGCAGACAAAATAGTTGGCAGAGGTGAGAAATTTCAAAATAAGTGTTTTTAAAACAGAAGTTTAGTTTACTTATGCAGAAGAGTGCATGTTATCCAATTTTTGCCTTTTGGTTTTACCCTTAATCTATTTATTCTTAAATACAATTCAAGATACTTTTAAATTCTATCCTGTTCTTTATAAGTCCATTGAATCCTGCTCCAAATGTTCTAATCTACATTTTTGTAGTTGTTTATGTTTTAATAGCTTAAGGATTACATAAAGAGTTACATGTAGGGCGCACCTGGGTGGTTCAGGTCGTGATCCTGGGGTCCTGAGATCTAGCCCCACGTTGGTCTCTGTGCCGGCTGTAGAATCTGCTTGGGATTCCCTCTCTTCCTCTGCTCCTCCCTCCACTCACGCATGCTGTAAATAAGTAATTAAGTAAGTAAGTAAGTAAGTAAGTAAATAAATAAATAAATAAATAAAATCTATAAAAAAAAGTAAAATGTAGAACATAACCCTTTCATTATCCTAGTATTCTAAGCATTAGAGAAGTAGAGATAAGTTGCTGAGAAAATCAGCAGGTTTTGTTTGCTTTTTTTTTTTTTTTTTTTATCAATACTAATGCTGCATTGAGGAATGTCACAAGATGAGCCATTCCATTCAAAACTGAACTTAATCAACCATTTCAACATGGAGAAATTAGAGAACTTTATAAACTTTCCCAACAGCTGGGAAACTCTACCTGGGTGGACTTTACATGTGATGTAGGGAATGTTAGAGGAAAGCATCTTGTTTTGTTTTATTTAAAAGGATATAGCTTATCCCAGACATACCAAATTCACCTTTTCAGCAAAGTGTCCCATTTTCTGGTTAAATGTCTCATTTGATTTTTATTAAGCAAAGGTCACTTTAATTCCTATGGGAAGGAAGAAAAAAGAGGATGTAAAAAAGAGAACAGGGAGAGGCCAAGAGGTTCACATTATGCTAAACATGGGAAGATGAGAGAAATATGTCATCATTCCTAAAGATGTTCACTTCTTTTTGATCCAATGTTTCCATCTGTGACAGATTGGGATTAAAGTGACAAGGCTTTACATGGGTAACCATAATCCCTTGAGAGGTTATTAAATGAGCATTCATGTATCAGTTTGGTTGTTGTTAAAACTGAATGTTGAAGAATGAGATGAATTTGATACTCTTGATAGGAGTTTTGAACTGCTTAAATTGATATTTATGTTGTATTATTTTTACTAGGGAAAACTCCAGGGAGAGAAGATACACTCTAGAGTTTGAGTGAGGGGTCCTGGAAGGTCAGGAATAGGAACACACAGAACTGTGGGTGGAAGGGGAGCTGATGACTGGCAGGAGGCCTGTAACAGAAAAGTGCCAGTGGGAAGATTTCAGTGATAGACTTTTCTTATTGGACTATTTACCAAATTCATTCCCTCTGTTCCTCTTTGGGCTCATGTCTGTAACTTCTGGTTGAGTCTTAAATGACTCAGACTATAGTGTTAAGGAAAACTACTCTGTTTGTTTATTCAGCTGTGCGTGGGGGGTAGCACAGCTTTGTCATGATTGCAACACACACGCCTCTGTGATAGGGACATCATTTTCATTAACTTTTAGAAGCATATAAAGGTATAAAAACACCTTACTCAATACATGTATAAAGTCAAGAATTATTTTTTAACTGAAAGACAATTATCATTTATTTATTTATTACTTTATTTTATTTTTATTTTTTTTTTAAATTTTTGTTTATAGTATAGATAGTCACAGAGAGAGAGAGAGAGAGAGAGAGAGAGGCAGAGACATAGGCAGAGGGAGAAGCAGGCTCCATGCACCGGGAGCCCGACGTGGGATTCGATCCCGGGTCTCCAGGATTGTGCCCTGGGCCAAAGGCAGGCGCCAAACTGCTGCGCCACTCAGGGATCCCTATTTTATTATTTTTTAAAGATTTTATTATTTATTCATGAGAAACAGAGCAGAGACATAGGCAGAGGGAGAAGCAGGCTCCCCACAGGGAGCTCAATGTGGGACTCGATCCCAGGACCCTGGAATCACACCCTGAGCCAAAGGCAGATGCTCTCAACCACTGAGCTACTCAGATGTCCCAGGTTAATCATTTTTTTTATACATGTAAAGAAATGGGTTCAGATATTTGGTTAACGCAGAGGACTTGGTTTATTTTATTCTACTTCATGATTTTGAAGAAAATGTATACATTGTTTTCACACTTCTTTTTTCTTTTTTGCTTCTGTTTCTACTTTACTGCTTGGAAACTTTTGCTTGCAGTGAATTTGAAAGAGTGCCTCAGGTCTGCAGACCTCATCCAGTCGGGTGACCCTGATTTCAGAGTTCTAGATGATGGATCAGTCTACACAGCTAGCCCTGTGGTGTTGTCTGATGAGAAAAGATCCTTCACCATATGGCTTTCTGACACTAAGACACAGACACAGAAAGAGATTAAGGTGCTCCTGGAACATCAGAAGAAGGTATTCAAAATGCAGTGATATTTCTAGGCATGTTTTTCTTTTCATTTAAATTCTTAAAAGAAAAGATTTTATTTATTTATTCATGAGAGACACACAGAGAGAGGCAGAGACATAGGCAGAGGGAGAAGCAGGCTCCATGCGGGAACGCAATGTGGGACTCGATCCTGGGACCCCAGATCACTACCTGAGCTAAAGCTCAACCACTGAACCATCCAGGTGCCCCTCATTTTAAATACTTTCATTAGAAATTGCCAAGAGGACAGAGGGATAAATCAGTTTTTATCCTCTTCTTTTCCCTCCCGTTCAGTTTGCTTTCCCTTCCTCCCTCTGTCTCCCACTTCTCCCCCACCAACACTGGCTAAACATTGGCTTTGGGTTTTGCTTTGTTAAATCTAAATGGCACCTTCTTTGGGTCTTCAACCCCCCGGAGTCTAACTAATTGCTTTTGTGTGTCATTGTCAGTTTAGTTACCCCTCTTTTATAAGCATTTGGATTTTTTAAATTTGTGCAAACAATTTATCTATTGTTATGTCAGGGCATGAATTGATTGATCCCTTTTGTGCTTATAGCCCCAGTAATACCTAACTCAAGTCAGTAGGTATATGTTAATGTTAAGAACAGGGTTTCCGGTGCATAAGAGGTTGATTTCAAGTGTCACAGTGACTGTGATGTTAAAATCCTGAAGTGTGGATAAGTATGAATGAATGTATATTTGGCATAGTATTGGCTGTCATTCATGGCAGTTCTAGATTCTACATCTTGAGTCCATAAGGAATGCCATTGTGAAAGTAGTCACAAAAATGATTAAAGATTTAGGCTGGATTACAATGAATGGATGCTAAATGAATTCATGACAAAATTAATTTAAATGACTATTTAGCCCATTAATAAATATTCAAGAAAATTATTTATTGATTAATTGTCAGGAAATAAAGCGGCTTTCTTGCAACACCATGAAATAAGATGGAAATCGCTGAAAAGTCCAATGGGGCTTTTTGTGGGAATGGAAGTGTTCTGTAACCTGCACTACCTGATATGATAGCCTAATATTAATGGTTAATGAGCACTAGACATGCGGCTACTACAAACGAAGGGTGGCACTTTATATTTTATTTAATTATAATCATTTTAAGTTTAAATAGTCACATATGTCTAGAGCTACCATGTTGGAGAGCACAGATGGGAGTGTTAAGGGAATGAAGAACATGCCTTTTCTTGCTCTGGTTCTCCTGAGAGCATGAGGTTTTAGTAGAAAGAACGGGCTGTCTTTAGAATGTTCTAAAGAGGACTTGTTCCCTATCTCTATGAAGGAAAGAAGAAAAACAGTGCAGTGATGATTTCCCTCACCTGAAATTTTGGTCAGGTTAGAATGGTATACAAAATGAAATTCGTCAGTATGAAACCTTTAAAATGTGACTACATTCTTTCTTCCCCATCTAATCAAAAAGACCTTATTATTTGGCCTGTAGCTTCAGTGTGGAAACTCCCCAGATTGAGCCTCCAGGGAGGCATGAGCTTTATGGATTGTCTACTTCTTTTCAAATAAAGTCGGCTGGGATGCTTTTATTTATTTAATTTTCTTTCTCTAAATTCAGGTGCTGAGGAAAAGACATACTAAAGAAGCCGTTCTCAGGCGTTCCAAGAGGAGATGGGCTCCTATTCCCTGCTCAATGCTAGAGAATTCATTGGGCCCATTCCCATTATTTCTTCAACAAGTAAGTTTTACAGTCTTTCTTTTGATTGGGTGTGTTTTAATTCCTAGATTTTGTTTTGTCCAGGTTTCATAACTCTTTAGACATTTAAAAAGAAAGAGATTTGATTTAAGATATTCAGGAAGTATAATAAAAGTGAGTAAAATGAGAAAATCACTAAAAAACTACTAATAATAATGAGAAGGACTGCAGCCATTAAATTATCTTTATGACTTTATTCATTCATTTAGCAGCTGGCTATTGAGCACCTACTATGTCCCATCAGAGGCACTGCTCAAAGTACAACACTAGAAATAAATTTAGCCATACCCTGGCTCTCATGTACGTCATCAGCCTAGTAAGGAAGACAGAAGTAGGCACACGGTTCCGATACTGAGTGATAGGTGCTGTATTAGAGATGATTTGGGTGATCTGAGAATTCATGGGATCAGCACCAAGTTCTGGGATGAAATGTGGTACAAATCAAGAAAAGACTTTGAGGAGGAAACATCTGAGCTAGGACCTAAAGGATGGCGAAGTGTTGTTCATGTAGATAATTGTAGAAGAAGAAGAGGGAGGTACAGAGGTGAAGGCGAACACCTTAGCAGCCCCCTGGGTAGCTCAGTCCTCCTGGGTATGATGGGGTTGGGGCAGGGAGATGAGGCACAAGAGGCAAGTAGAGGTCAAACCATAAAGGGGCAAGTGTGTCCTGTCAGAGAATTTAACTGTTTCCTAAAACAAGGAGAAATTTTTAACCAGGTCAGGTTTACTTTGCATAAAGATCTAAATGGAACATAGACACTGAAAGCAGTTGTTAAGGTAGGGCTCTGGTTGCTTGCTTGCCTTTTTCTATCACTGTACTTGAGGTTTCATTCCAGTGGTGTGACCTGACCCCTTCTTGTTAATGTTTTTAACTATCCTTTCAGTTTCTTTCATACTTCAGTGGTATACCTTTTTCCTTCTTTTCAAATTTTGTACTTTAACCACTCTGGAGGCATATTAAGAAGCGATTCCCGATTACCGGAGTTGTACGGATCATAACTAATTTTAGCCTGTGCCTTGCTAAGCCAGTCACTATATCTCAGTCCTTACTTCCTTGACATGTGTACATATGACATAGCTGACCCTTCCCTCCTTCTCCCAGTACTTTCTTCACTTGCCTTGTAAGACGCCACTCACCTAGTTTTCTGCTTACCTCACTGGCCACTCTTAGGCTGTTTTGCTGGTTCTTCCTCATTGCTATGTGCCTACCCCCTCCAAACTTTGGACAGAGTTCTGGGCTCAGCCCATGAATCTTGTCTCTTGTTTATTTATATTCACTCTAGTGGTAATTGCATCCAGTCTCATAGCTTTAAGTACTGTTGTCTGTTGGAGACTTAAGGCCTCATATTTCTGGGACAGACTTCCTAATTAATATTTCTACTTAGAAACTTAATGGACATTTCAAACTTGACATACACAGCACCAAAAGTTTGGATTTTTTCTTAAACACATCCTCCTGTCCCAGTTAATGACACCTCCATTCTTTCTGTTGTGGAGTATTAGAGTTTGATAGGTAAGGTTTTGCTTGTGGAGAACATACTTCTAAGTAGTTAACAGATGGAGATTTATTACAGTGTATGAGTAGTTTACAGAATTGTTGGAGGGACTGAAGAAACAAACTTTAGTTGAACTTTCAAGAGTGAATCCAGGCTACACTGCAGAATCCATAACCAAGGGACATGTTTTCTCCATGATGGGGTAGCCACTAATTCATTAGTAACCAAAGTGCCACTGAGTGGCTTAAGCATGACAAGAGATTTATTTATGTTCTGTGAAAGTAGGAGCTGGTAAAGAGATTCTTTTTTTTTTTTTTTTTTTTTTTTTTTTTTTTTTTTTTTTTTTTTTAAATTTTTTTATTTTATTTATGATAGTCACAGAGAGAGAGAGAGAGAGAGAGAGAGAGAGAGAGAGAGAGAGACACAGGCTCCATGCACCGGGAGCCCGATGTGGGATTCGATCCCGGGTCTCCAGGATCGCGCCCTGGGCCAAAGACAGGCGCCAAACCGCTGCGCCACCCAGGGATCCCTGGTAAAGAGATTCTAATTTGAAAAATCACCAAGGACCTAGACTTCTTTCTTTTTTAGATTAGCCATCTCTGCAGGTTTAAGATGGCTCATTGTTGTGTCCAAATGGAGGAACACTTTTTCATAGAAGAAAAGCTGATATGATGGAATCTCTAGCTATTGGTATTGATGATGGAAAAACAAAAACTTCTGGAATTATTGAAGCACTTTATAGATACTATCAGAATGCTGCCACAGATGTGAGACGCGTGTGGCTTTCCACAGGGGTGGATCACTTTCATTCATCTTTTGGTGACAAAGGTTGGGGTTGTGGTTACAGAAATTTCCAGATGCTACTTTCATCATTACTGCAAAATGATGCTTATGATGATTGCTTGAAAGGTATGTCAATTCCTTGCATTCCAAAAATTCAGTCTATGATTGAAGATGCATGGAAGGAAGGTTTTGATCCACAGGGTGCCTCTCAACTTAAGAACAGGTTACAGGGAACAAAGGCCTGGATTGGAGCATGTGAAGTATATACACTCCTGACCTCCCTACGGGTAAAATGCCACATTGTTGATTTTCATAAGTCAACTGGTCCTTTGGGTACCCATCCTCGCTTATTTGAATGGATATTGAACTATTATTCTTCAGAGAGAGAAGGGAATCCAAAAGTAGTGTGTACATCTAAACCTCCTATCTATCTTCAGCATCAAGGTCATAGTCGAACAGTTGTTGGAATTGAAGAGAGAAAAAATCGAACGTTATGTTTACTAATATTTGATCCTGGATGTCCTTCTCGGGAAATGCAGAAACTATTAAAGCAAGATACAGAGGCTAGCAATCTCAAACAACTTCGGAAATTTGTGGGAAATTTAAAACATAAGCAGTACCAGATAGTGGCAGTAGAGGGTGTTCTTTCTTCTGAGGAGAAAATTGCCAGGAGACAAGCTTCTCAAGTCTTCACAGCTGAGAAGACTCCTTGAAGAATTAAGCATTGCAGTGGTCATGGGATTTTACTTTCTTTTCCAAATTCAGATACTATAAACTCCCTCATAGTGCTTACGAATCTGAATTCTCTAAATACTCAACTTACAATTTCTGAAACATCCAAATCATACCTCGAGTACCTCACTGTTTAGAAACTATTTCAATAAACTGTTTTGTTTGCAAAAAAAAAAAAAAAAAAAAAAAAAAAAAAAAAAAAAAAAAAAAAACTTTTTTCAAAGTTTGGTTATTTTAATGCAAGTTCACTGTTCAGGGTAGTACGGATATATTAAGTGGTTCATTTCCATCCTGAAGAAAACACTAACAGTATCTTATGTAATTTTGTCAAATTCAAACATGACTCTGACCTTTTTCAAAAACATTTTCTTAATATATCTTGATAAGATTATTTCTGGAAAAAAATTTTAAACCTTTAAGTAGTTTGGAAACATCTGCCTATTTGCTCATTCCTCTGGGCACAGACTTTCAGAGCATTTATCCCACCTGTACTGAAAATCTCTGTTCTCCCAGCTGGTGGTAGGGCTGCTTGATGGAGGTGATCATGGGAAAATGAGGAGCGAGCAAGCTTTGTAAATTACTTCTAATTCTCTTAATTAGTATGCTACGATCCACCCCAGCTTCTGCAAGGTCAGACATGCAAGACAAGTACTTGGCCAAAAAGCAGGATTCTAACTAGTGTAAAAATAGATTTTAAATAAAATAGAATCTCTATAGGAAAGAGAATTAGGTTATGCTTTACATTCCCACTCTTGCTTTTTTTTTTTTTTTTTTTTTTTTTTTTTTTTTTTTTCCAGAAGTGTTTAATTGGAGGATTCCTTTTCATGATGAATCAGACAGCCTGACTTCTTAAACCTGACACAGACCATCTTCAGCCTTCCCCAGACATGCTGAAATGGCAGGAAAATGGAAACAAACACCTATCATCAGTATTCATGCTAGTCCTTTTTTGTATGCTCTGTCCATCAGAAGAAGGGAAAAAAAAGTTTTATGACTCATTGTTTTTCAAGGATGCTGCTTTCTCTGCAGTTTTTCAGGTTGTTTTTAGATAAGGTTTTCTCCTTGTTTATACACTGCCCACTGGAGTTCTTTTTATATCCCAGGTTTGTAGTTTAAGAGCCCATCAACAAACTTCATAATACTATTTTCTGCTCAATTGCTTTTGGTGCTTTTTTTTTTTTTTTTTTTTTTTTTTTTTTTTTTTTCCAGTGGAAAATTTTTATTTCATAGTTTACAAATTTAAGTCATTTAACACGGGTACAACAGAAACGTGTGAACGTGAACCCTACACCACCCCCAAAAAGCATATGAAAACACACAAGGATAGGGAAATTCAAAACTAAGTTGCCTAAACGTACAATTTTCAAACTAAGCCTATCATTAAGGTCCGCGGCTTCAGTAGGAAAGCATGGTCCGTGAGTAGTGATCATGCAAGTCCACCTGGAGGGCACTCTGATCCCTGTTCAGCTTCAGCGCCTCGGAAAGGAGGCTGCGCAGCCGCTCGACACTATCAACCAAGCGGTTCACCTTTGGAAAAGTAATGAGTCTTTCCAGGGGCACGTAGAATTTCTTTCCCACACAGTAAGGCTTGGGGGAGCTCTCAATTTGGGCCCTTTGAGCGTCGGTGACGATTAATCCGTACCGTGGGACGCAACTGTCTTCTGGCACCAATCTACCGTTCACCTTTTTCTTCGGATCGACGATAAACCTCAGTCTCATAGAGTTGGAGGCTCTTAACACCTCTGCGCTCAGAACTAACAGGAGGTTTTTCTTCTCCTGTAAACTGGGATATGCTGTTGTAAAAACAGTTTCATAAACATGTTCCTCTGGTGTGGAAATGCATGATTCAGTTGCCTTTGCTTCGTTTTTCTGGAAGACCCCTATCTGGGTACAGTACCCAACATGCTCAGCTCCTGCTGGTGGAGACCCCACACCAGTAAACTCTACTGAGTAATTGTAGAGATTTGCCACATCCGAAGCCCAGGTCTGAAACTGCATTCTGTTCCACTCAAATTTGTGATCTAAGTGTCTAAAGGTTGATGCTGGAAACAGGGGATTGAATTCAGAGTTTGGTGTGCTGATGATGATGATACGTGGGGAATAATAACCAAATACAACTTCAGGAAACTTGGCCAGATCTTCAGAATCTAAATGTTCTATCAATTCAATACATGTCATCTAGTCAAATCCAACCAAACGAGAGTCCTTCTGTACAGCAGAGCCACGATACAAGTGGTTTTTTTTTTTTTTTTTTTTTTTTTTTTTTTTTTTTTTTGGAAGAGTAAATTAATTTTATTGACTGATGAAAAACTAAAGTGATAAGAAGTATGGATAGTAAACAATAATCATTGAGTTCTGCTGGAATTCTATTTTTCTTCTTTCCACTTTAAGCCAAAAGGACATAAAATTATAGACTGTTAGTGAGCTCATCATTTTAAGTTTCTCCAACAAAAACTGCATAGTTTAGCAGTTGCACAGCATTAAATATATACATTTTTGCAAAACCCTGAAAGTTTTAATTTTTGTGTTGACCTCATAGGCTAATGGAATCACCTACACTGGTCGGATTCAGAGTTTCTTTTCCCTTTTCTGCCACCCTGGTATTTGGCTAGTTCTGCTTGTAATACTTTCACTTTAGATCTTTCTTGTTCTAATGCAGCATGAAGTGAAGTCACCTGTATAGTTAGCTCATTCTTGATACTCTGTGATTCATCAACTTGCAGAAGTATTTCTGCTTTATCTTTCATTTCACCTTCCTGAAGCATTTTCAGTAACTGTGCATTTCTTGCCTTTACTTCTTTATACTTTGCCTCCCACTGAGTGATCACATTTTTCAGCTTCTGGATTTCAGCATCTTTCCTTTCAAGTTCCAACTTTAGTCTTTCAATTCTTCCATCTTTCAGAACTACTTCCTCAGTCTTTTTACTAATGTGATCTTCAGATTGAAAATCTTTGAGTGATACTGTGAGAGGTTTGTCTTTTCCTTGATGATTCTTCCTTTTATCTTTTTTATTCACAACTTTTGACTGAGTTCACTTTCCAGGGTACAGTCTAGATCTTGCATATATAATTTTTGCTCATATCCCATTGACCCAGTCTTTTCATGTGCCATACCTAATTGTAAAGGAACCTGAGAAATGTCTTTCTTTTGGGCAATCATGCACTCAGCTATAAATTCTAATACAAAGGAACATGGGAAGAGTAGATATTAGGAGATACTCGCACTCTCTGACATAATGTCATCTTCATAGCACACATCCAGCCCATCAGCAAATCCTGCTGGCTGTACCTTCAAATTATATCCAGAATCTAAGCATTTCTCACCACCTCTACTGCTGCCATGAATTCTTGCAGTAACTAATGGTCTTCCTTCTGCATTTTTGCTTACCCATCCACCCATTTTTAGTCTTAACAAAACACCAAGTATTATCATTTTAAAATATCAGTTACATATTTTACTCTGGTCTCAATTTTCCAATGGATTCCCACCTGACTACAGGGAATAGTCAACACCATTGGAATCACTTACATGATGTGGCCTCATCTCCTACTTCTTGCCTGCTAGCTTTCTCTGCTCCAACCACAGTGGCCTCTTTACTGCTCCTTGAACACTCCAGGCAAAACTTTGTTTCCTCGGCCAGGAAGAGTCTTCCTTGTTTATTCTTCTGTGTCATTCTTTTAATTTTTGCCAGTTTTCCTCTCTAAGGAACATTCAAATTAGTATTTCCTTTACCAGTATATGAGAGTCCTACATGGCATGGCTCCTGCTAACAATGGGTATTATTATTCTTTTGTATCTTTGCCAAATCTCTAGATGGGAAATTATGGTTTATTGTTTTTAATTACATTTCCTTTGGTTACTCTTTCTGTTGAACATTATTTTCTTTAAATCTGAGCAGTTTAAAAAATCTTTTGCCAAATGCTCCTTATTGTTTTGGGTGTTGATGAAGTGATAAATGTGATTCTAATTTTACTAAAGGCTCTTTAGTAAAATTAAAAAAAAGTAAAAACTATAAATGCACAAGCTACATTTTTTAAAAAATAGCATTTTAACAGATTTTAACTTAAAATTTTTACATATATATTCTTTTCCTTTTAGGTTCAATCTGATGCAGCACAGAACTATACTATCTTCTACTCAATAAGTGGGCGTGGAGTTGACCAAGAACCTTTAAATTTATTCTTCATAGAAAGAGACACTGGAAATCTGTATTGTACCCGGCCTGTGGACCGTGAAGAATATGATGTTTTTGATGTAGGAGCTTTACTGATATACATGATTTTAAATGATTAAGCTATGTTTCTTTTGCTACTCCATGGACTCTTTCCTATATTCTTACATTCTTTTCTTAGACTCAAAGGAAATAGATTGTGCTATTTTGGAATATTTGGTCTGCTCTTTATCTTAACTTCTGTTAGATATGCCTAAAATGAAGCAGAGAGGTTTATTTGCATTTGTATGTAAATTCTAGTACATTTCCAAGAGTTGGTTTTGTTTATGAGGTACTTTCTCTCCCTGGTCATGCTATATTTTTTTCCAGGATGTAGCCACCATTGATTAGATGGGTCTTCTTCCCTCTTCTGCTCTGGGTTTTTTCTTTAATTTTTGTTGTTTTTGTTGTTGTTCTTCCTTCCATTTGTGTGATCCTCTGATCATTTCTGAGAACTAAATAAGGAAACAAAAGTGGGAGACCAAACCCAAACAAGGTCAATAAGCCAGCCTTCTGATATGGATAAGCTAGCTTATGGTCAATGAGGAATAACTCAGTTTTCAGTGTAATATGGTAGATTCTCTGGGGTCATGTGGTCATCCCAGTGGTACAGGGGGGTGATGTTTCTCCATAAGAAAGAGGGATTCTCTTCTTAGAAGAAGGAAGAAATGCTGGTCAGCAAATATGACTGATGTTTACCACATGACATTTCATTGATTTTGAGTGGAAAATTTTCAACTTGGTGTTGTAATCACATGCTGAATAGAAGTACATTCTGTTTGCCATTACATTGCCCTTTGATTAATTGGCAATGCAGAAACTGGTAAACATGTTTTGTTAGAAAAATCTCTTACAAATATGTGATCTATGAGGTAAAACAATTAAAAGGGCTTGTTAGTTACAGGATGGAGAATTATGGCTCTAAGTAGATGATGTAGTAGGGATCTTTCCAATTGCAGTGAGTTTAATTATTCTCCCCAATATAGCTTTCTGATTATGGAGAGAATAAGGACTATAATCTGAGTCTAATGGACAGAGTTGTCTCTGACTTTACTGTACTCTGGAGTTTTATTTGAAGTGTAGCCATTTCTACCAAATGCTGGATGCCTCTTACTGCGTTTTCAGTGTTTTTCAATTTGATGCTTTGATGATTAAAAATAATTTAATAGAAATTTTAAGTGGTCAATTACTGAAAAGATTTTCAAAGAAGGTAGCAGATGAAACACAGAGTTCCCTCTTGCTAAAATATAATATCAGTCAACTATTGGTCTTGCTTTTTCCTGTTTTCCAGTTGATTGCTTATGCCTCAACTGCAGATGGGTATTCAGCAGACTTACCTCTTCCACTGCCCATCAGAGTGGAGGATGAAAATGACAACCACCCTATTTTCACAGAAGCTATTTATAATTTTGAAGTTCCAGAAAGTAGCAAACTTGGTAAGACCATTTTTTTAAATTGAACTTTTTTGCATGTATTTTCCTTTTTTTTGTTATTTGTATTTTTTCTTCTAGGAAATGTATATTCATTTCCTTTGTTTTCACTTTCCTTGGTGTTTATCTTGCTCTTAACTGTTTTTTTTAAATCTACTTAAAAATGCTTTTTACATATTAAGGATACTAACCTATTGTTACACTGCAAATATTTTCACAGTGTATTGTCACTTTTCAGTTTTCTTAAAGCTACTTTTTGAGGTAAAGAAGCTCAGGACTTGCATTTAGTTAAATCTATCCTTACTAGACTCATAGTGGTCTTTTCCTTTCATACTTTATGGTAAGGAAACTTTCAAAAATAAAGTGTCTTATGTTAAGTATGTTTGTGTACATTTTTTGAGACATTGGATTTTTTTATGCCCAAGACCAGATTGTCCTGATGATATTGAACCAGTCAGTATCTATTTACCAGAATACACTTATCCTATCATGTCCAAACAGAGTATAACCTACAGATTATTACAGGAATTTGGTGTTGTCAATATGATACCAATTAATTATACAAGCAGGTAACAGTTTTTCAAGCTTTGAATTATATTTAGTTTATATACTTTATCATTTTGTGGGTTTGTCACTGTTCTCATCTCTTAGAGAGGACAGAATAGAATTACAGAATACAGAATAGAATTATAATAAAATTAAAATCAATACTGATATTTTTATTAGGTTTTCTTTAGAGAGGTGTTAAACAACATTACTGAAAATATAATTTTTTTAAAGCTCTTATTTGTATTATTTTTTTTCTTAAAACTACCACTTTACTGCTTCCAATTTAGAATGAATACAGGGATAAATTTAGAAACACATCACACTTGTTCAGACACTTGGAAAACCAAGTGTTCAGGTTAGTTGGCCCTTAAAATGGTGGCATACATGATGTCTTCTGAGACTTAAAAAAATGGAAAATAACCATTCACATAAAGTTGAAAGAATGTGAACTCATTCATAAAGGATGGTTTTGGTCACTTGCCTATTAAAATTTCTAGTAGTTACTTAGATCTTCACTAGATTTTAATATCTGCTATTCCCCTTTATATTTGACATTGATGATTTGATGTGAGAGATGTTAGCCTCTTTATTACTCATATGGTACAATTAAAAAAATAAAAGTTGTGCATTTGGAGTTTAAGAAACCTAGTTTTTGATTTGGGGTCTGTTATTAATTCACTGTGGGAAATGGTGGCAGTCCCTTTGAGTTCCCTGGCCTGTAAAAGGAGTTAATTGCATTAGATGACCTATAATATTTTTAGCTTCACAGCGACTATGACTCTTGTACAACTTTTCTTTTTTTCAAAGAGAGATCATTGGTTTTAAAGTCTTTCTTGAGGATTCTGTTCTCTGTGATCATGACAGACAATAATCCAGGGCAAATACTTTGATGCCCTGACTAACCGGAGGCACTGGAAGCATCCCATGTAAGAAGGTTCAGACCAGTTTGGGCTGTGATACTCTGGACTACTAGGTGTGCTTGAATTTGCCATAACTCACACACAAAAGTTTGGACAAAGGGTGTTCAACTAACATTTAAGTATAGTACTCATAAAAGGTTCTGAAGTCAAGATTTTAGGAAGATTTTCTGTGATAAGTAAAGCAGTTCTTATCCAGAGAATTAAAATAATGTTTGTGTCCTGTTGGTAAAATTTCAGAAAGAAGATACTCTGCCTTACAAAGATCGGTAACTTTTTTTATGCGAACATAGATGAATATCATTTGTTTTCTTACCATTACATGATTACTTCATGTCTTCATATTGATCCACTGCAAAAATCTTGTCATTAGATAATTATAAATATCTAATTGGACATTCTCTCTTTCTTTTTATATATATGTGTATATATATATATTCATTTATTTAGACACATACATATATACATATATTAAAGACACGTTATGGTGAAAAATTATTTAAAACTAATATTTTCTTGCATTAATTGGTTTTTATTTCCTTTAAATACAGTATTTCAACAAATATATGTATTGTAATTATTCTTGATTGCCATTTAAATAAGTTTTTAGGATTTACTATCAAACATTTTTTTAAAGATTTATTTATTTATTTGTTTATTTATTTATTTATTTGACAGAGATAGAGAGAGAGAGAGAGAGAGAGTGCTTACATGAGCAGGGAGGGGCAGAGGGAGAGAGAGAAGCAGGTTCCCTGCTGAGCAGGGAGCCTGACAAAGGGCTCCATCCCAGGACCCTAGGATTAGGACCTGAGCTGAAGGCAGACGCTTAGCCAACTAAGCCACCCAGGTGCCCCAGTATCAGACGTTCTTAACAGTGAGCAAAGTAAAGGTGTACCTTGATTCCCAGCATCATAGTGTTTTAAATTATAAATTTGAAGTCTTCTTCATTGATGCTATCTAAAGATGGAACACCTCCGAGAAGAAATAACATTTAAAATTATATTGCCACTGTCATTGTTAAAATTTGAAAAATAAGGGTGCCTGGGAGGCTCAGTGGTTGAGTGTGTCTACCTTTGGCTCAGATTGTTACCCTGAGGTTCTGGGATCAAGTCTCACATCAGGCTCTCTGCAGGGAGCCTACTTCTCTCTCTGCCTATGTCTCTGCTTCTCTGTATGTGTCTCTCATGAATAAATAAATAAAATCTTTTAAAATTTGTAAAATGTAATACTCCTAAATGTATTTTGCACTTCTGGAAATTAAAGACTCTTTTTTCTCTTTTTAAACATGTAGGTACTACAGTGGGAGTGGTTTGTGCCACAGACAGAGATGAACCGGACACGATGCATACACGCCTGAAGTACAGCATTTTGGAGCAGACCCCTAGATCCCCTGGGCTCTTCTCTGTGCATCCCAGCACAGGTGTCATCACCACAGTCACTCATTATTTGGACAGAGAGGTAGCTTTCCATTCCATAGAACATCATTTTTCCGGGAGCTGAGACCCATACCCCATTTACTGTAGTTTGCTCTCCTTTAGTCTTAGGCATTTCTATTTTATTTTATTTTATTTAGGTGTAAGACAATAAGACTTCTGGTAACATTACCTATTGTTTTTTTAAAAAATTTAATTTATTTTTTATTTTATTATTATTTTTTAAAGATTGGTGTTTAGAAGGAATGGGAACAATATATATTTCTTATGAAAGTTGCTATTGTTAAATATTATTCTATTGTTACATGTGGCTAGTTGATTCCAGTTCAGTGAAGGCTTCAGTTCTCATGTGGGACAATTAATTTCCTTGTTTCAGAGTTCAGATCATACACTGATCCCTATTTAGTTATTGATATGTGTTTTTTATCAGGAATGAATGAGTTGATGAATTATTATGAAATCTATAACACTGTTTGGATGATAGTACTAGAATATTGTCAGGTATATAGCACTTTATGTTCAAATTCTTTATGCATAATTGTATTTGGTCTATATAATTTCCTCGTTTGACTAGATGGGTATTCCATCCAATCTATAGAGGACAAACATGACAGAAAGCTTGATTAACTCACCTAAGTCAAATTAATGCACTGAATCTCCTAATTTTTGTTATTGTTGCTCTTTTTTGTCAGCCTATGTTTAACTCAGAGCCCTGAACTATTGACTGAGGCAGGTTAATCAATTTCATGTGTACAAAATAGCTCTTTTAGAACACCTCAGTGGTTCCCACTGCAACTAGAATAACACAAATAAAGGGATCAATATGACTTGGAGAAATAATGTACAGAAGAAATCCGTGGAATTTGAAGCCAAAGAAAAGGAAAGGATGATGAGAACCCATAAAAAGGGATAAAAATTTGTACAAAGGTTTTATTTGTCATTTTTTTTAATTTGTTTGTGTGGTCAGGATATTTTAGGTGAGAAAGCACATGATGGTAATAATAAATGGGAGAGATTGAGGGAGGGCCTGTATGAGTGTGTTTTTGTATATGTGCAATAGGTAGAGTATGTAGTTAATCAAATGAAAACAAGCATTTTCCCTCATTTTTTACACACTGACAAATGAGGCTTAGAAAATAAATACTTTGAGAATATACAACTTGTATAGATTTGTGGTCAGACCCACGTCTCTTTTCCTTTTTTTTTTTTTAAGATTTTATGCCTTTTATTCATGAGAGACGCAGAGAGAGAGGGGCAGAGACACAAGTAGAGGGAGAAGCTCCCCATCCGCATGGGGAACACGATATGGGACTTGATCCCAGGATTCCAGGATCATGCCCTGAGCAGAAGGCAGATGCTCAACCACTGAGCCACTCAGGTGTCCCCATGTCTGTTTTCCTGATCAAAAAAAGTCAACAGGATTTTTCAAGGAACAACCACAAAGTGTGTTGTGGGGACAACACAGGAAATAAATGAACAAGGGAGATAAAAAACCAAAACAAAACAGTGTATTTAGAGGAAGAGAAAGAAAGATATCAGTGAGTGAGCCTAAAAGAGGAGCATTTCAGGGTGGGAATATTTGTTGCCAATGTGGAAGGGTGATGGGGAAAATGAACACTGGAGGAAGAAATAGGAAGTTGAAAATGGAGAAAAGTAAAAAAAGCAAAAACAAAAGGAGTGGCTTAAAAATAGAAGAGAAGGGCAACACAGGTAATTGTGTCATAACATAATGAGTTCATTTCATCATCACTCTACCATTTGCAAAAACTCTCTTCACTGAAGTCAATAGTGACCTCTTAATTGCCACATTCACCTGTTGCCTGAAGCCTCTGTCTATTGTTGGCACTTAACTAAAACTCATCTTTTCCTTGGTTCTGTTCCTGTTTCTTTGGTCTTTCTTTTTTTGTGTCATTTCCTAGTCTTACTTCCCCATGCTTGAAATGCTGCTGTTCTTAAATCTTCAGCTCTCCTCATCCTTTAACCTCTTCTAGATAATGTGATTCCTGCTGTAATTTCAACCACCATCTACATACTAATGACCCCCAGATTGGTATTTCTGGCTATGAACTCTCTTGTAGTATGGGGCCAAACATCCAAGTGCCTTCTGAACCTTTCTCCTTAGATTTGCCATGGGCACATACAATCCAGTATATCCCAAACACAAGTCATTCCTTTTGACCCTGCTTCCTAATTTTGCTAGTGTTCACTTCCTCAGAGAACTGGCTCTCCTTCTGCATTTGCTGCAATGATTGATAATACATCCTCTGCCTATTCAAATAGGATGGCTAAGCATCATTCTCAGCTCTGTCTTTTCTCTTAAATTTTATATAGAATCTACCATCATATCTTATTAAATGTTAACGCCCAGGGAACTTGCCTGTTACCCTTTCTCTGTGTCCTCATGGCCATTGTGTCAGATTTGCATCAACTGTCTCACACCATTTCAAGAGTTCTTTAACTGATTTCTTTGACTTTCAGCTCAGTTTACTGCAAATTATGGTAAATCTTCTTTAAGAAACTTCTTTTTAACACTTAGGTGTTCTTATTTTCTGCCCCTCCCCATGACTCCCATAAAACTTTTCCTTATTACCTGCTACTTAACATATAAATCTAAATTCTTAGTATGGCTCTTTGTAATTTAACCTCTGTTTACCTTTTTGGCTTCTCCCTGTCTACCAAATTCTTAAAATAGTATGCAAATATAGAATCAAATAAAAGCATGGATACACATAAATAGAAGAGGGTACAATTGAAATTTCATTTGTGGAGATCCCTGGGTGGCTCAGCGGTTTAGCGCCTGCCATTGGCTCAGGGCGTGATCCTGGAGTCAAGGATCAAGTCTCGCATCAGGATCAAGTCTGGCATCAGGCTCCCTGCATGGAGCCTGCTTCTCCCTCTGCCTGTGTCTCTGCTTCTCTCTCTCTCTCTCTCTCTCTCTCTCTCTCTCTGCCTTTCATGAATAGATAAATAAAATCTTAAAAAAATTCATTTGTGAGTCAAAGCAAATGTTTTTGAAACTAATTAAATACTTGTTTTGTTTTCAGACTGTAGATAAGTACTCACTGATAATGAAAGTACAAGACATGGATGGTCAGAATTTTGGATTGGTGGGTACATCAACTTGCATCATAACGGTAAAAGATTCAAATGACAACGCACCTACTTTCAAACAAAATACTGTAAGTGCACAGTTTCAAAATCTATCTCTTGTTAACCAGGATTGGTTATTTAATATGAATTAATAAAATACATCCCATACTTTGAGGTATGTATGTTTATTTTATAAATAAAATTAAATGGCTGACATTGAAATTTCTTTTACTTATTCATTGTAGTATTTATATTATCTCCTTCTTGTCGAAGACAAACAACATTTGCCCTCATTTATAATGAAGTTCTTTCATTTCAAAGATAACCCTTAATGAGACAGTACTTGTGATTTATGGCTTTAAAATAAACTAGATAAAAAGTGTAAGAACCAATACTCTTGGAGTGGAAAAAATATTTTACTTTCTTTGTAGAAGTTCTCTTTATAAAGTAAGTTTTTAATGAGTTCTTTCTGTTTCAGTATGAAGCATCAGTAGAGGAAAATGCGTACAATGTGGAGATATTACGAATACCTATAGAAGATAAGGATTTAATTAACACTGCCAATTGGAGAGCCAATTTTACCATTTTGAAGGGCAATGAAAATGAACATTTCAAAATCAGCACAGACAAAGAGACTAATGAAGGTGTCTTGTATGTTGTAAAGGTACAGTAATAATAATTGACAACTTGGCAGGCTAACAAGTTCTGTTCACCTAATGGTTTAATCAACTAAATAGTTTCAGATCAAAGACTCCACAAGTTGGAATAGAGCTTTGTTTAGTCCAACTGTTCCTATCTAATGCAGTCTTTCTTCTATAATTTTGCTGCCAGTCATTAGTCACCTAGCTTATGCTTGAACATTCTTAGTTCTAAGGATCTCTATATCTCCATTGGCAGCTGATTCCATATTTGGAGAGCTCTCATTCTTACAAGTCCTTATTTCTACCGTGCCCAGATTATTCTCCATATATATATATTCCCCAAATTATTCTCCATATATATATATTCCATGGCTGGATTCTGCCTTTAATGGTCTAGGTTCCATCGCTAATGGAAGAACTAGAATTCGTTTGAAAAGATTGCTATTTTCATTTGAAACTTATCTTCTCTACGATAAATATTCCTAATTCCTTTATTCCTTGCATGACATAATTTAGAAGCCCATAATCTTCTCTCTCTTTCTCTCTCTCTCTCTTTCTCTGGAATATATGCCTGGTTGTATCTGATCTTTTATAGGTGATAATTGAGGGTGAAATATAGTGTTATATCAGACAGCACTGAAGGAGCTGACTCTTTATCCTGTATATATATTTTTGGTTGCATTGTTTTATTCTAGGGTCCAGGTTATGAGGGCAGAAAAGGCCCTATTTGGGAAGGACCCTTGGTTTTACTATGTAACCCAGAATAAGAAAGGAAATGTCCTATGGACAGGTGAAGCAGTCATCCATTGAATAAAGGAAGTTTTCCTGCCAACAACAATGTGGAGACTTTGATACATAAATATCTAGTTATAATTATTTGCTCTGTAAAAATTTCCAGAGATTACATAATAAGACTTGGCAAGTTCTACTTGGATGTGAATAGTCAAATGTATTTGTTCCAAATTACTCTCAACATTAAACTTCTATTTCAGTTTTCTCTAATATGATATGCTCAAATTGAATACTAAAACCAAGTACTTAAGAAAAATG
Source organism: Vulpes lagopus (assembly GCF_018345385.1). NCBI lineage: Eukaryota > Metazoa > Chordata > Mammalia > Carnivora > Canidae > Vulpes > Vulpes lagopus. The sequence continues at coordinate 127,779,479 of NC_054824.1, read as the reverse complement.
AAACTTTTAACTGATAATAGTAGGAAAAGAAATAAGCAGATGATACTGATCATTGTTCCTCTTCATTGGTACACCTCAATCCAGTTTTATTTGGACTCTCCAGAAAGCAGAACCCAAGACAGGTACCTCAATGAAAGGAATTATTTAGGAAGTGGATTCCAGGAAGCCAGAGTAAAAATGGAAAAGTAAGACAGGAAAGAATGAAAAGCCAATCAAGTCTGCATTATTGACCTAGTCCCCTCTGGTGTTCAGTCATACAATAAACCACGTAGAATGTACTTCAGAATTATCTCCTCCAAAAGTGGTATCTGGAACATTTATCCTTCAACTCCATTGATACCCATGCCTCATTGGTGGAAGGCTGCCTTTAGGGAACCTCAGCGCTTCCTGCACTTCTGGGCTTGGCTGTGTCTGCTAGGGGGAGAGCACTCTGGCTTTGGAGAGACTTTGAATGTGAAGAGCTGAATCTTTGTGTGCTTGAGATGTGAGTCTATCAGCATAAATGGGGGAGTGTCCACCACAGCTGCAGCTGAAGTTGGGTAGGCTAAAGGTCTGTGGTGTATAATTCTTATGAAAAGTGCTGCTATGCATCAATTTGCAAAGTTAGGCATACCTATGTAGTCAGGCATCAATTTTGATGTGTTTGGCAACAGATACTCTGTAAAATATTTCTCCTGGACACCTCTTTTGCCCCCCTCACCGCCATCTTAACTTCTTTCTAGAAGTAAGTCAAAGGAGTAGTTTGAATTCTAAGATGGAAAGATTATGCCAACTGCAGTAGCTCAAGTCAAAGACCCAAGCTCAGACCTTTTAGAATGTTCTGTATCTGCTGCTTGATTAGAAGACTAGTCCTCACTTCTCTCTCATTCAAGTCCATTATTAAAGTCCTATTATTATTATTTTTAAATCAGTGATTTCATCTTGCTTTGGAAGGCAAAATTTAAGTAACACTGGGAATTAAATTTTTTGAGTTTTTTTAAAGCAATACAAAATGAATTTTAATAAACTTTCTCAAAAGAATATATTCTAAAAAATGTAGTACATTCCATTTTTTCATATTCAGAGTGGATTTTTTTCCCCCTCAAAGAATGTTGATCACATTAAGAAAAATGTTTCCAAATATTTTCAGAAATTATAGCCTATAATATCCTAGAATATTTCCCACTCTGGGTGACTAATAAACATGTTTTATTTTTATTATTATTTTTTAAAGATTTTATTTATTTATTCATGAGAGACACAGAGAGAGGAGAGAGAGGCAGAAGCACAGGCAGAGGGAGAAGCAGGCCCCATGCAGGGAACCCGACTTGGGACTCGATCCTGGGTCTCCAGGATCAGGCCCTGGCCCAAAGGCGGCGCTAAACCGCTGAGCCACCCGGGCTGCCCCCCCTCCCCCCAATCTGTTTTATTTTTGATGAACAACTTCTGGTTACCATCTCAGGATTCCCCAGTAGGGAGAGCAATTATATGGTGATACTTTACTTTTTTGTCTTTGGTTCAGCTTAAGTTAATTTCACATATGAAGAATAAAGAAAATCCCCACCATAAAATTTATGTACATTTATTCCCATTATCTTTAAACAGAAGATAGTTGCACTTATATTTTATAATTACATCCTAGTTCTTATATCTAGGAAGTGTTTTCAGAATTTTAAAAGCAATTATCAAGTACTGATCACCTTTCATGTCAAGGGAATGACATAAGTACCTTATGTAGTTTATAACTAATTGTTGCATCCTCTTTAGGATAAGATATTATTATTATCCCCATTTTACAACTTATAAAGATACTTATAATTTTCTTCTTTTGCACAATTCCTATTAAGTTTTTATATTGGTATTTGACTTGGCTTATAAAAATAATTTATTTTGTTTCTTTTCCCACATTTTGAAATTGTAAACAAAACAAAAAATGCTAGATTCAAAAGATTTATTTTTAACCTTTCTAACAACCCTGTGGTTGTTCCTCTCATTCTTCCCATTTCCAGATGAGGAGGCTAAGTCGAAAGAAGTGAAGTCACCTGCCCCAGTTCATATAGATAGGAAGTGATAGAACCAAGATGCCAACTCAGACATTCCTGAAGCAGAACCCTTCCTCACAACCACTGTACTGCTCTTCCAGCTGGAGACTCTTGGGTCACATTCCCTTTCTCTCTCCTCTTTTCCATATGTGGGTTACTTAGCTTGATAAAACCATGACTTGCACAAGGGGGTATTTTCTTTTAAACTTGAATTAATTTCTATTTCTATGTTTTTATTTCTTAAGTTATCTCCTTCCTCTCTTCATCTCTCCTTTTAGCTCCTCTCAGAATTTTACCTTCTCTCTTTCTTTGAGCCATTCATAATAGTCTCTAACGTGTTGGTCAATAAAATATGCGTTTTCCATGGTATACTTTCCTTTCTATATTTTATGCAAACCCTTAGAAAACTTGAATTCATCACATAGCTCCTTTGGTAGCCACACTGGTCTTTAAAGATATCTTAATCCTTTTCCGTGCTCAAGATTTGTGTTTGTGTACCTAAGTTATATCTTTAAGTACTTTCTAACCTTGATGAGGCATCTTTTATTTTAAAATCAAACACTGTATAATCAAGGCATTTTGAAATCCATCATTCTTTCAGTAGGCTACTTACATAATGATGGCTGGGAATGAACTTTTTTTATTCATTTATACCAAAAAGAGTTAAAGAATCAGAAGTTAAACCAAAGATTGCTTATATGTACTTCTTTTATCTGAACAAAGCTTCCAAACATTGCCTTGCTAGTTGATGTCTCCTATTATTGCATTAAATTGGCTGTTAACAAAAAATGTCACTGTTTTCTTTCAATTGTCTGTGTGGCAGCCTGAGAGATTATTATATCCTATAGTATAAAGCACTCACTATGGGCTTACAATATTAAATCTTGTTCTTGTAACAGTTGTGCAGAAGACAAAACTGAGTTTCAGAGAGATTAAGACACTTACCCAAAGTGATGCAGCTAGGATGCAGTAGGACAGGATCTGAACCTAGATCTCTTTTATTCCAAGTACCACGCTCTTAAGCACCATGTTAAATTGCTTTGCATAGTTATGTGATGGAAAGTTAGCCTCTGTATTATCTATAAATCATAAATACTTCTCTCTGTCTCCCTAATAGCTATTCAATTATAACAATGAAAATGAAAACACTTGGTAAACTATAGGATATTATTATTATATTTTTAGAAGTCTTACATGTGTGTGGGGCTAGTGTTACAATTTTCTATATTGGATAGCTTTTCTGGAACTGTAGAGCATGAGCTGATACAGTCTTTAGTAGCTCAATCCTGGGTGACATCCCTACATTTCATTTCCATTTGAGCAGCAGCAGTAGTGCACATTGGTTTGAGTGAAGAAGATATTGTTGTTGGTCATTCTCAATGTAGAAGGTCCACCACAAAGCAGCACTTCATCTTCTAGGGAGTTCATAGCGTCTCAGTGCAGATATAGGATATTTTTGCACTTTTAAAAAAATAATTAAAACATAAAGCTTACCCTATGGTGGAAGAGAATTCTTGTTTTTTCATTAATCATTGATTTCACATCCCACCAGATTTTCAGTCTTGTGGAGTTTTAGCCTCTAAAGCAATATCCAGTATAAGCCTTGAAAAATTACATAAAGAAATTCTAAAGCTTTTTAGCAAGTGGCCCTGGATGGAATAACTGCACCTCCTCCAGAGCAGCAGCTGTTTTGTGAATTTCCATCCATGGCTCATTGCCAGTGGATACTCTCATTCTCTACATGTTCATACCAACACATGTAATTTGTGAGGTAGTGTTCATTAGCAATAGATAAACAGATATTAATTCATTTTCCCCCTTGACCCTCCATTTTCAGGAATGTTTATAAAAACTAAAAAAGAATTTCACAGACATTTTGTGGATTATGATTCATTCCTTAATGGACTCATGATACTATATCTCAGCTTGATAATAGCTAGGTATGGGGAAAGGTTTAAAGTAAAATTTTTACTCATCTGTTTTCATTTCGTTCAATGGTCAGCCAATGATGATTTTGATAAGCAGAAAGAGAATCAAGGAAAAAAAATGCTTCCAATTTGCAGTACAGTGTGAAATAATGTCTTTATGGGTTTTGCTTGATTTGTTGTCTGAAAATCAATTATAATCAAAGGATTCACTTAAATATTTTTGGAGGCTGATGAATCATTTAAGTAGAATTGTGTAGCAGGGGGATTATAGTACAGTGGTTGAGGAAATGGACATAGTCAATAGGAAGTCATTGTTAGTAAGTCAAACAAAATTGGATTCATTTGGAGTTAGATGCCCCTCAGGCTGGTCCTTCAGTGCTATAAGACAGGGCCGTAAAAACACTGTTATCTTTTTACATTATCTCCAGATTCAGAATAATTTTCCTCAGTAAGAATGAACAATAGAAATATTTTAGGAATTGTTTTCTACAACTCCATAAAACCACCTGCAGAAACTTTCAGATCACTCTTGCTAAAGGCTTAGTGAAGAATCCCCTCTCTCTTTAGCAAAGGGTTGAAGTCAGTACTGATTGAAAAGGAAGAGAGAACTCATGCAGCACTGTTCTTATTTAAAGAAGGTCCCCCCCCCAAAAAAAGAAGGTCCCTTGCTATTTGAAATGCCAAATGTATTTTACACTGATACTGTTATACATGTGCTTCTTTAAAAAGCCACTGAATTATGAAGAAAACCATCAGGTGATTCTGGAAATTGGAGTAGGCAACGAAGCTCCATTTACCAGAGATGTCGCACTCAGAATGACAACCATGAATAGAGCCTTGGTGACAGTTCATGTGAGAGATCAGGATGAAGGACCTGAATGCAGCCCTGCAGCCCAGTACATACGGATTACAGAAAATGCAGCAGTGGGGTCAAAGATCAATGGCTATAAGGCGTATGACCCTGAAACTAAAAGTAGCAACCACTTAAGGTACGGAGAAGTCTGTAACCACATACAGATAATGTGTTTGTGATAGTTGAGATAGTAATTTATTTTTATACATTTTGTATCACTAAAGACTTTTCATTTTATATTAACAGGTACAAAAAATTGAATGATCCTAAAGGATGGATCACCATTGATGAGATATCAGGGTCGATCATAACTTCCAAAATCCTGGACCGGGAGGCCATGGCTCCCAGAAATGACTTATATAATATTACAGTCCTGGCAATAGACCAAGGTAAAAAGAAAAAAAAAAACATTTATTTTTAAGTTTTAATATGATATTTTAGAAAGTAATTGGAAAATAAACTGCATTTATTATTGTGCAGAATTTTTATGATAAGTATTTGGAATTGTTAGGAATTATTTTGGAGGCTACCTATTTCTCTTGATTGTCTAACAAGGTGAACTTTCACAGCAACAAGAAGCCATGTCATATTTATCTTTATATCCGCAGTATGGGGGAACGTCAAATGCCTATAGATGCCTGTGTTAGACGGCAAAGATGAAACTTAAGTTTGGGATCAGATGAAATGTTCTCACCAGGCTCTTCTACATCTCTTTATTCCACTTAAAATAGAATCTTTAAATAACTCAGCTGATTATTAGGGCAAAGTGGTCCTTTCCTTGAATTCTGTTCCTTAAAACAACCCAGGGGTTCTACTCAGGCTTCAAATTATTATTAGAATAATTCATGATTAGAATAATAATAATTAATTTGGGGCACTTAAAAAATCATTTTGTAGATGTGACTTAGACACACTGAATCAGAATCCTGGATTGGGGACTTGAGCATCATATATTTTGAAAATCTCCCTAAGTGTATATATCATACCCCTAAATACTCCCTAAATATGTATCAGGATTGGAATAACTCTTTGTAGCCTCTTTACTGCTCATTAACATCTGCACCAGAAGGAACTCCCCCAAAATACAGAGCTTGAAATTCACACATTGATTTTTATTATTTGATAATAATCCTGGCGTAAGGTTTATTGGGTTTATTGGCAGTTGTAGCTGATATTGTCCATGACGGTACTCATTTTAGATGATCTGCAGGTTTCACGTATCCTTCTACATTCTTACATCCTATTTTCTGTAATAATCAGCTTATTTAAGAAAACATATATCTTATGTAGAATGTAGTTAATTTTATTGGAAAACTGTAAGAGAATGCAAAAAACTATGCTAAGCTTTTTTTCCTTCTTTCATAGATGGTAAATCATGTACTGGAACACTTGCTGTTAGCATTGAAGATATGAATGATAATCCACCAGAAGTACTTCAAAGTTATGTAACAGTTTGCAAACCCAAGATGAAGTATACAGACATTTCAGCTGTTGATCCTGATGAACCTATCCATGGTGCTCCATTTTATTTCAGCTTGGCAAACACTTCTCCAGAAACGAACAAAATATGGACCCTCACCAAAGTTAATGGTATTTATTTATTTTTAAAGATTTCTTTCTTTCTTTCTTTCTTTCTTTCTTTCTTTCTTTCTTTCTTTCGAGAGAGAGAGAGAGAGCTGAGAGGGAGAGAGCACATGTGTGTGTAGGTGAGGGGAGGGTCAGAGGGAGAGAATCTTTAAGCAGATTCCCCACTGAGCACAGAGCCCTCACATAGAGCTGGATCTCACGACCCGTGAGATCATGACATGAGCTGAAACCAAGAGTCAGATACTTAACTGAGCCACCCAGGCACACTGAAGTATTTAATAAAAAGTAATGCTTTACATGCTCTAAAATAACTGAGAGTAGATTTTGTTGTTTAGTTGTAATAGTCTCATTAATATATTTTAGAAGCCTAACTCAGTCTTTTACAAATACTGTATGTGGTCTGTGTTATTTATTGCATAAAAAATGAAAAAAATTTTTATTAAGGCAAACTTCCATTTACAACAAAGACAAAGCTTTGTTAAAATATTGGGCAGCTTATCATTAAGATAAATTGTTTTTGGTGTATTATTATTTTTTTTAAGAGAAAGAGGATGGGGTAGGGGTAGAGGGAAGGAGAGAATCTTAAGCAGACTCCATGCCCAGTGTGTAGCCCAGCATGGAGATCAATGTGGGCCTCTCATGACCCTGAGATCATGAGCTGAGCTAAAATCCAGAGTCCAATGTAATTCACTGAGCCACCCAGGTTCCTCTGATGTATTTTTTTTATTTTTATTTTATTTTATTTTATTTTTGTTTATTTATGATAGTCACACACAGAGAGAGAGAGAGAGAGAGAGAGAGGCAGAGACATAGGCAGAGGGAGAAGCAGGCTCCATGCACCGGGAGCCTGACGTGGGATTCAATCCTGGGTCTCCAGGATCGCGCCCTGGGCCAAAGGCAGGCGCTAAACCACTGTGCCACCCAGGGATCCCCCCCTGATGTATTTTTAAAGTGACTCCAGTGAGGTGAGGGGAGAACAGAGATGGACAGTTTAAATTTTAGTATAAATTTTAGTTTATATTTTAGTATAAGCAAACTGGAAATGAGGAATCTGGCTGTATGAGACAAGGACTCAATAGTATTCTGGAAGGAAACATATTGGGGTATGGACAGGGGTGTAGCATTGGAGCAATCAGGACAGCCTCCTATGATAGTGGTTTCTGGGGGAATAGAATATTCTATATTTTAGCCACCATTCACTGCTGTTTTGTTACTGTATTATGCTCTTTCATGTAAGTGGAATTTTGTGTATGCTGACCCTTCTGCTCTGAATACTTTTCCCATTTCATAGTTCGATACTAATTCATGATACTTGGGGAGCACCTGCCATCTATCATGCATTGTTCTAACCCTGGGTATGTATGTAGAGATTAACAAGACAGACATGACTGCAGCTCGGTTGCTCACGTCAATGAAGCCCTTTTCAAAATAGGAGTAGCACCATGACCTTTTCTACCTTTATTATGGCTTCTTTCATGTTGTATTATCATCTGTTTACCTTTCTCCTCCAATATATGAGTTTCTCAGTATATTTGTGATTCTTCTGTGTATTTCCAGCACATAGCCTAGAGCTTAGTTGATACTAACTGCTTAGTAAGTGTTTGTTTAATCAATAATTGATTAGTATATTTGCACAAAGAAGGAAAATTCTAGAGGAATAAGTAAACTGGTGCTGTTAGAGTTCAGGTTTTAGCAGAACTGCTGAGAGATTGGGTGGGATAATGGGTGCAGTTTGGGGATGCAGGGCCTATCTATGACTGAAGAGACTGACTTATATTCAGTAGGTGACAGCAGGTGTGCACTGGGAGTGTGCCAGTAAGGGATGCTGTGCCCAGATTTGTGTCTTAACAAGGTGACACTGGTGACAGGATTGAGGAGGGCAAGAGTTGAATGGCAGGGTTATCAGAGGCTGCTGCACTTGTATGAACAAACAAGATGTGACCAGAGCTGAGCATGTCTTGAGGGAAGAGAGAAATTTGAAGGATTTTACCTTAACCACAATATGATCTGGGAGGGTTCCGTCTAAACCTTAGTAGTAATCCACATTCCTCCAGGGAGCTTTGCATTTGAAGTGCAGCCAAAAGTCTGAAGTTCTCATCAGTTGTAACAGTACATTTAAGAAAGGCTTAAAAGTTACAGATGACTTCCAGGATATGCATTGTGCTACTTTGTCATTTCACTTACTGCAAAACTCAGAAGGCTGTAATTGGCATTAAAAGTGGGCAGAGCTTTTGGTCAGTTGATAATCAAGTCATTAAAATAGGTATAAAGACTACTGGGGAAATATAGTTGATAAAAATGTTTTTTTATGATACAGATACATTTGTTTTTATGTAAACCTTATACCTAGCTTGGGTGACATTAATTAGCTTTCTGGTATTGAGATCACTTCTGTAGGGAAGGCAGAATAACAAAGGGCCTATTGTATTTTGAAAATTTACTTTATATGTAAAGATAATGGGGGGATCCCTGGATGGCTCAGCAGTTTAGCACCTGCCTTCAGCCCAGGGTGTGATCCTGGAGTCCCGGGATCGAGTCCCACGTCGGGCTTCCTGCATGGAGCTTGCTTCTCCCTCTGCCTGTGTTTCTGCCTCTCTGTGTGTGTGTCTCTCATGAATAAATAAATAAAATTGTTAAAAAAAAAAAGATAACGGACAGATACCAGAAAGTAAATAGATAAGAGAAGGTCAACTTAAGACATACTTTGTGCCTAACAATTGGCATTAATTCTTTATGAATACCAAAAACTGGTACTGTAGAAAAATGCTTGAAGTGCATGTCAGGGGCCAATCTAGCATCATTGGTTTACAGATAAGGGAAAAGTAAAGGAATGTTAAATATTACTGAAATGCTACTGGGTCACTCCGATGTCAAATTATGTCTTTAATCCTTTTGTGCAAAAAGTTACAATGGACAACACATACATGGTAGTGTTCTTGCTGAAAAGGTTGTAGGCAGTTGTCCATTTTTATTCATTTTCATGTGGCAGGTGGTTCCTTGAGAATAATATGTTTAGAAGCAAGTGTGGCAAAACAAATGGTAAGAGAGAAATACATGTCCATTAAAGATATAATTCTTTCATTTTCTTTCAGATACAGCTGCTCGTCTTTCATATTGGAAAAATGCTGAATTTCAGGAATATAGTGTTCCTATTACTGTAAAGGATAGAGAAGGTCAATCTACAACAAAAATCCTGACAGTTAATCTGTGTGATTGTACTCATCCAAGTCAATGTCGGGCAGCTCGAAGGAGTGCAGGAGTAATACTCGGAAAATGGGCGATCCTAGCAATACTGCTGGGTATAGCATTACTATTTTGTAAGTCCTTTTACTTACTGAAAGTTAAAATGGATCATAAATATGTGAGTGCAGGAAAAGTTCTTTAAAAAGTAATCTTGTAAAAAAAAAAAAAAAGTAATCTTGTCCAACTATCCATCAGGAGTGTCCTCTTTATAAATTGCTTTTGTGTTACCTGAGTTCTGATGGAATATTTTTGGGGAGTGGGAGAAGCTAGAGCCTTTTTGAGATATGATTTCATACTTGGACAGAGCTGTTTAAAATTCCTTAGACCGTACCAAATCTGTCAATAAATAGTTTTCATTTCTTGGTCCTGGTACTACCCCTATTAGGGCTAAATAAAACAATCAAAACTTTTGCAATATAAAAGTCCACTATGAGCCACTGTGACCTCTTCTCGCCATTCAGCCCAGGGCTTCTGGGAATCACCCAGATCACAGCAATATCCCATCTTGCGTGTATCTTGTCTGTTTTGAATTCTTTTAACCCTCTCCTTGCCAGTTGTGTAGTTCCCAATGGCACCATATTTTTCCCTCCATTTCCATCCACTCCTACAGTCTAGATGACCAATGGTTTCTTTGTTCTGTGATAGCCCTAGGGTTAAGAGCAAGACTCTGGAACCAAATTATCTGGATTTGTAACCCTGCTCTACCATTTGCAACCCATGCACCCTGGGACGAGTTACTTAATGGTGCTTCAGTTTCCTCAGCTATAAGAGGGAATAATTGGAGTAGCCTACGTTAGGGGGCAGCACTGAGCATTAATTGCTTTAACGCATGTGAAGAGCTTAGAATAGTACAGTGTTCAATATTTTTCTGCAAGTCAACAAAATAAATATGCCACTATATGCCAGAAACTGGCTAGGTGTTGGGAGTCATCAGAGAACAAAACAGACAAAACCAAATGCAAACAGTGTGCCTTGTGACAGTGAACTAATAAATAAATGAAATGCCGTGGAGGGAAAAATAGAGCAAAAGAATTAGGAGCTGTAGTGCTGTGGAGCACATGTGAGTGAGTATGAGGGATCAGTGCAAGTGACAGCAGCTGTCTGCGGATGGTTTGGTTAGGGCTAACTGACAAGGCTGTCTGACGATTTGGGGGAAGGGTGAAAGAGTCAGCCAAGTACAGTACTTGGGGGAAAGGTTTTCATTCAGAGGAGAAAATCAGCTCGAAGGCTCTTAGGTGAAAGGGAGGCTGGAGAAGTCAAGGCATGACAGGGATGCCAGTGTGGCTGGACTGGAGTGGATCAGGAGAGTGGGGTTGGACATGGAACCAGAAAGGTAACAAGGGACCACATAGAGGAGGCGGGGATTGGCACCCTTTTTCTGTCAAGCGCTAGTTAGTATATATTTTATATTTTGCAGACCCTGTGATTTCACTTGTAACCAATGAAATCTACCCTTCTAGTAGGAAAGTAGCCACAGAAAACATTTCAGTGATGGGCATGGCTGGGCTCCGGTAGAATGTTATGGAGGCTAAAATTTGAATGTCGTACTATTTTCACATGCACTGAACTTCTATTCTTTTGATTTTAAAAACCATAATTCATGAATGATACAAAAACATGTGGTGGGCTGGATTTGGGGCTGTAGTTTGGCCACCCTTGATAGAGGGGCTTGTAGGACATTGTGAGAACTATCGTTATTATTACTGCTAATTTAATTATCACATATTTAAACCTCCCACAGGTATGCTGAATTTTCTTTTTAGAAAGAAAATTTTGAATAGACAAAATACAGAGTAGTTTTAATGAAGATACTTGGAGATAAATCTGTTCTGGGGAGAAAAGTCTGTCATGTTTTCATATAGGCAAATCAGTGTTTTGGGAATCAGTAAATCTCTTTAAAGTCTCTGTCTTAAATAAATGTCATTGAATTTTTTGAAAATGTATGACTTACAATTGTAAATATTTTAAAATTATGGATTGAATTCAAACTCTTAAAAAGAGCTATAATAAAAATATACATATAATTCAGATTTGAAAGTCTAAGCTAAATCACAGCCTATTAATTTAGAAAGGCCAAGGTAATTCACAAGACCATGTTTACTGGCTTGGTTTTCCTCCTGTGTAGCTGAGGTAATAAAAAAATAAGAGATGATTATTTTGTTAAACTTTTTTTTCAATGCAGCTGTATTGCTAACTTTGGTATGTGGAGTTGTTGGTGCCAAAAAAAGAAAAGGTTTTCCTGAAGATTTAGCACAGCAAAACTTAATTATATCAAACACAGAAGCTCCTGGAGATGATAAGGTGGTAAGTAATTTTTTAAAATGAGTATTTATCTCTGAGTATCTCCCTTAATTTCTTGTACTGATTCTCATGAAGTTATTTTTTAATTTAGGAGTTAATATTTATATTTTTAGTTTGGTCAGATTTTATAGGCATAAGTATTTTATCTGTCAATATTCAAATATTTATGTAGGTGGCATTTATTGAACTTCTTAAATCAGATGCGTTGTTTTCATTCTTATTCTTCCACTCTCTAGTGTTATGATTTAAAACTTGCTCTTTGATGTGAAATTATTATAATACCAATTTTCTAGCTGTTCTCCACAATGTACATTTCCAGATATTATTTGTTTTTCTGACTCTTGACCACTGATAATAGGAAAAAAAAAACCTTACTAAAAGTTTTCAAGATCAACTAAGAAAATACCAAAGAGATACATATTTTTAATAAAAGTATGTGGGGGGAGGATAGATTACTTGGAAGATTATTGCCACTTTCTTTCCATATAGATTTCTTGAGACTGCTGAGGTGTTTTGTACTAGGCTTCTTGTCTGGGGAGATGTATATTTAAAAAGTTCTTACAAGGCATGTTCTTCCCTCAAAAAGATTTCAAAGTATTGATGAGAAATGGAATCTATTTTTATGGGAAAAATAAGTAGGAACATGCCAGTAAACCGTTAGCACCAATATGATAGAAAACTGTTGTCTTTCAAAGGTGCTTGTGATACTTAAGTGCATTCGTGTTGTCTGGATCAACTGGAAAGACTTGGTGAAAGCCTTGGTAACTTAAAGAATAGGAAGGGTTTGAAAGTAGAAAGATGGTGGGAATAGCTATAGAGGTGGAAAACAGCCTTAAGAATAAAAAAAAGGAGATGACAAAGTTTAGGGATTCTTCAACAAATAGTAAAGAAATTGATTTGAAATGGAAGAAATGCTGTTTTGCAGTAGAAGCTTGAAACTCGTTAGGCATTTGGAAGAGAGGAGTAGGAGATGGGGCTATTGTTAAGGACTTGGGATTTATTCTCTTGGTAAGGAAGAGCAGGCGATGGTTTTTCTGCACAGAAGTGGCATAATGGGAGCAGTGTGATGCTGAGTCAGTAGGATGATCAGTGAGAAGAGGAAGATATTAGGGATAGGAAAGAGAAAGGATTAGAATCTTTCAATAGTTGAAGCAGGAGGTAACTCTACAAGAATGGATAATGGTCACTGGAAAATTAAAATAAGGATAATAAATATTTTAAATGTGTAAATGATAAGGTTGTTAGCTTTTGAGTAACAAAATAAAAAATGAAGTCAAAGCAACAGAGGCCATAACCAAGGACAAGGACTTTATATTAAGCCTTTCAAGCCTTTTCTGTATCTCTGTGTTGGGATACCTTTCTTAAGGACTTTGCCTCTTTCACCTCCTCCCACCATCACATAAAATCATAGCCCACTATGCTTGACATGCCTCCATGTGGAACCTTGTAATTATTTCTCCATTCAGAAAATACATTGAGTCCCTTGATAGTCTTTAACTCCTAGTAAATTCTTATCTTATACCTGAGAAGGGAATGATGGAGATATTTGTAATACTTGTTCTTTGCCATTTGATACTAGAGCTGCTGGCATTAATTGGTAATTTCACCATAACATACTCAGACCTACCTTTGCCTGTTCTCTGTTAGGAACACTTTTCAAAATTCTCAGAATTATTAATTTATACTGCAGTTTGATTTAGGTATATTTTTACAAAATGTAACAGAATTTCATAGTGAATGTGTAAGCTCATTTTTGTACAGTGAGTACAGGTGATGACTTTAGTTCTGGACTTAAGTTGAAGTCAAAGGGGTTCAGAAGAGGTTAGGCGCTGGTTGAAAAGTCAGGACTGGAGAAGTTAAATCTGGAAATCATGGGTGTGGAAAAGGAGTATATGATACCCTGTGAGAATGCACATGGTGACAGGAAGGAACAGAAAATAGAATGTGAAACATGGCATTGTGGGCTAGGCCTTGGTTTTAGTTTAGTTTGAATTCTCCTGGTATTAGCTTGCATGATCTCTGAGCATGTATGTATAATGACAAAAACTATACCATCAAGGAGATTTGATAATCAGGATTATTTTTTTTTTTCTTTTGTTAATAGAATTTCACTGTAGGAGCAATCCAAGCAAAAAATATGGGGTAGCAGTGCCACCAAATGGCTACTTTCAGTTCTCTTCTCTGGTATAATTTTCTAAGGCAGTGAGACATTATGTATGACATCTATAGGGACATTTCAGATTCTGAAATATCCAAAACTCCAGATCATCTGAAATTGAAAATCTTCCAGTTTAGTTCGAGATTCTGCATATTAAATAGAAGAAAAGCAAATTGGTAAGAAGATGGCACAATGGAGCCTGATTTTAATGGACGTCTTGTCTGAAAGTAATAGTTTATAATTAGAATTGACATGCTTGAGGTTACCGCTCTAACTAGACTTCCCACCTACAGCCCAGAGTTCCATATAAGGTTCCGGCCTTCGTCGATGCTTAGCCAAGTCTTTTTATCTTCAAACATTCCCTTGACTCTGTTCTCCTCTAGTTCCCTTCTTATCTCTTTTTCTTTGAAACAGCTTTTTGAGAGATTATACTTGATTTGTCCATGGCATTACTTCCTGTTCATTCAGCACTTCTTGGAAATTCTTTTGACAGAGGTCACCAATGGCCACCTTTTTACTTGAATCTAATAGGTGGATTACTTTATTTGAACCAGTTCTTAAACTACTTTGATGTTTTCTCCTTACGCTAATCCTCTCTGCATGACTTCAGAGTTGTGCCTCTTGGGTTCCTCTGTTCTCTCAATAGCTATTTCAGATCAGTTCTGTCCTCTAATTCGCTTATCCACCCTTAAAACATGTTTTGTTTTGTTTTGTTTTGTTTTCCTTGTGGTTCTATTCTTTTTTTAAAATTTTTTTTTATTAGAGTTCAATTTGCCAACATACCGCATAACACCCAGTGTTCATCCTGCCAAGTGCCCCCCTCAGTGCCCATCACCCAGTTACCCCAACCCCCTGCCGACCTCCCCTTCTACTACCCCTTGTTCGTTTCCCAGAGTTAGGAGTCTCTCATGTTTTGTCACCCTTTCTGATATTTTCACTCATTTTCTCTCATTTCCCTTTATTCCCTTTCACTAATTTTTATATTCCCCAAATGAATGAGACCATATAATGTTTGTCCTTTTCTGATTGACTTACTTCATTCAGCATAATACCCTCCAGGTCCATCCACATCGAAGCAAATGGTGGGTATTTGTCGTTTCTAATGGCTGAGTAATATTCCATTGTATACATAGACCACAGCTTCTTTATCCATTCATCTTTCGATGGACTGGGGCTCCTTCCACAGTTTGGCTATTGTGGACATTGCTACTATAAACATCAGGGTGCAGGTGTCCCGGTGTTTCACTGCATCTGTATCTATCCCCAGCAGTGCAATTGCTGGGTCGTAGGGCAGATCTATTTTTAACTCTTTGAGGAACCTCCAGTTCACATTCCCACCAACAGTGTAAGAGGGTTCCCCTTTCTCCACATCCTCTCCAACATTTGTGATTTCCTGTCTTGTTAATTTTCCCCATTCTCACTGATGTGAAGTGGTATCTCATTGTGGTTTTGTTTGTGTTTCCCTGATGGCAAGTGATGCAGAGCATTTTCTCATGTGCATTTTGGCCATGTCTATGTCTTCCTCTGTGAGATTTCTGTTCATGTCTTTTGCCCATTTCATGATTGTAGTTCTATTCTTAGCCTTCTTTTTGTTTAGTCTACCATTTTCTCTGGGAGTTATAATTTCTTCCCATGGCTTCAACTACCTCCTAAATGGTGATGACTTCCGGTATTATAGCTCCAGCTCAGCTCCCCCACCCGAACTCCAGGCTCACATATTCATCATTACTGATTCATCAATTCATATCCATGTACTTATTTTGGGCATCCATAGGTTTCTCAAATTTCTTAAAGTAATTATGTTTAAAACTGAATTGTTCACCCTCCTCTCACCCATGAGTGCATCCTTCATCACTACATGGTATAGTGATTTATACCATCTGTCTAGTTGCACAAGCAAGCAGAGCACTCAGTAATAATTCCTGACTCTTCCCTTTGCTGTTTCACCCATCTCACCACCAGTAAACTTTGTATGGGATCCAACTACTTTGAATCATCATTGCTTCTACTTTGGCTTGGTCCTTATCATGTTTCACCTAGTGAAACCTCTCTGGTATCCATGATATTCAACTTGTCTTCTTATTAGTCTTTTACATTATTGCCCAGAATTATTGTAAAAAATATGTCCCTTACCTGTTATTAAAATCCTTCTTTGAGTCCCCATGATCTTCAGGATAGTCTAAATTTTTGCATGGCATATGGATCTTTATGTTCTCTGGCCTTTTGTGACCTCTCCACTTTCTCTCTCACTGTGAACTCTATGTGGTAGCCATTCTCAACAGGTTGAAAGTTGAAGGCCCCCAAAGTACTCCATTGCCTTTACGTGTAGGCCTTCCTGCAGATAGTGCTTTCTTTTTCCCATTTCTCAAGTAGGAGTCCAGAAGTCCCTCAGTGTAGTATTTTCTAGTCTTCTCCACTTATTCTCTCTGGGCTTGGATTTTTTTTTAAAGGTTTTATTTATTTATTCATGAGATACCAGAGAGAGAGAGGCAGAGACACAGGCAGAGGGAGAACCAGGCTCCATGCAGGGAGCCCAATGTGGGACTCAATCCCGGGTCTCCAGGATCACACCCTGAGCTGAAGGTAGCACTAAACTGCTGAGCCACCTGGGCTTCCCAGGGCTTGGATTTTAAGGCTCTTCTTCTGTGTTCCTATAGCACTCTGTGTTTGTATGTGTGTGTGTGTGTGTGTGTGTGTGTGTGTGTGTGTGTGTATTTAAAGTAATTATCTGTTTTTCTGCCTCATTGGAAGAAGAACTTCTTGGAGCCACTGAGGTATCATGTCCATCTTTGCATCCTACACTGGGCACATAATTAGAAAACAAAAATGTCTGTTAATGAATGGATGAATCAATAAAAGGCTAAATAAACATCCTCTCTCCCTTGTCTTCTTATAATTTTATTTGGAATCCGTTTCCTCAATACAAATGGTCTTATTTTATTTCATTTCAGTGTTCTGCCAATGGGTTTATGACCCAGACAGTCAACAACTCTGGCCAAGGCTTTTGCGGTACTATGGGATCAGGAGTGAAAAATGGAGGTCAGGAGACCATTGAAATGGTGAAAGGTGGACACCAGACACTGGAATCTTGCCGGGGAACCGGGCATCATCACACCCTGGATTCCTGCAGAGGAGGACCCACAGAGGTGGACAACTGCAGATACACCTACTCCGAGTGGCATAGTTTCACTCAGCCCCGTCTTGGTGAAGTGAGTTTTCCTGAATGTTTTGCATCTGCAATTTAAATGAACAATAGGAAATTGAAGTTGACATAAGAGTTTCCACAGATGTTTTTGCATATTTTTCAATGTATCCTTTCTCTTCCACTCTCTGGTCATTCCCTGCATGGCCCCCACCAACTGTGCTTCGATGTTGTCACATTGTTTAACATAAGAGAGATCTAATCCCATCTGTCCCGTTTCTTTTAATTTCTAAAATCTCATGAGAATTGGAAATTTCTAATATCACCACTAAAGTTGCATGCTGTTTATAGATGTTGTTTACCTCCTGAACTATTTTAATATAGAGAAATGTGAAAAAAAATCTCATTCCCTCTAATCACAAAACTCCCCCAATCAAATCTGCATTTCTCTCTGAAAACAAAACGTCCGTACACAATTCTAGGGGGTATGTTAAGTAATATGAGTTATAGGAACTATACTTAATGTAAAAAGCACTATTCAAATATAAAGTGTTTTTATTCAGGGGAAAACAAGGATATAAAAGAAAAGAGGGATTAAATCATGGATTTTGTCCTGGCAACACATCAAAATCCCCTGGGAAGCTTTTAAATGCTCCACCTTGAAAGATTTGCATTTAATTGGTTTGGCTTTTTATTATTATTATTATTATTATTATTATTATTATTTTTAAAGCTCCTCAGGTGATGCACATGTACCACCTGGGTAGAGAAAGCACTGGATTAAATATTCTATCTGGGACTAAGTTTTCTTTTTATCAGAGTGTACTGATACTATTGTAACACCTACAGTGGACCAGAACCCTTAATCCTTTAATGGACTGCAGATAGCATCATTCTGTGCTGCAGCTGTGGCTTTATCACATGTCCATAGCATTTTTTTCCCCATCAAATTCAAGTGTTCATCTCTTTTCTAAAAGTTTCTATTCAATATTCATGTAAGGTCAGGTTGGGAAATAGTGGAGCCTAAGAAGTGCTCTTAAGGGTGTCTTTTAATGTGCACAGCAGGTAATGGGATATGAGGCTGGAATGGTTGTGAAGAAAGGCACTTGGTAACATAAGCCAAAGAAAGAAAAACTGTAGTTAGGGAGGGAGTGAGGAGGAAGGAGCCGAAGGAGTTTGATAGGTTGGCAGAGAGGTGGGTAGCAGCCAGTGAGGATGGCTGTAGCTGAATGCTTGTCCACTCCATTCCCAAGGCCTGGTTTTTGCAACGTGAGTGATGTTGATTCTTTGTAATTTCACTGAAATGCTTTGTGCATCTCTCTACTTTTGTCACGTTTGGGCTGTCTTGGAAACTTGATTCTGAAGCCAATGTGGTAATTCTTGCCTACTTTATTAATTGCACGTTTATTGAATATTTACTATGTGCTGGGCAAAATAAGAGTATTCTATTTCATCCGTATTGTGAGATAGTCACTGTGTATATTCCTGTTTTATTTTTTTATTTTTTTTTTTTTTATATTCCTGTTTTAGACATAAGGAGAGTTAGAAGTAAGACTTCAAGATGTGTAGTAACTTGCCCAAAGTCATATACATAGTGATTAAGCAGAGATATGACTCAGAGTCAGGACTGTTCAAATATCCAGAATCAAATTCTTAACTGCCTGCCATGCATACTGTCACCATTTTGTGGGTTAGCCTCACCTCTCGGTACAAAATTTAGATTAAGCATTTAATGGTAATTTAAATGTACTTAAATATAACATTTGTATATATGTAATTTTTAAAATTTATATTGATTACTAGAAATGTAAAATATACTGACTTTCTGGTACGGTTGTGATATCAACCAATCATGTGCATTTTTTGTATGTAGGACTCCATTAGAGGACACACTGGTTAGAAATTAAACATAAAAGGTAAATAAAAAAATAAATTTTATGTTCATATGTTTAAGAGTGTTTAAAACAATAATAGAATCCTTTTTTTTTTATTTTATAGAAATTGCATCTGTGTAACCAGAATGAAGACCACGTGCCATCTCAAGATTATGTCCTTACATATAACTATGAAGGAAGAGGATCTCCAGCTGGTTCTGTGGGTTGCTGCAGTGAAAAACAGGAAGAAGATGGCCTTGACTTTTTAAATAATTTGGGAGCCAAATTTACTACATTAGCAGAGACATGCACAAAGAGATAATGTTAAAGTGCTACAATTAGACCTGTATTTGCCAAACATTCTGGAGGTTTCCAAAAGCAAAGGGATATTGTAAAGTTCAATTTCAATTTCTAATATATATAAAGATACATATAGATATATTTCTAATATATCTATACATTAGAAAAAAGTATATAACTTTCTAAATTTTGGATTGTACTATTTACCAAGTTGTATTTTTATAGCAATTTGTTGCTAATGTTTTCCAAGGAATTTGAAATGTTAAAATGTCTCTTGTCTTCTTTACTGCCAAGTAAATAGACAGCTAGCAGATCTCATGCTGTAGCATTTGAATTAAGGTCTATAAAGGACCTGCCATTCTTCATAGACACTTTACCAATAAATGTGTTAGGTTAATATTAGTCCAATGATAGCTAAGCTGTACTTGATTGAATATAGAATAGCTATGTGGGCTAGAAATTCTGTTCTTTTTCCAGATTTAGATTTAAGTCGAATAGGATTATATCAAACATTTTGTTAAATTATGTCACATTTTTTAGCTCTTTAAAGAATCAGTACCACCAAGTTGGTAGTTCCAGAGAGTACTAGAATTTCATTTTCCTTCTGGCTAGCAACTAGATCATGAAGAGCAGGTCTATCTACTTGACTGCCCCAATAAGGTCTTAAAAAATATGATGTTAGACTACACTGTAATCATATTTTTAATGAAAAATACCAAAGACCTATTGAGATTGTAATCACAAGTCTTAACATCTTTTTCCCTGAGATTCAGGACTACTATTGGTAATGTGCAGTGATGAACATTATGCTGAGAAAAAGTTGTTTTTCTTCTTTTTAATATCATACTTTCATGTTTTTATTTGCAAGTTTAGCACATCTGGCTTTTTATTTTCTCTCAATAGTAGTTATTTGCAATTAGAATATGTTCTCCTTAGATGGAGTATGCCGCGCCACACATTCTGAAGAAACAGACCTTGTCATAGTTATGCGTAGCAGTGAGGGCTGAGTGTGCATTTCCTTTCACTATCATTTTCACATAAATTGCTCCTTATTAAAGCAGATAAATATTTTAAAATGCTATAAACAATCTAAAGAACCCCTCGGATCATTTTAATATCTTTCAAACTGTTGCTTAAAATTTTGTGCTGCTCAGATTTGTTCATGTGATAGAGCCCCTGCAAAGGACTTGCAAAAAAACCCTAAAGAGAGGGTGTTTAAACTTAAAATAATTAACACCTAATCTTATGCAGAATCTCATATCACATTGTTGTATACTCACTTCATGCGTTAGTTTAAAAAATAGAGAAGAAATATTATGTATCACCAATTGAAGAAAATTTTGGAAGAGAAACAAAGCTAAATTAACTTAAAAATTTTGCAGCTGTGACGAATTGTGACATTGCCACTACATGGGCTAACTCACACAGTGAGCCTCACAGTCAAATAAAGAATGGGGGACAATGTTCAATATGAATATAGGCTTACCTGACTTTTTCTTTCTCTTTCTATATATATATATACATATATATATATATATAGAGAGAGAGAGAGAGAGAGACAGTGGTATCCCCTGCTTTTCAAAAGTTTGTGTTTCACAAAGACCTACATTAGCAACTGTTTTTGCTAACCTGATGATACCTGAAGAAGATTTACACTTATATGAATAAAGGCAAAAAGTGAAAATAGCATTTAGGGATTGTCTTGCAGTGAGCCTTAGGGAGGCAGCGTGCACCCGGAGCAGAGAGCCGCCTTGCCAAGCGCCTTCCCCAGGAACTGTACTGTTTCTCAGCATCCATTGCCAGGGCTTTGAATGACGTCTGCAAGCATCTGTGCTTGATCTCCATTTATTTTGTGCATCCCTTAGTAAAATGTGTCCTAAGGTATCAGAAAAGTCGAAGAATGGTTAATTTTTGGATCTGACAACACTAAAAAGATTTCCATATAAATGAATGGTGATTGCTTCTTTGCTCTCTGCCATTTTGGCTTAGAAAGTTTTCACAGAAATGCTATAAGGGTAAACACACACACACACATGCACACAAATAAATAAATATATATTTATATAAAACTATTAGTGCAACGTTTAAAATAAAATGAAAACCAAAGGGGAATCTGATAAAATAAGGTAGATGTGTCCTACAGTAGGAATCCAGGATTTTAAGAGAGCCTCTTAGCCTTTGGTCTGTGCTGCAGAGCTGAGCATATCAGAAGATAGTTCATGTACATTTGCATAATTTCTTTAAAATCGTATACAGCTAATTAACCTTCTCTGGTTTCAGTGGAAAGGAAGGAGGCAAGTAGGTGGAACAGTAGCTTTGCTTTGCAGTTTGGTTCTGCATGCACAAACTGGCAAAAGCTGTTAGAGCTAGGGCTGCCTGACTTCCAGTGGCAAAGTTCCAGAGATGCAGTGCTTTTCTTGGAGCTAATACTGAAAGCTTTTTAAAACCCAATTCTGGAAAAAGGATTCTATCACCATTTTCTTTTTCTCTCTTATCTACCAACATTTTAAAAATTCAGAGCCAAATAGCCATATTCCGCTGGTCAGATTTCAGGGGATAAAGGGAACAGGGTGAGAGCAAAAATCTTACTAAAGGGACTGAGAGGGGCATGACCATCCTAAGACTCCTTGCCATTTGCTGTGTTCTAATTTGAGCCTGGAAATTGTAAAATGCCATTTCCCCACTCACTTCCCTGTTTTAAACTGGCATAGTGAATCAAAGACATCTAGCCCTCCCATCAGTCCCCTTTCTTTAACCTCTCTCCCAGTGTTGCCAGTAACACTTAGGTGGCAAATGATCCAGGCTGTCAATCACCCTATAGTTTGACTTAATTTTTATGCGATTTCTTTCTTACAAGGATTTTTCAAGTTAATAGAAGAAACAGGCATTTTGAATACAGGAAAGAAAAAACTTAGTCATCATTTGAGAACACAGGGAGCTTGGGGAGAGTGCAAGCCCAAGTAGGATATTTGGACAGTCAGCAACATGAAAACCCAGGCCTTGAAGGGCAAGTAGAGAGCCAACAAAGGGACACTGGTAGTAAAGACAACACTGCTACTTAAGTTTTCTTAGGCCAGTCCCTCCCTTTTGCTTCTTTTCTCAGGCCAAAGGCAGCTCCCATTTGAATTTAGGGGAATATCACCAACCCTTTCTCCATACCTCACCTTATTTGGAGTGTGGAATCAAGGGAAGGGCTTGCATGACTGCGTGATGCATCTGCAGGCATTTACAGGATGGGCCCGAACTGGCTGTGCAGAACAATCAAGGCATTCATGGGGAATACTTTCTTCCTTATGCAGTCCTCTGGGCACTGAGATAGAAGGTGTTCAGTTAAGTGTGTATCTAAATTGTTTACCTGATGCCACATTTCCTGTTTTCTAATTTTCCCCCTGAAATCTAGATTTTCAGACCTAGGCTTTTAAAAGGGTGCTTTTCCTTTTAAAGTCTTATGTTTAATGTAAACATTTTTAACATGTGGTATTCTTTCCTTTTATGTGTAAGGGGGAAATTATGTTATTTCAGTGTGAAAATAGCTTTCATTTTTTCCAGTGAATATTCTTGAATTTTTAATGTAAATGTACAGGTTGTTTTTTCATATTTTTATAAGGAAGCAGTTAAATGTCTAAAATGCAGTGAGGTTTGGTTTGCAGCATTTTTAATAGAACTTTAAGTGTGCTATTAAGAGAAGTTACTTTGCTTTTAAAGAAACCTGGCAGGTTAAAATAAGTAAAAAGGGGATGTGTAAAGTAATAGATGCAGACACAGGATGTAATAAAACTGTTAACTCCATATCTTGTCTTTGCTATCTTTAATGATTAAATGATTCCAAGATGAACTGTTATAAAATTGTGCTTAAGACTGGCAGGAAAATAGATCCTTGATAATGTCTTCCTTATATTCCTGGGGAATATTTTAGAGAATGAATCATTACCAAGTTGTCAACATTATCTATATATTAAACTATGTGTGGGGGGATATCACTATTTGGGGCACAGCTTTCCAAATTATATCAAAAATCTGTATCTCTCTCTCTGTCTGATTTTTATTGGGTAAAGAAGTATTGGAAGGTAGTTGCAATTGTAGAGTGTTCCAGAAATAAAATGCTGTCATAGCATTCTTACTTGGAGCAGCATATTCAAGGGGAAACATTAGGAGTTAACAACAACAACAAAAAAAAAGGGCAAGAGGTATTCCAGTCTTTGTTCTGTCACTTACAGAATATATGACCTTTTAACTGTGTTCACAACCAAATTATGGTGCTGTGTATTTCACAGTGAATCTTTTCCCTGGGTGTGTGAGTGCTTTCCCACAAAGGTAAGGCTGCTGACCCATTTCAAAATAGACGTGTATCAAAAGCTTTACATTGTAATGTAACTTGAACAACAATCTCAATTTCAGGAACTTTTATTGTGATTATTGTTTTTATGTCTAAATATTTGTTTTAGAAATGTTTATTGAAATTTTGTTTCTGATATCAAACAATTCAGAAAATTCCAAGCATCCAGGAGAATTGACTTGATTAAATATTGGCTCATAGCGGTTGAGAAGGGAAACGGTCTAGTCTAGAGTCAGACTGTTTGCGTTTGAATCCTGGCTCGGCCACTTACTATCTGTGTGACTTTAGAAAGGCTACTTATTACCGTTCTTAGTCTGAATCTTTCCATCTTTAAAATTAAATAACAGTACCAATCTCAAGGGATTGTTGGCATGATTAAGTGAGTTACTATATTTATAGCACATAGAATACTGCCTATACATAGTAAAAGATATGTTTCAGGTATATAGGCAATAAAATCATGTAGTTGAATATACTGTAACACCAATCTGTCTTTAGGGAAGAGTTTATGCATATATATATATATATATATATATATATATATATATATATATAAGATCTGAACAGATTCTTTTCAGATAATGGATTATGGTAGATTTGTATTTTGTATTCATTTTCTATGATGAGCAGTGATAACATTTTAAAAATTTTTTAAGGGTTAATCCTGGCTCCAGACAACTTCTTTATGGCTCTTGTATTAGGATTAAGGTTGGCTGCATGGACAGAAAACAAGATGGCCAGTGACTTAAATGAATAGGATCCAGATTAAGTTTGCAGGTCTCACTATTCCGATTGCTTATTTTGATGCCATCAATTTGAGCCTCAGGATTTTTGTTTCCTCTTTCCTGCTGTTTTCCCTTCAATTATGGTAAAGTTCACATAGCATAAAATTCACCTGCTCAAGCCATTTTAACAATTCGATTTTTAAGTAATCTCTACCCAACGTGGGGCTCAAATATACAACCCTGAGATCAAGAGTCGCATTGCTGCAGGGGCCCAGCCAGCCAGGTGCCTCTACTTAAACCATTTGAAAGTGTACAGTTCAGTGACATTCATTCGGAACGCTGTGCAAGCAGAACGTTTTTATCCTTCAGTTTCCAAGAAGCAAACCTTTTAAGCTGCCTTTCCCCTTTCCCCACTCCCTTTGCTCTTGGCAACCACTAATCAGCAGGCAGGAGAATGGTGGTTGCCAGGGGCTGGGTGGGGGGACCGGGGAGTCACTGTTCCACATGGATAGTTTGTCATGTACGATGAGGACGCGACGCCGTGCTTATGGTTAACACCGTCCTGGGTGCGCCAACCTTGGTTGAGGGCAGGTCTCAGGTTAAGTGTGTTTCACCACAATGGAAAATAACACCAATAAAAGGAAAATAGTTCCCTTCAAGATAAACTGGTTTTGCAGTGTTCTTTGGGCGTTGCCAGAAGTCCTCGAGGTGGGAGGCGCTGGGTGCCCTTGCCTGCACCTCCCCAGCTCCCAGTGCCTTGCTTCCTTCGCGTGGAGGAGCGTGGAGGACGCGCCCTTAAGCTGTGCTTGAGCGTGAGCAGGTAGAGACACTGGGGCTGCACAAACATGTGGCCAGTGCCAGGCTCTGGCACTGCTGTTGTCCATGTGACTCCAAGAGCAGAAGGATCTTTGGAAGCCAGTTTTGAAAAAAGCCCAACATTGGCAGAAAACCTGCAGCCTATCTCGTCCACAATCGTTCTCTGTCTCCTGTGTACTGTGCAAGCACAGTGGGAGGTTAATCTGCACTGTGATCATTTTGAGCCAGTAGTTCACATCCCTGGAAGCGAACAGATACAATATGATGCCCGCAGACACCTGAATAAATTACTAAACTGTTAAATTCCCACATAATTTGTATTGGGTTCCTTGTTTTCTTTTCAATGTACATTAAGGGAAATATATGCTGCGTGATGTTAGTGTATTTACATTTCATTTATTAAAAGATCGATTTACATTTGAACTTTAATAGATTCACTTCCTGTGTAGAAGTAAACCTGAATCTGTGGAGTTAAAGTGCATACTGGTTATAGAGTTCTGCTGAGACTGGCATTCTGGCTCATAGACTATGCAAGTTTTCTCTGACAGGATGTGACAGGTTCCAAGCTAAAGGGCATTTCACAGAAATTCCTAATTTCAATTTCTCACTGAAATTTGTTTCTTTTTTTTTCTCAATATGGATCATCACAGACAAGTTAAAGCAAATATATAACTATATAAGGTTACTTGGGGAGAGGCAAGTATGGCCTCAAGTATGTTAGGCAAAGGGAGAGCAAAAAGTAGAAGAAAAAAAAACTGATGTGAATTTTATTGGAATCAAACCAGGTTAGTCACATTTCTGTTCTGTGATTCTAACTTGGTGAGGCTGGATGCATCTGATCCACCAGGGCAATGTGTCTCAGAGTGAAGCAAAAATACGATTTCTAGTCCAGTTTTCAAAACACTGTATTCTTTACAAGAGGCCCTCACTTCCTCACACCCTCTTGATTCAGAAAGATTATATATCATTTCCGAGGAATTCTGTTATATATGTGTTTACTTAGGCTATAAATTATATTCATGATCACAAAATCAGATGAAGAAAATGTCAATTTTTTTTCATAATTTAATTTGTCTTTGTCTTGACATCCTCAATCACCCCCCATTCAGCTGGGTGGCAAAAATGAAATAAAAAAGTAAATTTCTGGGGCACCTGGGGGGCTCAGTGGTTGAGCATCTGCCTTTGGCTCAGGTCATGATTCCAGGATCCTGGGATCGATTCCTGCATCGGGCTCCCTGCAGGGAGCCTGCTTCTCCCTCTGCCTATGTCTCTGCTTTTTTCTCTCTGTCTTTCATGAATAAATAAATAAGATATTTTTAAAAATCTAAATTAAATCAGTCAGATTAAATTTAGGGTTTTCCCTCAGTCTCTATTCATGGATTATGTCTGATTTTCAGAGAGTTTATACCACTTATAGTAATTGGGGATCAGAATGCAGGGTTTCTATTCCTGAGATCTTGAGAACCAAGGTGCACCCCCCTCAACTTTTTTCACAGTATTTGCTGACTCTTGAAAAACTTGTATGCTCCTCAAGCCCATCTTTCTGACCAGATTTACCAAGTAATCTAAGAATTTAAATCAATTCAAATTATTGAATCAGAGTATTATCTCAGCCAATTAGTCTAATTTCGTATCTCCAGTCTACACACCAACACACATACCAAACATATAATAATAGAATAAGACTATTATCTTGATAGATGGGGCTAAGACAACATAAGAACAATGCTTTAAAGAGAAGAACATGAAACAAACCAAAACAGAAAAAACCCACGGATAACACAACCAGAACTTTCAAATTTGAATGGAATTTCTGTTCTAAATAGGTACAAGATTTGTTGGACTTGGCAGGGAAAAGTATTTAACCTGCCAAGTAACCTGGAGAAGCTCCGTAGTCTTTCTGTGCTTCAATTTATTGTCTAAAGCAAGGTTCTTCAGTGAGTTGGCCAGTCAGTGAGTTAATCAGTTGTGGACAATTATTTCTTGGTCACTTAGCACATGATGAGCCTATTTCTTGATGCTGAAGACACAGCAGTGGGGGGTGCTTGGGTGGCTCGATCGGTTAAGCATCCAACTTTTGATTTTGGCTCAGGTCATGATCTCAGAATTATGGGATTGAACCTCACGTTTGGCTCTGCTCTGGGCATGGAGACTTCCTGAGATTCTCTCTCTCTCCTTCTACCCCTCCCACCACTCAAAAGAAAGAAAGAAGAAAGAAGAAAGAAAGGAAAGAAAGAAAGGAAAAAAAGAAAGAAAAAAAGAAAGAAAGAAAGAAAGAAAGAAAAAGAAGAAAGAAAGAAAGAAAGAAAGAAAGAAAGAAAGAAAGAAGAAAGAAGAAAGAAGAAAGAAAGATGACTTATTATTGTGTGTGTACTTAATTGGTTCTCCAACTGGATCATACATTTCTTGGGATCAAACACTCATACTGTTTTCTTTAAAGACTAAGTTCTGATCCCAAAGTGTATTAGGTATTCAATAATGGAGTATCACAAGAAAAAGATTGAGAGAAAGGAAGGGAGATAAAGAAGAAAGAAAGAAAGAAGAAAGAAAGAAAGAAAGAAAGAAAGAAAGAAAGAAAGAAAGAAAGAAAGAGAAAGAAAGAAAGAAAGAAAAAGAAAGAAGAAAGAAAGAAAGAAGAAAGAAAGAAAGAAAGAAAGAAAGAAAGAAAGAAAGAAGGAAAGAAAGAAAGAGATGCAGCAGTGAGTAAAATAGCCAAAGTCTGTCTTTTTGCAACAATTGCATCCCAAGAAAGGAGGGAAGTCAGACAATAAATGTACAAATATGTGTATGTCATGCTGTAGTAAATGATACTAAGAAAAAACAGAATAAGAGAATTATGGGAGGTTTTCATTTTATTAAGAGTAGTTACAGAAAGTCCTGGTGAGGTGGCATTTGAGCAAAAAACCTGAAGGAAGAGAAGCAAATCATGTTGTCATGAGGGGAGAGAACATTCTGGAGAAAGGAAAAAGCTCACACAAAGGCCCTGAAGTAGTACTTTGCTTGGTATATTCATAGAGCTAGTACAGCTGAACTGGGGAGGAGGAGAGGAAGAATGAGAGGAGGTGAGGCAGGGAGGGCAGTGGGAAGCCCTGTTGCCTAGGGTTCTGTGGTTGTGAGGGTGGTCTGGGACCTTACTTTGAATAAGGGAAGAGCCTGTTAGAGGGCATGAGTTATAACAATCTCTATGCTACAGGTGAAATGAGTTAGTTTGTATAAAAGACTTTCTTTGTCCTCTTCCTCCTCTTTTTCCGCCACCTTATTCTCTTTTTAAAATTTTCTTTTCTTCTTCAGTTTCTTTTATTCATTTCTTCTTTTCCTCCTATTCCACCACCTTCCCCTCCTTTTCCTTTTTTTCCCACTCCTTTTTGTCTTATAGTTACTGCCTCCCAGAATTAGAACTGAGTTTGCATCCTAGCTTTCCTGCTTGGCAGATTCCCTTGTTTGTGTGTCACGGGGGTGGTGCCCATGTGAGTGACTTTGGAATATTGCAGAGGAGAAATAGATAGGCATGAACTAGCAAGTCTTTTTGAGAACCTAAACAGCTAGTATCAGCATTTGGCCTCTTGTTCTTCTTCTGACAATGGGGATCTGACTTGCCTTCTGACATGTCTTTGCAGCTAGGAGCCTGGTCGGATTTCAGATCTGGTGTTTGCCTTCTGGCTAATTTACATTACCCTTGATGTTTTGTCTCCACCTCAAGTCAATCCACTCTGGCTTTGGTGCTTGAAAAATGCCCCTTTAAACAGAGCCTTCCTGTCCTTACTAATCTTACATCATGACATGGGCCCTTTATATTCCACTGTTGATTTCTGTTCATCACTGCAGCAGCAGCTCTGTAATTTTATGTGCTGGTAAGAAGCGTAAAAGATGTAAATATTCATGCTCCCAGGAGCCTACCAAATAAATATATAGAACAGTCTTCTCCATGATTAAACAGATTTTAATCTGCAAAGATCTCAAGGAGATAAAATTTGGCAATATATCTAAATTTATTATAAATTAAAAATCATCTCCATTGTGTTTACTGACATTCCCTTTATATAAGAAGAAATGATACTTGTCAAATTGTTTTATTAGAGAGCAAATTTTCCTTTTGGATTTATTTATATGTCCAAATAATATGTTTTGGATATTTTAGGAAAGCATCAATGTGACTAGTGTATGATCCAATGATTATTAATCCATTTTATCTATTAATGATTACATCAGTGGTACCCAAGCTCACAGTTAATTTGGTTTTCTTTTCTTTTTTTCTTCTTTCTTTAAAATCAAATGGTTTATTTCACACACCGTAAAAGCTCAGTGCAACTCATGTGTGGTGGATAGATATTTGTAAGTGCTTTTTTCCTGTTGCTGCTGCTTATACCAAAGATGAATCAAATAAATGTACTTGAGGTGGTTTCAGTGAGAAAATAATTTATTTTTCATACCTTGCCAACATTAGATGAAAATCCCAGTTTTGGATTATTGGCTATTTTTCTAAAATTATATTTTAAAATTAATGTGGTTAAAAATTCAGGATAGAGATCAATATATTGGTATTATTTAGTGAGTATTATTTTCCACTTAAAAATATGTATAAAAATATGTATATATACATATATAAATATGTATATATTGTCCACTTATACCTCTGTTGGTAAGATGACTTTAAAAATTTTTTTTTCAATATCAGAGAAGTTTTAGAATCCTTGTATTTTGAGTTTTTTCCCCAAGCAGAGTTGTGTATTTCACTAATTTCACTATGACCTTTAAGACAGAGATAATGGACAATGGTACCAAATATATTACTTTATTCTTTATGTGAGGCAGTTTTAACTGGCAGGTCTCTTTCTATTCTTTCATAACAACACTACACATAAAGTTGGCATAATTTCCAGACTTTGAAATTTCTCAAGAATTTTTGTAAAGTAGTTTTTTGGAAGTGACATACAAACTCTTACATTTCTTGTCAGATTTCACCCTGAGTCTGCTGGTGGCTTTGAATCAGAGGATAGAAGTCTGCTGTGATCCCAGTACCCACCTCATTGGATTGCTCTGAAGATTAACCCAGCCATACATAAACTCTACTTAGCACATTGCCTAGCCTGGAGTGAGCATTCAGTAAATGTGAGCATTTGTTTGGCTATTTAGTATTACCAGGTGTAGGGGCAGAATTGGGTTTGAATTCCCAGCTTCATCACTTATTAGACTCCTTCATCTATGATACTGGGAAGGTCCTCACAGTAAACTGAGTATCTGGACCAACCCTATGAAAAACATATTGAGGGTCGGGATGCCTGGTTGGTGAAGTCAGTTAAGTGTCCTATTCTTGATTTCAGCTCAGGTCAGGATCTCAAGGTTGTGAGATCAAGTCCTGCATCAGGCTCCGTGCTCAGCATGGAGTCTGCTTGAGTTTCTCTCTCCCTCTGTCCCTCCTGTGCTCTCTCTTTTTTTTTTTAAATATTTTTTTAATTTTTTTAATTTATTTATGATAGTCACAGAGAGAGAGAGAGGCAGAGACATAGGCAGAGGAAGAAGCAGGCTCCATGCACCGGGAGCCTGACGTGGGATTCGATCCCGGGTCTCCAGGATGGCGCCCTGGGCCAAAGGCAGGCGCCAAACCGCTGCACCATCCAGGGATCCCCCCCCTCCTGTGCTCTCTTAAAAACAAAAAATACTTTGAGGGTTATAAACTAACAGGTTACATTTAGAAGCTTAACCTTCATCTCTATTTGGCATCATATCCATAGTGGTCCAAGAGCCTAAACAAACAAAAAGCCTATTTGATGATTAATCACCTGAATGGCTTGGCACAAGGGTTAAGATGCTATGTGTTAAATAGTAATGTTATACTCTTCATCATACAGTTTACACCCTGCAGTGATCCTTGATCTAGTTCCTTCTATTAACCTAAAATATCCCTGCCCCTTTCAATGCAATTCATGATGTTTTTTCCCCTCTTGGAAGAGTAAATTCCACTAGCATTAGAGAAGACATGACTTATTAAGCCAGCTAGTTGAGGAGCTTCTCTGGAAGGAGAGGGCACAGTCACATCCTCAATTGAAGACCCTCTCTATTTCTTCAGCTTCTTGCAGTTATGGGGCATCCATAATCCTGCATTCTTTGCACTTATCTATAAACTAACCTAGGTCCTCAATGGTAACTACTTACTCTAGATCCTACACAATATTTGAGAACAAGTTCTAAAGCTCTTTTTTTTTTTTTTTTTGTACCTTAGCATGAGCTCTCGGGTTTTTTTTTGTTTTTTTTTTTTAGCTCTTACTTTCAAAGAATGCATTATTATTGGCACTTTCTGAGGTTCTCACCACCCTCACTTTTCAAAACACTACTTCTTTATTCCTCAGGAGATTTCTACTTGATTCCACTAGTCCTAATTCACTGATCCACTGATTTTACTAGTCCAGGTATATATTTTGTTGTCTGAGAATTATTTTTGTATATTCATTTTCTGATGTCATGTAACAAATTACCACAAATTTAGCAGCTTAACACAGCACACATTTGTTTTCTTGAACCCATGGGGGCAGGAGTGTGAGCCCAGCATAGGTAGGTCCTGTGTTTCAGGGTCTCATGAAGTTGTAATCAAGATATTAGCTGGGTGATGGGCTCTTCTGGAGGCTTACTATGGAAGAATCCCTTCTAAGCTCCTTCAGGTGTTTGGCGGAATTCATTTCCTTGTAGCTGTAGAATTGAGGGTCTCCCCTTTTGACTCACTACTGTCTTTATAGGTTGCCCTCAGATTCTTCAGGCCATGCAAGTGCTCAAAGCCACTCCATTTCCTTGCCTTGGGGGCTTCCTCCACACAGCTGCTTGCTTGTCTCTCCCTCCAGTCTAAGTAGGAGACTTACATAAAACCACCTACTCATGGCAGTGACATGCCATGATCTTTGCCATACTCTATGGGCTAGATGCAAATCACAAGTCTAATCTGCCTGCAGAGAGGGGGAACGACACAAAGGCGTAGACACTAGCAAATCACAGGGGGTCACTTCCCGGTCTGTCACCACATCCTGTCTCCTGGTCTCATTGAAGATGGAGCTTTAAGGTTTTATGTCTATTCTGCTTTGTTTTCAGTATTTCTTGCTGCTGTCTTATGAATTCTGAAAGGAAAGGTAGAAAACCACTGACAGATCTTTATGTTTAGGGAGGTGAGTGGGGGATGGGCTAGATGGTTGATGAGTATTAAGGAGGGCACTTGTTATGAGGAACACTGGGGCTTATACATAAGTGATGAATCATTAAATTGCGCTCTTGAAGCCAATATTACACTATACGCTAACTAGGATTTAAATGAAAATATGAAAAAAAGAAAAAATAATCAAGTCAAAATAAAGATGCATTGACACAATTAAAAAACAGATCTCTTACGTTTATACTGAAAGCCCATTGATATTACTCAGCCATTAGAAACAACAAATACCCACCATTTGCTTCAATGTGGTTGGAACTGGAGGGTATTATGCTGAGCGAAGTAAGTCAATTGGAGAAGGACAAACATTTTATGGTCTCATTCATACAGGGAATATAAAAGGTAGTAAAAGGGATTAAAGGGAAAGGAGAGAAAATGAATGGGAAAAATCAGAGAGGGAGACAGAACATGAGAGACTCCTAACTCTGGGAAACGAACAAGAGGTAGTGGAAAGGGAGGTGGGCGGGGGGATGGGGTGACTGGGTAATGGGCACTGAGGGGGGCAGTTAATGGGATGAGCGTTGGGTGCTATACTATATGTTGGCATATCGAGCTCTAGGAAAAAAAATATACAAAAAAAACCCCAAAAGCCCATTGCTAGAAGTTTTAATGATTTATTGAGGGATACAATTTCTTTAGCCATATTTCTATAGGCCATATTTTGGGTATGTAACATCTTACATCTATGTACCAAACACATGGCATTTTTCTGTTGTAGCTGTTCTGTCTAGATGCAACTAAGATTATAATTTGCATCCATCATGTTTAGGATGATTGGGAAGAGGGAAGGAAGGAAGAAAACTAGTATCATTGAGTACATGTTGGATAGCTTAGAATTTAATTCAGACATGTTGTTATATTTATTTTCTAGATGAAGAAGCCTGAGGTCAGAGGTTAAGGAACTGGCCCCGAGCCAGAGAAATAGTTGAGGAAGAGCATGGGACTGGAGTAGCTCAAGTTCAAACCTCCATCTCTCTCCCTAGGATGCTTCTTCAGTTTCTACCCAGTTTTTCGTTCCTAAGTGGTTACGATGCTGTAAGTCATACTGGAAACTTCTCAGATTAGTACAGTCAGCATTTCATTATTTGACATTGTTCAAAAATGGGGTATTCTACTGCTTCTCAGAATTGGAAAACATGCACATCCAGAGGTTGCCATAGCTGGCTTTTTGTGAATGTCATTTAGGTCCATATGGGTAACCAAGTTGTTCAAATATTGTATTTTCTTTCCACATATTTTGTCTGCCCACTCTATCACGTGTCTGTACTGGGGGAGGTAAGGATGTTAAAACCTCCTACTGTCATTATGGATGTGTCTTTTTCATGTCTTTGATGGTTTCATATGAATTTGGAATTTTTATATCTTCCTGTTGAATTGATCATTTGGCCATTATGAAATGTTTCTTTTTATCTTTGTAATATTTTTCTGCCTAAAATTCTAATTTGTGTAGTAGCAATGTAGCTATACCAGCTTTCTTTTGCTAAGTGTATGGCATTTCTCCTTTATTTTCATCACATCTGTGTCTCTATTTAAAGTGTATTTCTTACATATAACATGTAGTTTGATCTCATATTAAATGAAAATTCTTGTATTTTAATAGGAGTGTTTAATTCATTCACATTTAATACAATCAAATATTTTATTTTATTTTATTTTTTCATTTTTTTAAATTAATTTTTATTGGTGTTCAATTTACCAACATACAGAAAAACACCCAGTGCTCATCCCGTCAAGTGTCCACCTCAGTGCCCGTCACCCATTCCCCTCCAACACCCGCCCTTCTCCCCTTCCACCACCCTTAGTTTGTTTCCCCGAGTTAGGAGTCTTTATGTTCTGTCTCCCTTCCTGATATTTCCCAACATTTCTTTTCCCTTCCTTTATATTCCCTTTCACTATTATTTATATTCCCCAAATGAATGAGAACATACACTGTTTGTCCTTCTCCGATTGACTTATTTCACTCAGCATAATACCCTCCAGTTCCATCCACGTAGAAGCAAATGGTGGGTATTTGTCGTTTCTAATTGCTGAGTAATATTCCATTGTATATATAAACCACATCTTCTTTATCCATTCATCTTTCGATGGACACCGAGGCTCCTTCCAGTTTGGCTATTGCGGCCATTGCTGATAGAAACATCGGGGTGCAGGTGTCCCGACGTTTCATTGCATCTGAATCTTTGGGGTAAATCCCCAACAGTGCAATTGCTGGGTCGTAGGGCAGGTCTATTTTTAACTCTTTGAGGAACCTCCACACAGTTTTCCAGAGTGGCTGCACCAGTTCACATTCCCACCAACAGTGTAAGAGGGTTCCCTTTTCTCCGCATCCTCTCCAACATTTGTTGTTTCCTGCCTTGTTAATTTTCCCCATTCTCACTGGTGTGAGGTGGTATCTCATTGTGCTTTTGATTTGTATTTCCCTGATGGCAAGTGATGCAGAGCATTTTCTCATGTGCATGTTGGCCATGTCTATGTCTTCCTCTGTGAGATTTCTCTTCATGTCTTTTGCCCAGTTCATGATTGGATTGTTTGTTTCTTTGGTGTTGAGTTTAATAAGTTCTTTATAGATTTTGGAAACTAGCCCTTTATCTGATATGTCATTTGCAAATATCTTCTCCCATTCTGTAGGTTGTCTTTTAGTTTTGTTGACTGTATCCTTTGCTGTGCAAAAGCTTCTTATCTTGATGAAGTCCCAATAGTTCATTTTTGCTTTTGTTTCTTTTGCCTTTGTGGATGTATCTTGCAAGAAGTTACTGTGGCCGAGCTCAAAAAGGGTGTTGCCTGTGTTCTCTTCTATGATTTTGATGGACTCTTGTCTCACATTTAGATCTCTCATCCATTTTGAGTTTATCTTTGTGTATGGTGAAAGAGAGTGGTCCAGTTTCATTCTTCTGCATGTGGATGTCCAATTTTCCCAGCACCATTTATTGAAGAGACTGTCTTTCTTCCAATGGATAGTCTTTCCTCCTTTATCAAATATTAGTTGACCATACATTTCAGGGTCCACTTCTGGGTTCTCTATTCTGTTCCATTGATCTATGTGTCTGTTTTTGTGCCAGTACCACACTGTCTTGATGACCACAGCTTTGTAGTACCACCTGAAATCTGGCATTGTGATGCCCCCAGATATGGTTTTCTTTTTTAAAATTCCCCTGGCTATTTGGGGTCTTTTCTGATTCCACACAAATCTTAAAATAATTTGTTCTAGCTCTCTGAAGAAAGTCCATGGTATTTTGATAGGGATTGCATTAAACATGTAAATTGCCCTGGGTAGCATTGACATTTTTACAATATTAATTCTGCCAATCCATGAGCATGGAATATTTTTCCATCTCTTTGTGTCTTCCTCAATTTCTTTTAGAAGTGTTCCATAGTTTTTAGGGTATAGATCTTTTACCTCTTTGGTTAGGTTTATTCCTAGGTATCTTATGCTTTTGGGCGCAATTGTAAATGGGATTGACTCCTTAATTTCTCTTTCTTCGGTCTCATTGTTAGTGTATAGAAATACCATTGATTTCTGGGCATTGATTTTGTATCCTGCCACGCTACCAAATTGCTGTATGAGTTCTAGCAATCTTGGGGTGGAGGCTTTTGGGTTTTCTATGTAGAGTATCATGTCATCGGCGAAGAGGGAGAGTTTGACTTCTTCTTTGCCAATTTGAATGCCTTTAATGTCTTTTTGTTGTCTGATTGCTGAGGCGAGGACTTCCAGAACTATGTTGAACAGCAGGGGTGAGAGTGGACATCCCTGTCTTGTTCCTGATCTTAGGGGAAAGGCTCCCAGTGCTTCCCCATTGAGAATGATATTTGCTGTGGGCTTTTCGTAAATGGCTTTTAAGATGTTGAGGAAAGTTCCCTCTATCCCAACACTCTGAAGGGTTTTGATCAGGAATGGATGCTGTATTTTGTCAAATGCTTTCTCTGCATCTAATGAGAGTATCATATGGTTCTTGGTTTTTCTCTTGCTGATATGATGAATCACATTGATGGTTTTACGAGTGTTGAACTAGCCTTGTGTCCCGGGGATAAATCCTACTTGGTCATGGTGAATAATTTTCTTAATGTGTTGTTGGATCCTATTAGCTAGTATCTTGTTGAGAATTTTTGCATCCATGTTCATCAGGGATATTGGTCTGTAATTCTCCTTTTTGGTGGGGTCTTTGTCTGGTTTCGGAATTAAGGTGATGCTGGCCTCATAGAACGAATTTGGAAGTACTCCATCTCTTTCTATCTTTCCAAACAGCTTTAGTAGAATAGGTATGATTTCTTCTTTAAACGTTTGATAGAATTCCCCTGGGAAGCCATCTGGCCCTGGACTCTTGTGTCTTGGGAGGTTTTTGATGACTGCTTCAATTTCCTCCCTGGTTATTGGCCTGTTCAGGTTTTCTATTTCTTCCTGCTCCAGTTTTGGTAGTTTGTGGCTTTCCAGGAATGCGTCCATTTCTTCTAGATTTCCTAATTTATTGGCATACAGCTGTTCATAATATGTTTTTAAAATCGTTTGTATTTCCTTGGTGTTGGTAGTGATCTCTCCTTTCTCATTCATGATTTTATTAATTTGAGTCTTCTCTCTCTTCTTTTTAATAAGGCTGGCTAATGGTTTATCTATCTTATTAATTCTTTCAAAGAACCAACTCCTGGTTCTGTTGATCTGTTCCACAGTTCTTTTGGTCTTGATATCATTTAGTTCTGCTCGAATTTTAATTAACTGTCTTCTTCTGCTGGGGGTGGGGTCTATTTGTTGCTTTTTCTCTAGTTCCTTTATGTGTAAGGTGAGCTTTTGAATTTGAATTCTTTCCAGTTTTTGAATGGATGCTTGTATTGCAATGTATTTCCCCCTCAGGACTGCTTTTGCTGCATCCCAAAGATTTTGAACGGTTGTATCTTCATTCTCATTAGTTTCCATGAATCTTTTTAATTCTTCCTTAATTTCCTGGTTGACCTTTTCATCTTTTAGCAGGATGGTCCTTAACCTCCACGTGTTTGAAATCCTTCCAAACTTCTTGTTGTGATTGATTTCTAATTTCAAGGCATTATGGTCTGAGAATATACAGGGGACTATCCCGATCTTTTGGTATCGGTTCAGACCCGATTTGTGACCCAGTATGTGGTCTATTCTGGAGAAAGTTCCATGTGCACTTGAGAAGAATGTGTATTCAGTTGAGTTTGGATGTAAAGTTCTGTAGATATCTGTGAAATCCATCTGGTCCAGTGTATCATTTAAAGCTCTCGTTTCTTTGGATATGTTGTGCTTGGAAGACCTATCTAGTATAGAGAGAGCTAGATTGAAGTCACCAAGTATAAGTGTATTATTATCTAAGTATTTCTTCAGTTTGGTTATTAATTGGTTTAAATATTTGGCAGCTCCCACATTTGGGGCATATATATTGAGGATTGTTAAGTCCTCTTGTTGGATAGATCCTTTGAGTATGAGGTAGTGTCCCTCTTCATCTCTCACTATAGTCTTCGGGGTAAATTTTAATTTATCTGATATAAGGATGGCAACCCCTGCTTTCTTTTGAGGACCATTTGAATGGTAAATGGTTCTCCAACCTTTTATTTTCAGGTTGTAGGTGTCCTTCTGTCTAAAATGAGTCTCTTATAGACAGCAAATAGATGGGTCCTGCTTTTTTATCCAGTCTGAAACCCTGCGCCTTTTGATGGGGTCATTAAGCCCGTTCACGTTCAGAGTTACTATTGACAGATATGAGTTTAGTGTCATCATATCTATTCAGTCCTTGTTTTTGTGGATTGTTCCACTGAACTTCTTCTTAAAGGGGAATTTTAAGAGTCCCCCTTAAAATTTCTTGCAGAGCTGGTTTGGAGGTCACATATTCTTTCAGTTCCTGCCTGTCTTGGAAGCTCTTTATCTCTCCTTCCATTTGAAATGGAAGCCTTGCTGGATAAAGTATTCTTGGTTGCATGTTTTAATCAAATATTTTATAATTGAGTTTTAGTCTACCATTTTGCTGTTTGTTTTCTCTTTATCTTGTCTGTTGTTTGTTACCTTATTCCTTTTCCATGATTTCATTTTAATTAATTCAGTTTTAAGTTTTTAAAATATTTTATTGGATTTGATTTTGTGAGAGAGAGAAAGAGTGCATGAGTAGAGGGGTGGGGAGCAGAGGGAGAGGGAGAGAGACAGACTCCAAGCAGGCTCTACCTCAGTGTGGAGCCAGAAATGGGGCTTGATCTCTTGACCCTGAGATCATGACCTGAGCTGAAATCAAGAGTCAGACACTCAACCAACTGAGCCACACAGCACTCCTAATTAATTCAGTTTTTAAATATTGTTTCATTATGGGGCACCTGGTCTGCTTTTGGCTCAAATATATATATTTGTTTGTTTATATAGCTTTTTGATAAGAAATTCACTATCATACAGTTCATGCATTTGTAATGTGCAATTAATTGAATAGTTTTCTCTATAGTCAATGTTGTGCAAAAACCATTACAATCAACTTAAATAAATTTTCATCACTCCCAAAAGAAACCTCATATCCATTAATTATAAATCTCCAGTACCTCTGGGCTAATGCATTAGCCGACTATTCTATAGATTTGCCTATTCTGCACATTTTATTTCAATGGAACCATATAATACATGGTCCTTTGTAACTAGTTTCTTCAACTTAGTATAATATTTTAAAGGTTTATCAAGATTGTAGTAGGTATCATTACTTCATTCCTTTTATGGGTGAAAACACCCCCCTGTCTGGATATACACATTTTGTTCTTTCATTCATCAGCTGATGGACATTGTGATTTTTTCCCCATTTTTTGGCTGTTATGGATAATGCTTCCATGAATATGTATGTACAAATTTCTGTGTGGATATGTTTTCATTTCTCTTGGGTATATAGCTAGGAGTGAAATTACTGAATCACATGGTAATTCTATGTTTAAGTTTTCAAGAAACAGTTAAAATGTTTTCCAAAGCAGCTGTACCATTTTACATTCCCAAAAACGGTGGGTGAGAGCTGTGCTTTCTCCACATCCTTAGTAATGTTTATTATCTGTCTCATTGTAGCCATCTTAGAGGATGTGAAATCATATCTCATTGTGGTTTTTATTTGTCTAATAATGTTAAGCATCTAATTCATGTGTTTATTGTCCATTTGTATATCTTCCTTGGAGACATATCTCCACATATCTTCACATCCCTTGTTCATTTTTAAAGTAAGTTTTCAAAAAAAAATAAAGTAAGTTTTCTTTTTATTATTGAGTTCGAAGTATTCTTTACATATTCTGGATATACATCATAAATGTAATTTGCAAGTATTTTCTTTCATTTTATGGATAGCCTTTTAACTTTCTTGATACAGTTCTTTTTTTGTTTTTTATTTCTTCAAAGATTTTGTTTTCTTAAGCAATCTGTTCACCCATTATGGGGTTTGAACTCACAACCCCAAGATCAAGAGTCACATGCTCTACTGACTGAGCCAGTCAGGCAGGCATCCCTGATAGTGTTCTTTGAAATACAAACATTTTTAGTTTTGATGACGTACAGTTTATCTATTTTTTATGTTGTAGCTTATAGTTTTGGTCTTATTTTTAAGCACTCATTGCCAAATCACAAAGTCACAAAGATTTTTTTCTATTTTTTTTTCTAAGCATTTTATAGTTTTAACTTTACATTTAGGTTTTTGATCAATCTATTATATGTCTTTGCCCATAATCTAGATATCATGGGTAGATAGTCCCCTTGTAGCTTTTATGAGGAGTGTTTGCCACTTTTTCATGCCTACATTCCAAGTTACAGGAGACAGAGACTAACAAGTCAGTTATACAGATATCCTGCAGCCTTATTAGCATGTCCAAGGATTAGGGTATCTGAGAACTGAGCTATTGCTGCCCAAGATCAGGGAAGTGGTGGGTGAGGGAAAATAAAAATATAAAACTTCCCTGCCATTTTGGAATTTGTTCTCTCTTGACTGGGGGTTTGCTAGGTTGCAATCCTTTTGTTTCCGGAGCTCTTACAAAATTGACTTAGGTAGCTATGGGTTTTTTTATCAATGTTTTCTGTGAGAAGGAGAATTAGGACCATCTTAATCTGCCATTTTGCTGATGTTGGATTCTGTAAGGGTTTTTAGCTACCCAAATAATTCCAGTTTTTTTTTTCATGTTTCTCCCTATTTTCTGGCATTTCATATGTGGAAAGATGAGCTTGGGAATAAAAACAAAATCAGAGGATGTATGGTTTATTGTGCAAAAGAATAGCTTTTCCTCTATGTGCTAAAAGTAAAATACTAAGTCCTAATAATTCAGGTGCAATGGTAGCACTTTTCCACAGAAATTATTTATAAAATGTTTTCTGATTTGTGTAATATTTATGTAAAACATCTTATGATGCTGCATGTGATTTTCCTGTAGAGTTGGTAAGTATCTTTATATTTCAAATGCTTTAATATGAACTTCATATATTGCTTACATTTTATTTCAAGTCATAACATTATTTGCTTTCAATTTACTATTTATTTATGTATTTATGAGAGAGAAAGCATGAGTGGGAGGGACAAAATCTCAAGCACACTCCCTCCTGAGCATGGAGCCCAACACTGAGCTCAATATTATGACCGAGTCATATCCTTAAGCAACTGAGCCACCCAGGTGCCTCATTTTTGCTTTCAATTTAAAAGAAGGAATAATTACTTCTCTCTTTTTTCTTTGAAAAAGATTTATTTATATTTATTTATTTATTTATTTATTTATTTATTTATTTATTTAAGATTGAGAGAGAAAGCACGTGCACATGAGTGGGGGGGGAGGACAGAAGGCAACAGAGAGAGAGAGAGAATCCTTAAGCAGACTCCCCGAAGAGTTGGAGCCCAGCTTAGAGGCTTGATCTTAGGACCCCGAGATCAGGACCTGAGCTGAAATCAAGAGTCAGACGCTCAACCAACTGAGTCACCCAGGTGCCCCTATTTCTCTTTTTTAAAATATAATTTAAAATATTTAGTATATCTAGTAGTATTGCCTTCATGTTTAAAATCTCTTTTTTTCTGTTTTTGGAGATTTCTTATATTTCTATTTTTAAAGAGCACTTTCTCTCTGAAAGTGAAACCATAATACTTGAACATGGGGACTATCTTTGTGAAGATAGTTTTCAGAATTGTGTTGATTTTATCAACTCAATTAATGTTGTAATTATAAGATGTCTTCACAAGTAGGCTTCAAAGTTGGTTTTGTTTTCAATTACCTTTTCAATTAACTTACAAGTGCTTCATGGATAAAAATTTGTACAAATATAACTTTGAGAATAAAGGGGTCATTTTGAGAGAATGGCCAACCAGACAACTTTAAAGGATTAAATGATGAAACAAGGAATAAACACTGGAGAGAGTTGAGTTGCTTTATGATTTTGATGGCATATAGAAGTGTGGCAAGATGTTAATGCCCCAATGAGTTAATCACTACTTAGTATCATGATAAACCTTCTTGTGCATATAGTTTGTAAATATCTCTGATTATCTCATTATACTTTTATGTTTCTGTTTTAAAAAAATATTGTTGGTTTTACTGAGGCCCAATGGGAAAGACATTTTCATAAAGAGAGCAAAAAGAAAAAATAGGGGAGGGAGATGGAAATTGCCAGCTATAATTAAAAAAATATATCAGGTGGACCAGCTAGCTAATTTAAAACCGTGAGTTTGGACTCACGTGTTGTTGTGGTTATGTACTCAAAACAGCAATGCATATAGAACCACAGGAAAAAGGAAGGAAGGAAGGAAGAAAGAAAGAAAGAAAGAAAGAGTGGGAGGAAGGAAGGATGGAAGGAAGGAAGAGTGGGAGGAAGGTGCAACTGTCATAAAATCGAATTTTGGGGAAAAGTCTACAGTCCAGTGGCAAGATATTAGGTAGTGATGGTTAACAAGAGGAAACTGAAATTAATCTAGTCAACAAATCAGATCAGGGTGTGTACTCTGGACGCCATCATGTAATACTGATTGTGAATGCTTCTTCAATTTCTGTCTTGGCTGCTAAAGGATAAGGTCTATATCTTTATGTATGACCACGAACTCTTCTCCAGATCACATGGGTTTTCTCTTGCTTCTAAATAGTTTACTAAAAGTAAATGTAACAATTGCAACCACCTTTGACTTCAAATATGATGGTTTAAAAACTCTTAACCTGAAGCACACTGGTTACAGCCAAAATACAGTGTATAGTAAGCAGACATGGATCTCAGTTTATTGCATTTTTTAGTTCTCTTTCTTACTATTTACTATGTAGATATGGATGATCTAGCATCTGCTCCTGGAACACAAACAGGGAAGGGAAGCCAGAAGCTGATACAATGATAGCAAAGAGACATGTGGCTATAGTCTTTCATCTGATGGTGCCAGGAATTCCTTTGAGTCAGATTCAAAGGCCTGACAAGCTGTCACTCATATTGACCCAGAACCACTCAAAACATCCATTCCCTCTGCCTTCTGTTACACTGTCCTATAGTGTACAAGCTAGAAAAATAAAAGCTACATTTCTCAGCCCCTATTGCATTTTGGGTTTTGGCTACAATTTAGGTTCCCATCCATCAGATACTTTTGCACAGATGCTGAAAGGTAGAAGGCAGGAAGAGGCCTGGTTTATGTTTCTTCCATGGTTTTCTTCTGAAAATAAGTCTTTTAGAGGTGTCTCATTTTCTTCTGACAACTTCCTGATAATTGATGCTTCTTGACTGTGGCTTTGTCCTGATAGTGGCAATTTCATAAATGTGACAGTGGTGGCTTATTCCCAGAGCCAGGCACTGTAGAAGCAGCTCCCATGGTACCTTTGTTCTTCAGTGTGGCTCTCTGTTATTTCCTACATATTCAAACTGTTCGGTTCAGTTCAATTCAATCAATCTGTTTCCTCAGGCTTCACAAATCCGTAAGCACTTAATTCCCTTATTTCTTTTGCTAAAACTAGCTTAAATGTATTGTTTTCCCTAAACCCTGATGCATACAGCCCCCTATTCAATGATGAGTCCAAACTTCTAATATTATTGGTGATTGAATCAGTGTGATTAAATATTGATAAAGTTAAATACTGGCTTGACTTTAGG
The DNA here is from genome assembly GCF_018345385.1 of Vulpes lagopus. Classification (NCBI taxonomy): domain Eukaryota; kingdom Metazoa; phylum Chordata; class Mammalia; order Carnivora; family Canidae; genus Vulpes; species Vulpes lagopus. The sequence goes on along the minus strand of NC_054824.1, from coordinate 127,735,959 downwards.
TGGTTCTGAAACTTCTGAGGCCGGCTGCTGACATGTGCACATTGGCAGATATCACTAGTGTGCGTGGATTGCATATTATCCAATTGCTGAGACACATCCTTACTTTTCCTTTGGAATGAGACTTAAGACATTTTCTCAGGCCTCAAAGACATGGTGGATGCATCATTCCAGTTAGAAGGGCAGATTCCAGTCTCTTGTGTGTATGAATATATGTAGTAAGAGACTAAAACAGGTCTTCAGGATGACCAGAAACCTCATCAAGAAGCTTCATCCCATCTGTGGTAGGAAGATTCCTAGAATGGTTCCCAATAACACCCATATCCTAGTATTCACATCCTTGGGTATGCACTGGACATAGTGACTTGATTCTAACCAATATAGTACAACAAAGTTGATGAGATGTTACTTCTGTAATTTGGTTACAAAATATTGTGGCTTCCATCTTGCTTGAAGATTCTATTGCCTTCTTGTACTTTTTGCACTTTTTGATGAAGCAAGCCTCCATGTTGGAGATGCCCATATCCAGAAGGGAACCAAGGCCCTCATTCTAATAGTTCATGAGTAACTGAACCCTACCTACACCCTTGTGAACTTGGGGGAACATATCTTTGCCCATTGGAGCCTTGTTATGATTACAGCCAAGCTGGTACCTTGACTGCAACATGTGAGAGACTTGAAAGCATAACAGCCAGCTGAGCTGTCCTGGATTTCTTAAACAAAGAAACTGTGAGATAATATATACGTGTCCTTTTAAGCCATTGAGTTTTGGGATAATTTGTTATTCAAGAATAGATATTTTCTTTTTACCTACTTTTATTCAGTTGTATTAAGTTTTTAGTATGTACATTGAAAAAGCACTTCACTTTTTTGTTGGCAGGCTGGGAGTCTGATAGCTTCCAAATATCTTAGTTTAGGATTCCAGAGATTTATAGCAGAGGGAAAAAGAAAACAATGAAATAAAAAAGTAACCTACAGAATGAGAGATAATATTTGCAAACTATATATCTGGCAGGGGGTTAATCCCCTAAATATACAAGGAACTCCTACAACTCAATAATAAATAATCCCTAATAACCTGATATAAAAATGGACAAAAGACTTGAATAGATACTTCTCTCAGGAAGCCATACAAATGGCCAATAGGTATATGAAAAATGCTCAGTGTCATTGATCATCAGGGAAATGTGAATCAAAATCACAGTGAATATTACTTCACACTTCTCAGGATGACCATTATCACAAAAACAACAATAAGCTGGGATGTGGAGAAATTAGAACTCCTCTACACTGTTAATAAGAATGTAAAATGATACAGTTACTATAGGAAACAGTGTGGAGGTTCCTCAGTAAATTAAAGATAGAATTACCCTATGATTTAGCAAACCCACTTATGGGTATTTATTAAAAAATGAAATCAGGATCTCAAAGACATAGTAGCAGTCCCATTTTATTGCAGCACTAGTCACAATAGCTAAGATGTAGAAAAACCCAAGGTTCCACTGACAGATGGATAAAGAAAATGTACTACATACATTCACTGGAATATTTATTATTTCCCCTTAAAAGAGAAGGAAATTCTGCAATATGCAACGATATACATGAACAATGAGGACATTATTCTAAGTGAAATAACCCAGTCATAGAAAAATGTTGTGTAATTCTCCTTATATGAGTTGTCTAAAATAGTTGAATTTAGAGAAACAAAGAGTGTAATGGTCGTGTCCAGGGACTAGGGGAGGAAGAAATGAGGAGTTGCGGTTTAGTGAGTGTAGTGTTTCAGTCATGCAAGATGATAAAGTTTTAGAGATCTGTACAACTCTGACACTATAGTCAACAATACTGTACTGTACACTTAAAATGTTAAGAGGGTAGATTTTGTGTTAAGGCTTCTTACCACAATAAAATAAGATTTAAAAAAACTTCCAAAGATTAAAGTATTTGAATCAAATGGGGACACTTCTATAATTTTAGCCAAGTTTTGAAAATTTGAAACTCTGTTGGATAAAGATTGATTAAGAATAATCACTTTGAAAATAACAATCTGTCTCTGTCTCTGTCTCTCATTTTCCCTTTCATTGCACTGTTTCATAGGCCAACTGTCTTAAACTTCAGTCAGTGGTCATATTACCATTGTTACATATCATTTTTTAAAAGGATTTATTTATCTTTTATTTTAGAGAGAGAGCACAAGCATGAGGGGCAGAGGGAGAGAGACAAAATCTGAAGCCAACTCTATACTGAGCATGGAGCCCAAAGGGGCTTGATCTTATGACCCTGAGCCAAAATCAGGTGCCTCGCATCATTTCCTATAATAATTTTATTACATATCTCACTTTTTTACTTTCTTACTTGCTAATTGATGCTTATCTTCCTCAAGTACTTTTGGATTTCTTTCCAGGTGAACAAGCTATGAGAACTTTCCTACACTCTGACTGTAGTGAAGAAAGATATTTAGTCTATTCTTGAAGGGAGGGTGACTCTCTAGGGCAAGATGAACCCATCCAGAATGTGTCAGCTTCATTTTGAGTGATGCCACTGTCAGCCTTGGAAGCTGACCTTTTGCTGTTTGTGGGCAGAGACTCCTAGGTGCTAGCTATGAACAGTGTGAGTAGAGAGGTCCTACAATTATATCAAGAGCCCTCAACTGTCAACTGTCCTGTTCCCATGTAAGTGGAAGTGTCACATCACTTGCCCCAAGAAAACTTGCATTTCATGTCCAATAGCTGAGTGGGATGAACAGCCTGCAATGACTTAAGGCTACACCACAATGCTTATCTCATGAGGATTTCTGCTCCACAATTTCCCCAGCACCTGAATCTCCAAGCAGGCTTCTGGTGCAGTGGGTATGTGGTTGCAACTGGACTCTCATTTCTGTACTTTCAGGGGTGGATTGAGTAGTTTATTGTGCTTAGTCTGAGGAACATGGGGAGTAGATACCATTGGAGTATAACCAAGCCCGAATTTTAGTAACACAAAGAGATGTAACATAATATAGTCTATACAATTCCCTGGAAGAAATACATATTCCAAAAAAAGTTGAAGTAATCATAATACTGCTAAGCATGGCGATGTGTACTTATTACCAACTGATGCCCCTTTTACACTGAGGCCTTCGAATATGCTTTTTGGTCTATTTAGAATTCTCATTCCCTTACAAATCTGATCCCCTTTATTCAAGCTAATTTCTATTAATTATTCAAGAATCTTAAATGTTATGGTCCTCCAAATCTTTAATATTGGATTAGATATCCCCATTAATGCTTATTTTAACTGTGTAACGGGAGGATATTCACCCACTATTCCCTACCATACAACGGTCATCACTATCACTAACTAGCACCTACCTCTACATGTTGCTTAGGTAGGAGAGTGGGTAGAGGAAGAAGTAGTTTTTATTTCCTTTTACCTAAACAAATGGCCAGAGGATGCATTGTTCATAAACCTGATCTGGCATATAAAAGGGAAAAGCTCCCAATAAATTTAGTTTCAAAATGTCTTCTGTGTCTCCATGTATCTAAAAGATAGCCATCAAAGGCTGTTTGGTCCTGTAATGGACTCAATTTATTATTTGTCTTACACAGTAGGAGACCTTGGGACGTAGCTTAGAAAAAAGGAAAGAAAAACCAAAAGGGAACTGCCATTGTTCTTTGGCATACATAAAATTTTGCCTGTATTGTAGGGCAACTGAGGGATTGCTTTAGGAAAAGATGTCTTTTTCGTATTGTAAATTCAGGCTGTACTGCCCTGAGAGTTAGTGCGTGTTTATGCTTGTGTACTGGGAAGCCTGTGTTGGATTCATCACCAGCCAGGTGGATGCCTAGAAGAACAAACAAAGTACCTCGGAACGCCTCCCTGTGGACAGATTTCAGTAGGAACTGACTTTGGAGGGGGGGTCATCCACTCTAAACAGTTTTGGGTGTCTTGCTGGAGAGTTACAGTTCCTGGTTGGATGTTAAGGGGTCTTAGAGAAGACCAACCCCTGATGATAGAGGGTGAGATTTTCCTAAAGACAATACGGGTTTGTGTAAGAGTTTGCAAAGTCAGGAGGTGTCTGAGAAGAACATGAACCTGAGGACAGAATGGCATTACTAGAAACTTGGGTCTAACCCCAGAGAGGTCTGTTCTGAGATATCTATATGTATTTATATATACCTATATATCTATATCTCTCTCTCTCTCTATCATATATATATATATATATATATATATATATATATATATATATATATATATATATAAACCAGTGAAGGAGAGTGGGCTATCCCACATTGATTAAGTCCTATAGTTGACAGCAACACCATATTGAGTGATAATGGGTGATACACGCTTGACCAGCAGGGAATAGAAGCAGAGAAATAGCTACTGGTACACAAATAGGTGGATGTGTGAAAACCCCTTCTGCCTCAATACACTCAGGAAGGTGGCTATTGAGTAGATGGAACTGATTCTTTGGTCAAATTCTAAGTAAGTACTTTCTATGCATTATCATCACTCAAAGCGTGCTTTCTCCTGTAGAGGCCCATGAGGCAGAGATTGGGTATATCCTGTTCATTCTTTATTTCTACTAACTAGCATATAAAAAAGCATAAAGTTAGTATTTAAAAAGTATTTGTTGAATGACTGAAATTGTAATTATTTTTTAAGGTTTTAGATAGGCACATTCCATCATTTGGGGAACTGAACACATTTAATTTTCATAGCTGATATATTCTGACATCATTTCTTCTGAAAGGTAATGTGACAATCACTAACTTGGTGTGATTGGCAAACTTGTAGATCAAATGAATATAAGTAGAAATATGTATGAACAAGCAGATCAAAATCAGCTTAACATCCAACCCCCTTGAAATAATAAACTTCTTTACACTAAAGTGGCACTCAATATATTTAGAAAATTGATAAATGAAATAACTGAATAGAAGGTTTCTGGAATAAGATTCTCATAGTAATTTAATTCAGATTATAAATTAATTGGAGTTCAATGAGGGTCTACTCTAAAATTCTATTTCTGGGTATAATCGCTGCCTGGTATCTTTGAGCCAAATGTCCGCTCCATTTAGTCCAAACTATGATTTCAGAAATAGCCACTAGATGGCAACATATGTTGATAAGTTATTTTTCAAGGTAAGTCCAAGTTATTACATAGTGCACAATTTTCACATAAAAATTTATTTCATTTTCTAAATTTTATTTTAGATAAGCTAAATTATATTATTTAATATAGATGAGAAATTTTTGAAGTAGAGTTAAAATTGTCTCAGGAATTTTAGAATTGATGAAATTTTCAAGGTTATATATTTTGGGCGGACAACTAAGTGGATTGGATGGTCAGTATTTTTGATGTCAAATGCCAGTTTTGAATCATATTATGGGTCTTGAAGTGTAATCTTAATGTTTTGACTTCTTTTTTTTTTTAAATTAGCATTTATTAGTACATGATAGTAGCACGGATTAAAAGCTGGATTCATACAAGATAAACTAATTCTTCTTAGTAGGACTTTTCAGATATTTAATATGTTAATATGTATTCCTTTCCTCAAAAGGAAAAGTATGTAGAATTCCTTAGAGTGGAACATTTTTTATGAAACATTTCCTTACAGATTAGTATTTAGCATCCGAGGGAAAATGGGGTTCTGAGTAAAGATTTCTAAATGTGACAACTAATATCATTAGAAGTGATTGTAGGCATGTGAAGGAAATAGGAAACACATGTGAAGTAACAAAATGTAGAATGTAGGGGGATTACATCTAAACTGATTTTTGAAAACATAGCAATTTTTAAACTTCAGATTCATTGGTAGTTCATGCAGCTCGAAGATAAATTATACCCCGTCTGCAAGAAGATAATGGGAATATTAAAAATCCTGCGTTAATGAGGCGAAAGAACGTGACCTAATCGGAATGGATTTTTGAACATTTGAGTTTCTTTCTTATGAGGCGGAATGGCACCAGAGGCAGGAAACTGGGCATCGGTTTCTAAAAAGCAGACTGGGGATCCCTGGGTGGCGCAGCGGTTTGGCGCCTGCCTTTGGCCCAGGGCGCGATCCTGGAGACCCGGGATCGAATCCCACGTCGGGCTCCCGGGGCATGGAGCCTGCTTCTCCCTCTGCCTGTGTCTCTGCCTCTCTCTCTCTCTCTCTGTGACTATCATAAATAAATTAAAAATAAATAAATAAAAAGCAGACTGTACGGCAGATATTTCACATTTCTTGAAGCTCTAATACTTCTCACCACAAATCCGTGTTCACACTGATAACGCCGTGACCCTACAAGACGCTACAGCATGAAGGATAGATGCTGTTATGTTTTCTGCTGGACTAAATTGAGAAATTACTTGGTGAGGTGTCACGGCAACCACACACGGGTGGGCTAAATATCACACACATTTTCCCCACGAATGAATGTGTTACCAGTTCCACGTGTTAGGCACCAAAACGATTCACGCCTGATTAATAACCTCTGGTGGATGGCTTTGAATTAAGCGATCAATTTTGATTTATCGTCCTATGCTGCCATCCGGTGGTTACTTGAGAAATGAATGAAGTGGGGAAGATCCCATGTTTAAAAAAAGATTTGAGCTGTTTGCTTCCATGGCATAACAGGAATGAGCGACAGGAGGGAATAACAGGAATAAGGGACAGGAGGGAATAACAGGAATAAGGGACAGGAGCAGACCTGTGCCCTGTCCCTGGAAAGAATGATATTCAGTGGCATTCCTTCATTTATTTTCTCTTTCATCCCTCTGAGATGGGATGAGTTTAAAATAGTTGCTGCATAATGTATGAAGGAGAAAAGTCCTGAGAGGACTTAACAGTTCAGAGAAATAATTGTTTCTTATTCTTGAATATTTCCACGGGGGGGGAGGGGAGGAAGGAAGGAAATCTATTTTCACCTTAATTTTCATTTGATCAGGAGAACTCATTCCTTTCTGAACAGTTTGTCTAAACTAGGTCTTGAAAAATATCCATCATATCCATATAGTAATGAAAAAGCTAAAGCGGATCAGCAGAGAGCTGGGCTGATTTATTTTGGAATGCGACTACTTCAGGTTTTATCTTTTTTTATCTTAATGAAACATGGTGCCATTATGCAAGTGGTCTTGCTATTACCTGCAAAATAATCTACCCTGTGATGGAATGGAAGTCTCTTTGAGGCAATTCAATATAGGAATGCTTTCATTTATTCACAGCAGATAATGAATTATCTTCTAAAAGAAGGGTAGCTTTTGATCACCTGTTTCTAATTTAAAACAAATTACTTGCTCTTTCCTAGTTGTATCTAATGAAAAAATTACTTAATGAGCATTATATTAAGGATTAATCTTAATAATATTAATTCTTACTCTTGTATTAATTGTCCAACCAATTAAAGTCATTAGTCAGCCAGTCTATACTTAGGGACAATTTTTCTATTAGTATTTCTATTTTACATAAGTAGATATGATGAGTTTTAGTGCATAGATCAAAGTCGTAGAGGGAAACAGAAGTGAAAAAAATTAGAATTCTAAACTATTGATTTAGCCTTATGTTTAATTATTCATTCATATGGCCCTTGATATTACATTTCAGAAAACTTTAAATAATGCGATTTTCTTATTAAATATTTAGTTCTGGCACTTTTATGTTACAATATTAACAAACCATGGCTTTGCCTAATCAAAAAAAGAGCCATAATGCTAACTTGCTAAAGTTTATTTTATGCCATTTCTGCCTTCTAGTCACCTACTTAATTAGGATATTATTTGCAAGATATTACTGTTGAAAATCTGGTTGGGTAGAACATTACCATCTTTGTAATGCCCGTTGAGTTTAGTAGACATAGTAATATACGGTCACCTTATCAATTATAAGAACATAGTGACATCATCACTGTAAATTGACTTTATTTGCTTCTGTGGGGGAAAAAAACTATATGCATAACTAATCAATATAAAATGAAAAAGGTAAACAACAGCTTGCTAAATAAATAACATAAAGCAATTCTCCATCAAAGCCTCCGTAAATACTTTGTGGAACAGGCTGCCCTTAATACAACAATTAATTAATTTTTCCAAATGAATTATGCAAGCCAATATTTTTTCTTCATTAATGTTTTGTTGAAGTCATTAAGTTTCATTAATGAATAACAAAGAAGCAATTGGGTCTTTATTCTAACTGATATATATTAATGTGCTTAACTTGAACTAAATGTGTTTCTGGTATGTAATCAAATTTGAATCAATCAAGTCAATTTACCAGTCAAATGTTCTTTTGGAACTCCAGCTGCTTCATGTGGATGGCTCTTCACAAAGAACATGCCAAAAGTGACCCAGAAGGCTCCATGGTTCTGCCAAAGCTCTCATCAATTCCTAATTGCAATCCACTTGATTTTCTAAAGGAGGCTACTAGTACCTCACATAGAATTCTGATTCTAATTATGATGCATGTGAATAAAAGCTTAAAATTAATCACTGTAAAATAATGACTATTAGCGAAGATGCCAGTTCCTTTTTCCAAAGAAGAGAACAGATAAATTCATCCTAATCTTAGTTCTGTGAGAGTATAAACATAGACAGGTTTACTATTCCCTTTTCACAAGATGTATGTCTGAAGAACAATAAAGCTCATCTTGTTTTTATATCATGGCTGTCTGTATGAAAGTAAAAAAATATTGATTACTGAATTACCTGATGTATAACATCGTGACCTATTCTCCTACTACTCTAACAAAGCCTAGCCATACCCTTGTATAATCTGTGGAACATCTCAATGAGAGTGCATTCATCAAGATACCTGCATCTGTGTATGAACCTGTCTTTTTTAAAAACCAGTTTTTAGTAATAACTAAAATAGCTCTTAGTATTATAAAAGTAAAATGAAGCAAATCATATCAAAAAACTTCAGCAAGATTTTTTTTTTGTGTGTGTGTGTATATGTGTGTGTGTGTGTGTGTGAGGTAGGCATACTCATTCTAAAATTTCTTTTGGCAAGGCATAGGCCCTAAAGCTGTTAAAACAATTTTGACAAAGAGAACTAAAGTGGGAAGAATTATTCTACTTGGTATTAAGTGTTACTATATGGCTATAGCAATGAAGACAATGTGGCATTGGTGGAAGAACAGGCATAGGGATTGATGGGTCAGAATAGAACATCAGAGATACACCCACAGGAATACACCCAGTTGATTTTTGACAAAGGCAAGAAACCAATTAAATGAAGGAAAAATGGCCTTTCGACAAATGCTGCCTGAACAGTTGAATATGCATGGGAAAAATATGAACAAAGGCAGAAACCAAACCAAAAGACCCTTGACCTACATGCAAACCTTATACAAAGATTAACTAAAAAATAAATCATAGACTTAAATGTAAAATGTAAAGCTATAAGGTTTTTAGAAAAAAAACATAGGAGAAAATCTTTGGCATCTAGGGCTAGACAAAGAATTCTAAAAGCACAATTGAAGTTGATAAATTGGTACTCACTAAAATGTAAACTTTTTCCTCTGAGGAAAGCCCATGGGAATTGGAAAAAGGACAAACTATGACTGGGAGAAAATATTGCCAAATTTCATCTCCAACAAAGGACTAGTATTTAGAGTATATAAAAAAGCACTCACAATTCAACAGTATAAAACCAAACAACACAATTAGAAAATGAGCAAAGGACATTAATAGATATTTTAACAAAGAAGATAAAATGGATGACAAAAGCAAAGAAAAGACATTTAATGTGATTATACATCAAGGTAATGAAAATTAAAACCACAAGATATCACTACATATCTATCAGAATGGTTAAAACAAAAAGTGAAATAAAACTATGAAAAATAATTTGATAGTTTCTTATAAAACCAACATGCAGCTACTATATGACTCAGCAACTGTACTCATAAGAATTTATTCCAGAGAAAATGAAAAGTGTACAAGGGTTCTTACAACTATCTGTGAATCTACAATGATCTCATTAAAAATATCAATAAAGAGAAGAAAACCATAAGTAATCGAAAATAAATAGAATCATATGGTTGAATTTCATGTATACCTAATAAAGGTAGTTGCATTAAAGGTTAACATTAATGTACATATTGATACCAATGTACAAATTATAATTAGGATACATATTTCTCAAAATCCCAGATTTCAAATTATACTACAAAGCTCTAGTGATCTATAAAGTATGGTACTGGCACAAAAACAGACATATAAACCAATAGAACAGAATAAAGAAGCACAGAAATAAGCCCACAGTTATATGGTGAATTAATCTTTGATGCAGCAAGAAAGAATATCCAATCATAGAAAGACAGTCTCTTCAACAAATGGTGTTCAAAAAATTGGTCAGCTACATGCAAAAGAATGAAACTGGGGCGCTTTCTTACATCATACACAAAATAAATTCAAAATGGATTAAAGACCTAAAGGTTAGATCTGAAACCATAAAAATCTCAGAAGAGAACACAGGCAGTGAGGTCTCTGACACAGGCTCTGGCAACATTTTTCTAGACATGTCTTTTGAAGCAAGGGCAGTGGAAGCAAAAATAAACTACTGGGACCTCAACAACAACAACAACAACAACAACAACAACAACAACAAAAAGCTTCTGCACAGCGAAGGAAACATCAATAAAACTAAAAGACAATCTACAGAATGGGAGAAGTATTTGCAAAGGACTTACCTGATAAAGGGTTAGTATCCAAAATATAAAAAGAGCTTTTGAAACTCAACACCCCCCCAAAAAAATAAAACAAGAACATATAAGTATATGAGTAACAATACCTACTAGGCAAATAGTTATACAAATAGCCAAAACCTTTCTTAAGAAGGAAAAGCAGTGAAACTATCAAAGTAGTAGAATAGGGTGCGTGGGAGGCTCCACACAAAGGAAAAATCTGACTCGTTAGGATATTCTTCAAGCAAAAGTTTAATGCTAGCATCTGTACTCTAAGATGTCTTATCGGGGAACAGACCTTGTGAAATAACAGGGCGGTGCCATTACTGAACCAGGTTGCTCTAGACTTTATATACACCCTGGACACAACATGTTCAGTCTTTTTTGGGGGAAAAAAAAGGTTTTTAATCCTGTAAGTTTCCTGTCTTATTTTCTGCCTAGTGGGTAGATTTTGTTGCCATAACTTTTCTTTTCTTTTTTTTTTTTTTTGCCATAACTTTTCTTTTGCTGTGTTTTGCCTTCAGTGTTAGGAGTCTGGACCTCCATTCATCTTATTTAGAGCATGAGGTATTGAATTTAACACCTCTTCAGTCCATGGAGGTGACTGCAACACCAGTGATGTTCCTCATTTTCCTAGACTCTTCAGAAAGAACGAAATGTTAAGATTTCTCATCAACGACTTTCTATTGTCTGGTTTGTTTCATTACTATCCTCGTAATGAGGCATTGTAAGTTTTTAATTATAGGATATCACACAGAAGCTGATAGTGCATCAAAATCAACATTACACTTCTGAAAGAGCAATGAGTGCTTTGAGGTCCATTTAGAAAAGCTTGAGCAGTTCAAGTTTGGTTGTGTTTATGTTACAGCATTTATAATGACAAGCAATCTGGATAAAAAGTAAAAGTTCTGCGAATCAACCAGATGTGTCCAAGTATCAAAATTTTCAGCATCGAAAGACTGAGTGAATTTTTATCTTAGGATAATTAGCTTCTTGTTTGACTGTAAGATTGGGAGATTATTATACTGCCAATGCATGCAGCACTCAGATGACATTTAGCCATCATCTCGTGATCATAAAGAATTAGCAGAGGGCTGTGCATAAGAGTGGGGCCTTGAGAATCAGATGGTACTTGGTTTGAATTTGACCTCCCGCATTTATTAGTTGGTACCCTTGAGAAAATTAAGAAACTTTGCTGTCTTCATATATAATACAAAGGTTTTAATCACATCTGTCTTCTAGAGTTACAATGAGGGTTATATGCACTAACATAAAGTATTAAGTCGATATTACATGTTGTTGCATGCACTTTTTATTTTCCCCACATATTAACATCTTTAATGTCAGGAACTCGTTTAGTGTCTTCTACAGTGCCTAACATAAGGGAAGTCCTCAATAAATATTTAATAAATGCATTGTAACAAAATTTTGTTATGTTACATCATTTCCTCCTTTTAATATAGCTTAGATATTTAAGTTTTCCAAGTTCTATTTCAGATAGTGTCCATCAATTGATTAATGGTGTCTCCTTTGGATAGGGAAGTCACAACAGGTACAGTTCTTAGAGACTAGTTGAGGAAACTAGAAATTTATTATTACCAAAATTAAACACTGCATCAAAATAGTTCATTTTACTTTGTGTTATTATGATAATAGTCTTTTCACTATAAATGAGCACAGTGAGGTTTAGAAATTGTTGAAAGTTGTGTACTTTAACATTTTTTGAGAAGGTAGATCTCATGTGAAGTGTTATTGCCACACATGCAAAAACACACAGATAGCCAAAAAACATATACATAAAAACAAAGGGACACAAGGCTACTCTGAAAGATGTTGGCTATATCTATCTGTTAATGTCTATTACATTGATTGTGGTGATGGGTGTTCGCATATGTCCAAACTCATCAAATTGTACAGATTGAATATGTATAGTTCTTTGTAGATCATTTATATCTCAATAAATGTGTTTTTTAAAAAAGCAGTAACAGAGGCAAAAACACCATGGCCCATTTGGTAAACTGCAAACAATTCGCTTTGTGATGCAGAAGAACACAAGGAGAGGGAAGGTCAAGATGAGAAATGGCTTTGAATGAATAAACGGGGGACAGATGATGAAGGGCCATGAGTGTCCACCTTTAGTGTATGTGCTTAACATGTAGTCAACATTAGCCACTGAAAGGCTCTAAACCTAGATTTTAAGAAATATCATTCTATTAGAAAGAAGGAAAATTGGAAACACTGAAGACTGAGACACCAGTTGAAACTATTATAATAATCTCATTGGAGGGTGATTGTGGCCCTAATGAGTGGTTCTCAGCATTGGCAACATAGTAAAATAACCTGATGAGTTTTTCAAAATTACTGATTCCTGGGCTCCACTGTAGATTAATTAAGTCAGAATCTCCAGGGATAGAATCTGGCATGGATATTAAAAAAATATATCCAAGTGATCATAACATGCAGCTAATTTTCAGAATCAGGGTCTGATTCTGACCCTGATTATGAGATTATAATAGTAGTAACAGACGTGGAAGTTGAATCAGAGAGTTTCTAAGGCATAAATTATGGAGCAGTGCCCCTTAAACTTTACTGTGTGGAGAATAAACAGAAAATATTGGGGGGAAAAAGGAAATTCTGATTTAGCAGGTTTGGGGTGCGGGCTGAGAATCTGCACATCTGACAAACTCTCAGATGATGTCAAAGCTTTTAATCCTTAAACCATACCTTGTTGAGCAAGAATATATATATATATATATATATATATATATATATATATATATATATACACACACACATATATGTACACACACACACACATATATATATGCATACATATATATGTATGATGATGAAATTGTACTTAAGTCAAGAATGGTTGCTAAATTCCAACTAGGATGACTAAGAGTTTGGTAATGAAAACTTGGAGAAAGATCGTAAATTCATTTTTGAACATGTAGAGTGTAAAGTGGCTGAGAACGACATGAGTCAACATGCAAGTTCTAGAGGCTGGCCTTGATGTTTGGGCAGGAGACAAAGCTGAGTGTGTCATCAGCCTCTGGAGAGTGGTTGAAACCATAAGAGTTGGTGAAAATGCCACGGGAAAGTGTGGTTTGTAAGGTATGGCCAAAGACAGAATCCTGAATACATGACAGCATTAAGAACAAGACACCAAGGGACAGGTTAACCTAGGAAAACATTGGAAGACTTTTCCAAGGTAGATGAGGACGATCATCAAGATAGTAGCATCACAAAAGACAACGAAAGAGAGAGGAATTGAAGAGAGTAGTTAACTCTGTCCGAACCTGTCCGAGGCTCTGTAAGATTATTGAATGAGATCCATGGGGTTTACCAATAAAAAGTTCACTGATAACCTTGGTGAAAGTGGCTTTAGCATCCCAGTGAATGGATGAGTGAATTGGAGGCTATGAAGTAGGACAATATTTCTGAGATGCTGGCTGGGCTGTGGGAGGAAGAAGAGGCAAATTGGTGGAAGCAGTCACAGGTCCAGAGAAAGAAATTTTTTTTTTTTGTCGACTTGTTTGCACATTGATTTTGAGCGTATCTCTGAGTTAATTATTCTTCTTGGACCTATGATGAGATACATTTTTAATTATTCTGGCCTGACGCATTGGTTTGGCTTATACTCTGTTTCTGGTTTAAGTCACTAAATACCTCCCTGGCATCTTTCTGTTAACAATTCTGGTTTAATTCTGAGTATAAATTGCTCAGCAAGGGCTCATAAGTCCTAACATGGACAGTCTTCCTGCATTCTCTGGTTGCAGCATCACTTGTTATTCTCAGTGTGCTGCTCTTAGGCAAGTCTCTGGCACATCATCTGTCCTCTGCACTTTTTTTTCTCTCCATGATGTCTAAACCTGTAGTACTTTCCTTACTTAAGGCTTTTTTTTTTTTTTTTGCCCAGAGTGCTGCAATCTGACACTCGAGGGTGGAGTTTTACCCTTGAATACACATTATAATCACATTCAGAAATACAGATGCTTGGGCCTCACCCTGGGGCCACTTAAATCAGAATCTCTGAGGTACACCCCAGTCCCAGCATGTGATTCCTACATACAGCCGAGGTTAAGAAGTGCTGCTTTACAGACACCAGTGTATGTTTCTTCCTCACATTCTGTTGGAGAAACTTCTGTTTCTTCTGCAAAATCTAAAGACAACCGGGACACCTGTTTCAACAAGGTAACAGGTTTCCTCATGAATATGTAGGTGCACTTATCGATCTTGGGAAGGTTATTCTTATCTACTACAAAAACTTACTGAGAGAGGAATACTGATCATAGGCAGAAAGTTTAGGGCTAATATAATCACTGGAAAGGAAGTGTGAATGAAGATAGAAGGTGGAAATGGTAGAGGATCTGGAAACATCATCTGAAGACCTAAGAGACTGAAAAGAAAGTTGGAAAGATTAGAATCAAACCTGATAAAGCTGGAAGAATGACAATGAAATTGTACCTAGGATGGAGCCCCAAGGCAGAGGAGTGTATGGGACTCCATTTATAATTTCATGCAGCTTGGGGTTGCAGGTGGCTTTTAAGAAAGCAATCTCTATGTGAAGCCTGAAATTACATCTGATTGACAGACAAGGAAACCTTGCTTATATCAAGAACTCAAAAACCAGCCTGCTCAGGCTGGAGCTAAAACATGTTAGTATGGAGAATGCAAAGTTTGCCAAATCCTTATAACTGGGCTCCATCCTAGTAAGTTGCCAACAATAGCTTCTCATTTCAGGGTGTCAATGATTCATATTAATTCCGTGTTTGAGATATAGATGGTTTTGCTGAAGTTATACTTAAAATTCTATTTCTGGCTATGCCTGTGACCATTTATTAATTTGAAGAAGTGTTTTTTTTTTCTGCTATAGGAAGAGATGATCCATTACTTATTAAATTATCACTGCGATTTAGATACTGGCATTCATAATTTTATTTAGTAAGTCCAAACGACCATTTAAAACCACCAAATTTAAATGGTCTTTCACGTCTGAACAATTGCTGAGTTCTCAGTGCTGTAAAAGCCAAAAAAGTTTAATCAACCAGACAAAAAGTGAACTCAGGGCAGAATGAATTGAATGTAGTTTTGTGCACATTGCAATCCATTTTTTGTAGTTTGCAGTCTTTTAAAATGATTGAAATTAAAAATTAGAAAGTGTTTAAATTAATTTGAAGTTCCCTTTATAGCAGTGTTACAATATATTAAGGATGGATGTTATTAGTCCCTTCAATCAGTCCATATTTATCACAGTAATTATGAACTTGTTGTGCTTGCTGTGGCGTTAATTTGATCATAAATGCCAAAATGGTTTGAATGAAATCTTCTTTGTTGGTAACGACATTTAGTGTGAGGTAGTTATATTGAAACTTCATCATTGTTATATTAATATGTAATCATTACAAAGCGAAAGTTAATATTCAAAAAAGGAACAACTATTAAATGTAAGGTATTAGAATGTATTGGATGGTTAATTGTATTTTATTTGACATAAAATAATTCAGCTTAGAAAAGAATACTTAATAGTTTGGAGAGAATATTTTACTTCTTAGGCATTTTCTTTGACTCTGGAAAAGTATTTTCTTGCTTGTGAAGGAAACAATGTATTTTTTTAGAAGATTTTATTTATTTATGAGAGAAGTAGAGAGAGAGGCAGAGAAAGAAACAGGCTCCATGCAGGGAGCCCAACGTAGGACTTGATCCCGGCTCTCCAGGATCACACCCTTGGCTGAAGGTGGCGCTAAACCACTGAGCCACCCAGGCTGCCTGGAAACCATGTATTTGATGACTTAGGTTTCTCATCTGGTTCACTCATTGACATCAACTAGTTGGTTCTCTGAAACTCTGCTATCCAGCGTGAGTGTCACATGTGGCTATTAAGTAGTAGAGATGTGGCCAACTTGAATTAAGAGTGCTGATCCAAGGGCACCTGGGTGGTTTAGTGGTTGACTGTCTGCCTTTGGCTCAGGTTGTGATCCCGGGGTCCTGGGATCGAATCCCACATCGGGCTCCCTGTGGGGAGTCTGCCTCTCTCTCTCTCTGCCTATGTCTCTGCCTCTCCGTGTCTCTCATGAATAAATAAATAAAATCTTTTTTTAAAAAAAGAGTGCTGATCTAGTTTTTGGAGAGTTCTTATGACAAAAGGAAGATGAAATATTTTATTGATATTGTGAAATTGATTACATGTCAAAATAATGATAAGTGGATATATTGAGTAAATAAAGATGGTGGGCAGCAGAGCCCTGAGGCTTATAGTAAAGACTTTGGAATTTTTCCTAACTGCTTAATGAGAAGATATTGACAGGTTTTGAGGTGGTCATAACATAATTGGTTTTTGAAAAATCATTTGGCTTCTGTGAGAAGAATGAACTAAGGGGGACAGGAGATTGGTGCAGAAAACTGGAATTCTTGCATTAACCCACATGGCTTATATAGAATGCCGAGGGTGGAGATGGACAGAACTTACAGCTTTATATGGAAGGAAGAATAAAATGAACTGATGATAGAAGCCATATTCTGGAACTTGTTTATAAAAAGACAAACTGAGGAAAAAGACTCAGTTTGTTTGACATGCCATGTCCAAATTTGCTCTCTTTATTGACCTAATTTATTATCAATCTCTTAAAATTCAATGGCTGGGTACACAGTCTTGTAAAATATCAGAAACTCACTTAGCTGGGTTTAAGAACAACAAGAAATCTCCCCAAAGAGCCTGTAGCTCTATATGTCTTCTGAAAGCATTAGGTCATCACAAAAACTCACTGACCTGATGTGTTTTCCACCATAGAGAGAACTGTATTTTACAGGAGTGAAGGTGATTTTGTGTGCTATGCTATTAATCTTTATGAGTCTAATGATCGCCAAAATTCAACAGGAAGGTAAAACTAATTATCCAAAGATGTGGGGGAAGAGAATCTGTGTCTTCCATGACTTATATATTCTGTCTACTTGGAATCTTTGAATTGAGCTTGCATCCTACTCAGTGGTATGCTTAAAAAAATGAACACAACACAGACATTTTTACTTAGAATGCCTCAGTCACTATTTAACATTCCATCTTCATATACTGTCTACATTGTTAAATTGCCTGAAACTGCAGAGCAGTCAAGCAGTACACAAATTACGCCACAAAGTAATCGGATTTCAATCACTAAATATTCACAGCTCAATTAAGTTATTTACTGAGATGTTTGTCTTAGCTGTTGAAATCTTTGCATATTTATAGGCACTTCACACTAACCTTTTAAAAATATCCTGATGTGAAAATAAAAAGCCACATTTGTTTTATAAGGTAGGTTAAAGTTATGACTCCAGGTATTTAAAAATGAATAAAAAGTCAATTACGTTCAAGTTTTCCAAGAGTATGATTTGGTATCTATAATAGAAAGCTGACTACAAATTGCCTGATTATGCTTTTGTTTCCGAAAAAGAATATTCAAAAAAAAAATGTGATCCAAGTTACAATTTAATCTTCTATTCTTCCCTACATTTTGCAATATTATAGATGGATCATATTTCCCAGATTCAGCACTTCTATCTTTGCTTCATATTTAACCATAAAATTCTGAGAGTTGCTCTGGATAACTTGGTTCAATTCTGTTTTGCAGTTTCATTTCCTTTACAGCAACAAGGAGATAATAACAGTTACCTAGGACAAGGTGGTTCCAGGGTTCACCTGACAACAGTAAAAAATAGTAAATATAATATATTCATAGTGTATGATCACAGTGGCTAGTATTTGTAGCAGGGCCTTGTTAAGAATTAGAATTATTTAAAGTGCTTTACAAATACTTTCTTTAATCTTCTCAAAAACTTCGTTTTTAATACTCATCTTACAAATGAGAAATATTTAGGCTTGAGGATATTAATTAATGAGCCTAATAGTACATGGCAGGAGCCGCATATTCTAACTAGGCCTGTGTGAATTCAAAGCCTCAGCTCTCAAATACTATACTTTATTGATTCTCTTATGTCAAATGATAAAATCCATTGTATTAGTTTCCTAATGCCAAGTGTAACAAATCACTACAAATTTAGTGGATTAAAACAACACAAATATATCGCCTTGTAGTTTGGAGGTTAGAAGTCTGAAATGGGGTCTAAGGATTAAAATCAATGGCTGAATTCCTTCTGGAGGCTGAAGAAGAGAATCCATTCCTTGCCTTTTCCACTCTCCAGAGCCTATAATGCATTCCTATCGATGTTTTTCCTCCCACCTGACCCTTCTGCTTCCATCTTATAAAGACCTTGTGATGTTCCAGTGAAAGAGCCTTACTTTAGTCACACCTTCAAAGTCCTCTTTGCCATGTAAAGAAGCAGAATATAGCCTCTTTGGGGGGGGGGGGCATTATTTTGCTTACCAAGTTCATATTGAAGTAAAAAAAATACATTTTAGAACATATCTTGGAAAATGATTATGATCTTTATGTATGCCAGTGAAGTATCTTACTCACAGAGTGGTACAATTCAATAGATATCTTTTATGATGAAAGCTTGAGTAGATCTGATCACCTAAACCTTTTTGTATCTGTGGGTAGCAAATGGACCATTGAGAATGTAAAAACTTACCAGCAAGGATCCTGCTAGGGGATAAATCCTTTCATCCAAGCACCATATGCATGGGACAACTCCCTGTTATAATCATATGTGATAATCATATGTGATAATTATATCACACCATTTGACATTTTCTGCGCAAACTAGATTTGGGGTGTAAAGACTATTTACTATTAATTTATAGTTGCTCAGAAAAATTATTTAAGGTGAAAGGGGAAGAGAGAATTGAATTTTTCTTAACACTTCTTAGAATGGGAAGATATGTAGAACAGGAGCTCCTGGGTGGCTCAATTGGTTAAGTGTCTGCCTTAGGCTCAGGTCATGATCCCGGGGTGCTGGGATGGAGCCCCACGGTGTTGGACTCCCTACTCAACAGGGAGTCTCCGTCTCCCTTTTCCTCTGCTCCTCCCTCTACTCCTCCCCCTGCTTGTGCTTTGTCACAAATAAATAAATAAAATCTTAAAAAAAGAGAAAATATTTAGACTATTAAGACATTTAGGATATTAGAAGATAATCATAAGGTTGAAAAAATCATTAACATGAGCTTTTGTTTTACTTAAAAATAAATGGAATATATCGAATATTACTGTTAAAAAGTGATGCATATTAACTTTTCCATGAATGATGCAAAGGGAGAAAGATGGTCAGCATTGGCATATTAGTCTTTCATATCTTAATTTCATAATGGAAATGCCTGTCCTTCATCCGATCTCCCATAATGTCAATATTAGTAAAAACCTTTTTGTTATATTCTTAGAGGATAATTTCTATTTCCCCCCTCTTTCCTTGCTTTTCTCCTTCCTCTCTTCCTCCTCCCTTCATCCTTCTTCCTTCTCTCTTTTGTTCACAGAGCCTTTTCCTGTGACACATATACACAAGAATTATAATGTAAAAGGACATGGTTGGAATCTCTACGTGCACCTGCCTAAGTTGAATACAACATTAAATTTTTCCCCAAAATTGAGTGTGGGTGAATTTTTCTCTCCATTTCCCTTGTAACTGGGGAAGGGTACTTGCTAATTCTAATTCTGGTTCCAGATATTTCCCAGATTAAGAAAACTAAGGGAAGAGAGAGCTCAATCCAATACAGTTCAAAACAAAGACAGACACAGGCATTTTCAGCATATTGGGGAAAAATATGCCACCAGGCAAAGGGTTCTACAGTCCTTTTCAGCATCAGAGAAAATAAAGCTGCTGAAAAGAAATACTTGGGCACTTGGCTCTAAGGCTGAAGAGAGGAGATACCTGGGAGGGAGAGAGAGAAGGATGGAGAGAAAAGGTTTAGGAGTCTCAGGGGGGAGAGGGAGGGAATTGGGAAGGGCCTAGGAGGCTGTAGGCAGGAAAACCAGGCTGCTCACCTGTTGAGGGACCAGTGGGTGAGCTCCTGATGCCTGTCTTTGGAGCACTCTGTGCTTTGCCACCCCTGGCCAAAGCCTGGAGTTAGGATCTTTTCTGAAATCCCTTTTGAGACCCAACTCATCCATGCTACTGAGAAGCAAAATTGAGATT
The DNA here is from genome assembly GCF_018345385.1 of Vulpes lagopus. NCBI lineage: Eukaryota > Metazoa > Chordata > Mammalia > Carnivora > Canidae > Vulpes > Vulpes lagopus. Next base: position 127,715,241 of record NC_054824.1, on the reverse strand, counting down.
TTCTTGTTGTTATTACTGTTTTCATTTTTTCTTCATAGGAGATGAATGTGTTGGCCTGACTTTCTGATGTTAAGTGCATGGTAAATAGGGGTTATACAAGCATTCAACTTATTAGAAATTATATTTCAAAGGAAAGCCTTTCTTTGTTGGTGAAGGGCTTGGAACATGATTTGACCTGTCAGGGAAAACAAAAATACTATTGTCGTATTTTCCTCTTTGAGGCTGACAGTACTGATTATTTCCTGTAACACAAGCAAGGTGGGAGCTGATAAACTGATGCTGGGTTTCTGCATTCAAAACTACTTTCTAAATTGCTGAATCATCTTACTATGCTATTAGCCTTATTCTCTCTGAAATAAGATATTAAAAAAGTCTTACTTTCTTTTCAGGGGAAATGAAAATTCTTAATAGGTGCTTAGGGCATTTTAGAATTCAGGGCAATGTGTGTGTGTGTGTGTGTGTGTATGTGTGTGTGTGTGTGTGTGTGTGTGTTTTAAACTTTCAATAAAGGGATAACACAATCTGTTATAATTATTTTCAACTCTCAAATTTTATGCGTCATTATAATGAGGCATATTCCTTCACTGGAACAGTGCCTTTGCAGTATTCACTTGCTTACATGTTTGCCTTATCATGAGACTAACAACTCATTAAAAACAAGGACTAAGATTTTAGTTCTGTTACATAAGAAAAACTCAAAAAAAATGTCCCCTGATTAAAAATGAAAAATCAGCTCTCTTTTGGGAACTGAAACTCAGATGGCAAGTTCACAGAGTCTACTAGGGGTTGAGTTGTGTCCCCTCCCACAAAAGTATATTGAAATCCTGAGTCCTTGTACCTGAGGATATGACCTTATTTAAAAGTAGGATTATTATGGAAGTAGGATTATTACGGAAGTAATTGGTTAAGTTTAGATGACGTCATATTGGAGTAGGGGGTGGGTCCCAACTCCAATATAACTGGTGTCTTTGTAAGAAGACAGCATGGGAAAACAAAGATGCAGGATGACAGCCATGTAATGCCTGGGGACCAGAGTGATGCCTTTACAGGCCAAAGAATGTCAAAGGTTGCCAGCAAGCCTAGATGTTAGGAAGAAGCATGGAAAGGCTCCTGTATGAGTTTCAGAGGGAGTCCCAACACCTTGATTTTGTACTTCTAGCAACAAGAACTGTGAATCAATAAATTTCTATTGTTTTAAGTCATACAGTTTGTATTACTTTGTTACAACAGCACCAGGAAATTAATATAGACCCTCCTCATGAAATATTTCTTAATTATGAGTCTGACAGGGTCTTAAGGAATGTTCCTTTTTATTATGATAAAGTAGGATATTTTAGAGATGGGATGTTATGAACTTAGCTAAGCCAGTTTGGTGGTTTATGTATTATATTTCCTTCTGCTGATACCAGTAGCCTTTAATTATTGGAAGCAGCTGATGGTCGTAGGCTCCCACGCAATCTCACTATGTGTTTGTATATTAAAGCAAAGCAAGTGACAGACAAAACTTTGCATATTTAAAGGCATATTTTAGGGAGCAGACCCCAAAACAGTCATTTATGTTGTTCTTTTAAGCTCCATGAGACCCTAGCTCTGAGTCTTTGGGCTTCAGCCAGCCACCTAAGAATATACCCAGGAGCCCTGAGGTGCAGATTCTTCTGTACATTTTTTTAAAAGATTTTATTTATTTATCAGAGAGAGAGAGAGAGAGAGCACAGAGGGGGGAGGGTCAGAGGGAGAAGCAGACTCCCTGCTGAGCGGGAAGCCGGATGTGAGGCTTGATCCTGTGACTCTGGGATCCTGACCTGTGCCCAAGGCAGATGCGTAACCAACTGTGCCACCCAGGTGTCCCTCTTATGTACATTTTTAAGCAGAAGGCTGATCAGAGCCTTCAGTAATAAACATCACAGGCTACTGGGTGTATTAGATTCTATACCACATTCATGCCATGACTGAGGGGCCTATGATGTGTTTCTAGTCAATCTACATTTTGTGGACAAAATTCACTCAACTAATTAAGGATTTTAAAATCCATTATGCCACCCTTTAAGTGCTTATGATAAAATAAAGATACTTAAAGCTTTTGTAGAAGCTGCCTCTGGAATGAAAACTCCTGATAAGAGTGTTTAAAATGCTAACTAACCACTTTAGAGTATGTAATCCTGATTAAAATATTGTGCATTTTATCAAATTGCCCATAGGCTGAACTGTTAGACCAACCACCACACTAATTATGCTCAAGTATTTTGAAAATAAATGTTATAGTGTATGAGAATTGATAGACTCATTTATTCTATAAACATTTATTGAACATTAACTATATGCCAGACATTATGCTAGAACCTGGAAATACCAAGACACAAAAATATGATCCTTGCCCTAAGGTTATTCAAAGTCTAGTGCTGAGAAATATGCATGTTAAACAGGCAATTACTTGTGTTCCTGCGTGCCTTGGGAGTTGGGTAGGTAATGCAAAACTAGATATGGTGCATGTAATAATTCAGATATATGTCTTTATAGTATCTCTCTGCAAATGCATCTCTAGGATCATATTTTGGCAATCTCCTTAATTCTTCCAAATTCCTTTGCAATAAATGATTGGACTCTGTGGTTTTGACATTTAATTGTTGATTTTCTTCTCTATATCCGTGCAAGTTAGGAAAACCTGGATTCTTCCTGCTTTGTCACTGGTGGAAAATTCAAACCCCATTAGCTCCTGCCTGCATGTGGGGTCCCTCAGCCTGGCTTCAACTTTTAACCACAATAAAAATTCCAAACCAATCTACCTGTCTTGCTCCCTCAAGCCATGGCATACTAGCTAGGGAGACCTGCCTGGTCCCCCTGAGAGCCTCATTATATAAAAACAGAGATTAGAATGGTGGTTATCAGGGGTTAGAGAGATATTAGTCATAGGATACAAGCTTCTACTTATAGGGAGAATCAGTTCTGGGGATCTAATGCACCACACAGTGGTTATAGTTAACCATACTGTATGATATACTTGAAAGTTGCTAAAAGAGAAAATCTTTAATTGCTCACTACGCAAACACATACACACACATAAAGTGATAATTATGCAAAGTGATGGAGGTGTTAACTAACCATATTGTGATGTCATTTTGCAACATCATGTAAATATGTTGAACATCTTAAACTTACACAATGCTTCATGTTAATTATATCTCAATAAAGCTGGAAAAAATAAACACACATATCTAACAAGCAAAGACAAAATATGCAAAACTACCAGAGCCCTGGTTTCTGTAATTGGTCATGAAGCCATGGTTGATATATGTAGTTTCTACCTTCAACTATCTATTCCATGTTTCCCTTGCCTACAGCCAGAACTCCAACTGTTCTTGGTTCCTTACTTGGTGGAGTGATCCAATCTTTCTTTCCCAAATGATCTGAATTCTCTATCATTCTGTCTTTTTTCTGGTTCTTGTAGTTTTCCATTCCATTCCATGACAGCAAGAAAATGGGGACATCAGCTACACAGCTACTAACAGTTATATGAGCTGGGAAGAGGATCTTTTTTTTTTTTTTTTTTTTTATGGGAAGAGGATCTTGAGCCTCAGTTGATATTACAGACCCTGTCAACACTTTGATTGCAGTCTAGTGACACCCTGAGCAGAGGATTTGGCTAACTTGTCCCCAGATCTTTGACCCATAGAAACTGTGAGATAAATAAATTTGTGTTGTTTGAAGCCGGAAACAAACAAACAAAACCCCCATGTGCACAAAAGGAAAAGATTTCTGGGTGGATTTAACCTAATCAGGGGGGCCCTTTAAGAAAATATCTTGAGGTCACAGAAAAGGGAAGCAATAATAGCTGTTCCCTTGTTGACCTGAACAATCTGTGGTATGTAGAAAGAGTCCCTGGCAGGACACTTCGAAGCTTCTAGAAGTTAAAGGCCTCCATTCCATTCAGCAACCATAAGAACTGAGATTAGTGAGTTTGGGAGATGAATAGAGCTTTCAATGAGGTCCCAACTCTGATGACACCTGGAGCAGAGAACTCAGCTAAGTCTGGCCTCATCTACGGAAACTGACATAATATATGTGTGTTGTTTTCTAGCAGCTATTTGTGGTTGTTACACAGCATATAAAATCAATACACGTGTTTATATGAGCATATTGGCATTTTAGAAAGATTCTTCGATAGTGGGGTAAAAAAAATAATTCAGAGAGATAGGTGTTAAGTTTCCTCCGCTGCTTTAACAAATGACCACAAACTATTATCAATCTATTATCTTCACTAATCTATTATTTTCCACTTCTATAGGCCAGAAAATGGACACAGGACTAAAAACTGTGATTTTTGACTAAAATCAAAGCATCAGCAGGTTGCATTTCTTTCTGGAGGCTCTTGAGAAGAACCTGTTTCCCTGGCTTTTCCAGCTTTTGAAGACAAGCTGGATTCCTTGGTTTCTGGCCCTTTTCTCCATCTCTAAAGATAGTAATGTTGCATCTCTCTGACTCTTCTTCTGTCATTACATCTCTCTCTTTGGCTACATCCTGGAAATGTCCTGTTTTTAATTATTTGTGTGCTTTGATTGAGCATAGCTCACAAATCCAAGATGACCTCTCAACCCAAGGCCTTTGACCTTAATCACATATGCAAAGTCCCTTTGCCATAAAAGGTAATGTATCCACAAGTAAAAGAGATTAGATCTCGGACATCTTTGAAGGGTCACTGTTCTGCCCACCATGACACATAGTTGGAAGACAGGGACCTCAGTTTGGAAATTAATACAGAATCTTGGTAAGAAATGATGACAACCCAAAGGAAGTTGTAGTCGCCAAAAAAGAGCAGCTTAAAGAAACACTAGCAGTAGAATGCTAGACTGGACTTGTACATGAGAGTGAAGACAAAAGGAAGCATAGAAGACTCGAATATTTATTAACTAGGTGAATGGCAGCATAATTTATTGAAACAGGCTCTTGTGATGAGAAGATGATAAAGGTAGAATATGAAAATGAGATCAGTGTTAATAGGCTGAATTTAAGTTTTTTTGGGACATTGAGTTATAAATGGGCAGCAGATGTACCTTCAAAAATAATCACCCTAGACATCTGCTGGTCAAGAAAAGGAAAGTAGAGCATGTGAGCTAATTAGAATGTCCTAGAAGACAGAAAGGTGAAAGTGACCAGCAGAAATGAGAGTCAAAGTTGTGTGTGAGATTGTAGGTGAAGGTTGGAAAGAGACATCAACTGGGGACAGAGCTCTGGGAAGGACTCAAAGTACAGGCAATAAAGAAAAGAGAAGCCAGCCAAGACGACTGGACTGGAATAGATAGAAATAGAAGAAGAGAAATAGAAGAAAGAGCAGACAGTAAAACATGAAAGAGATTTTCTAAGGAGGGGATCACAGGACAATACTGTAAAGAGATTAGGTCACACAAATTGCCATCAGACTTCACACTTGGGGAAGTTTACCTGTTTCAGTAGAGGTATGGATAGTGGCTTCTGGCAGGAAGATGAGTTTTGCTTGAGCCACATAAGCTTATGTCTCCTTGTCTTAAAAAGTTTCAAATAACTTTGACAATCATAATGAAAACTAGGTTTTTAGTCACTGTCTTACTTATGGACGTATGCTTTTGGTTTTTCACATTGGTATTCAAAGTAAATGATGAGAATGTTAACAGAAGGTTAAATACATAGTAGGTAGGTAGTACACAAAAGGGAAAAATATTGAGCCAATTTTTGGCATCCTTATTAGTATGGCCAAGATGGGTGTTTTAAGTGTAAAAATTTAATTCAAATTTTGCGGAAATGGGAGTTGCAATTATTTTCTTACACAAAGGGGTTCCTACTTTGAAGAAATAACTTCTAATTACATTCAGTTTAATTTGAATGTAAATGTGTTCCTGGCATTAGGACCTTGCTGAATCTAACACCTGCTGTCTCAAAAGGCTAATCATTTGAAGTTGTTGCAGCTTGAAATGGTCCCTTTTCATAGCTCCTGTTCCTGAAATGACCATTTTGAAGCTCTCATGTTCGAAATTCTAGTTTTTTTTTTGAAAAATTAAAAAAAAAAGATTTTTTTAAAGAAGAGATAATACTATTACCAATAGACTTGCAAAAAAAAAAAAAAGCACATTGAACAATGTTAGTTTTAAAAGTGAAAAAAAAATTCCTTGGTCTTCTGCTAAATGCTAATGAGGCATAGCCTTTGGGCCAGTGAGGAAGATAAGTTAGGTTTAACATTCTCCCTAGTTACTAAGAAGGCTGTTATATCTGAAAACACATTCTGGTCTCATATAAGAAAAGCATATATCCTTCCCGTTAAGATAAAGTTGACCCTACAGTTTGTTCATTAACAACCCTGGCATTGTTGGATTAAGAGCTGTTGATTCCTTCCCAAGCCTGGTTTAACTCAAAGGAGTCACCTGATTAACAATGAATGGTTTTGTTGAGCCATCTAAGAAGGATAGCATTAGGCCCCAGTTAGAATCTTTCTGTTTCTAAAACTCTTTTTTTCATAGGAAAGGGTAGGTTTAACCTCCAGCTACAAAATAATATATGAAAATTACTTGTTCTCAGCTTTTGAGACTTTTGACTTTACACCTCTGAGAAGTTTTCCATTAGGTAATAATTTTTTTCTTTTGGTATTAAATCCACATTATTATTGTATTTGTTATTCATGTAGAATTTGTGACTCAACCATCGTTCCAAATGCTTTCTGTATATCCATTTATTTGCTAGTTATGTAAAATGATAGTCCGGTTGGACAGAAATAGGTTTCTTTTACAGACAAGTAAATTTCCGTATATGAATCACAACAGCTTCATTATTATCTTTTCAGGTAATGGATAATTGCGACTTCCTATAGTATAGAGTTAGCAGTGGATTGAGAATGATAATACAGTGAAAGGCAGTAAATAAGGGTAAGATAATAAATGGGTTAACATTAGACTAGTTTCACTTAATTATGTTCATTAATATAAACATTATGGCTTTAAGGATTTTTTTTTTCAAATTGTCAAATAAAAACGATTTTGACCTTCAGTTCATTGACAGCCATTTCCCCTTGTGTTGCTACTTCTAGTTGGATTTAGATGATCCTAAATTGTTCTTACCTTTGGGCAGGGCTTATCTAGCTTGTTATATATGAGCCACTTCTTTAATGGGTTAATCTGTTTCCAAATCTGATTGGTAAGAACCTTATTATCTTAAAATGCATTTAGCTTTTTATCAATTAAAACAGAATATTAATTTCTATGGCATAAAATCAACAAATTCTTCAGTCCATACAGTGGAAACCACTGGTTTATTCCTCCTTCATTGATTGTATAATATCACCTAGACTTTTTTAAAAAACATAAATGCAAGCAGGAATGAGAGATACCATTTGAAGTTGGATATAGATTCAATCCCCAGTCCCTTTACACTATTTCTTCATTGTCTGGGAATCAAGGAAGGCTACTCCAGTAAGAATATGCAGAGGCTCTTTATTCAGAGTTTGCTATAGCAAAGGAATCAATCGGCCACTGTCCCTTGCATTTGGCAGAGACTTAAAGGCAGGTAAGGAAGTGGGAAAGTTACGTAGTGGAAAAAAGAGAAGGCTTTAGGCACATCTGATTGGAAAAGACAGTGCAGTGAGAAACCAGCCGTCAAAGACCAAGTCATGACTGTTCTGAGATTGTTGCTGTGGAGGTTGTGGCTCTGAATTCCATTGTCATATACAGTCTGGCCACTGTCTCTTTGTATATTCAGTCCCTTACTGGAATCTTAGAGTTGGGGCCACAGAGACTCATTTTATCTGTCAGACACTTAGGTTCGAGTCTAGGCCTCAAGAGATTTCAGGGGCCTATGAACATATCTTGAACTGGAAAAGAAGTGTTGGATGCAAGATATAACAAGAACATCTAAACAAACAAAATAAATAGTGTTCAATTAAGTGTCCACAAAATGTAATACTATGTCATCTTCATAATTTGAAAACAGTTTGTGGGCTAAATTTTTTTCACTTGGCAATAGCTGCAGAGAAATAATAGCCAATTATAATTAAGAGGTGTGCTCATAGGCAAATAATTTTAAAAGCAAATTCATGATACTCCTTGCAAAGTTTTTAAAGCAAATCTAATGTGGTTCATAGGAGCATTTGATAGATTTGATACGTTGTGGGATGAGGCCTCCCACTGCCAGAGTGCCCTGTGCCCATGGAGGGCATCCACCAGCTCTGGCTCTTGGCTTCACTGGGACCCTACAATGGAGGTTCAGTTGGCAATAAGGATGGTGGTGAAGGTCCACTTTCATGTTGCCTGGACTCATTCACTTAACTCTAGTTAAACTAAAAATTCTGCTATCACTCAAGCATCATTATAATTTAGATTGTGGAGGAGGAGTCTTCTGGGATGCTTTGGATGCATCAGAGTGGCAAAGACATATTGTGCAGTTAATTAACCTCACAGAAAGATGAAAGAAAACTACTCAGCAGCACAAACTTGACTTATGTTTATTTTTGTATTTGTGCTTTTGTCCTCATTTGGTTCTCTTCTCCCCAGCCCACTGCCATATGCTGCTGGGACTCAGCCGTAATTATGTTACCCATAGACGAAACACAAAGTGAAATAAAGCAAACAGAAACTTCACCATCACAATCCCGGATCTTGCACTACAGAAAGTGCCTGCAGTTAGCATGAGACAGAGTAAGTTCTTTTACATGGACAAAGAATATTGAAACCATTTCATACAAACCTATAGGTGTGGCCACAACCCACCCATGAATCATATGTCTGATCCTGTATTGAAACCTATAGAGATTTAAAAAAAAATCCTATTTACGACAGCTGCACGTTAGAAATATCTGTGGTACTTAAAAAAAAAAAAAATCAGGCCACAGCTCTGCCACGATCAAATAAATGAGGAATTCTGAGAGTAGGACTCAGGCATTGGTATGTTTGCACCACTACTCATTGCCTTTCCTCTGCTATAGACGGTAAGTGATTCTAACAGTCTTACCGAAAGCCACTGAATCACTCTCTCTATGTCTGAGATCACAGCATAGCTGTGTGTATTCTTCACGCGTCTTCTCATTTGAGATAGTTTTGTTGATGAGTAATTAATTAGTGGCTGTTCTCTTGCGGAATAGTTAGTAAAGATAAACTATCCAGTTGATTTTCAAATTTAAGCAACTCAGAGCTGCTGAAGTTAAGCACTACGAAGTGAAATTTCAGAGTCTTTCTTCCTTTTTCTCTTTTATATTGCTGTAAGAGACTCCTAGAAGTTGAATTTAATTATTCTGACTGAAGAGATAAATTGGCTGAACAGAGGAAATTCTTTCATACTTTAAGTAAAGTGATTGATGTGGTGTTTTCACAGATCTACTCTGCTTAAATAAGCCGGTAAGGTTACTTAGCAAATAGATTAGAAGGTGGTAATTTTCAACTATGCAAAAATCCAATCTGGAAGCCAGTTTCCAGGAATTCCATTTTTTTCTTAAGGTTTGATGACAAATAACAATACATCTCTCATGTTTCATTTTCACTTACTTATTTCATATCCAGAGAAACTTTACCAAAATGTGTTGTCTGATAAACAGAGAGCGATTGTGTTTAATTTTGGCTAAATACTGTCAGTGACAGTTACAAAGAAAGGAAAGCCCCATCTTAAAGAAGATTGGAAAGCAAAACCTCATGCTACCTCACTGAAGAAGATATACAGAGGGCAAGTAAGCATATGAAAATATGCTCCACCTCATATGTCATCAGGGAAATACAAATTAAAGCAACAAAGAGATACCAGTACATACCCATTAGCATGGTCAAAGTCTAAAACACTGCCAAATTGAATTCAACTAGTGGGAATGCCAAACAGTGCAGCCACTTTGGAAGGAGGCTTGATGGTTTCTTACAAAAAAACTAAACACTCTTACTACACGATCTAACAACTGTGCTCCTTTATATTGACCCAAAGGGGTTGAAAACTTACGTCCCCACAAAAACCTGCATAAGGATGTTTATAGCAACTTTATTCATAATTATAAACACTTGGAAGCAACCAGGATGTCTTTCAGTAGGTACATATAGATAGCAAACTGGTACATCTAGGGTGCCTGGGTGGCTCAGTGGTTGAGCGTCTGCCTTTGGCTCAGGGTGTGATCCCGGGTCCAGGGATTGAGTTCCACATCGGGCTCCCTGTGGGGAGCTTGCTTCTCCCTCAGCCTATGTCTCTGCCTCTCTCTGTGTTTTTCATGAATAAACAAAATCTTAAAAAACATTTAAACTGGTACATCTAGATAATGGAATATCATTCAGTGTTAAAAGGAAATGGATTATCAAGCCATGCAATGACATGGAGTAATCTTATTTGCATATTATTAAGTGAAAGAAGCCAATCTGAAAAGACCACAGACCATACGATTCCAACTATATGACATTGTGGATAAGGTAAAACTATGGAGATGATAAATAGGTCAGTGGTTGTTAAGGATGGGGGAGGGAAGGGATGAGGGAAGGGAAGGTGGAGCACAAAGGATTTTTAGAGCAGTGACATATTCTGTAGGATATTATAATGATGGATATATGGCACTGTACACTTGTCCAAACCCATAGAATATACAACACCAAGAATGAACCCTCAAGTAAGCTATGGACTTCGGGTGAATATAACACGTTGAAGTAGGCTTATTATTGGTAAGAAATGTGCCCTTAGGTGAGGGATATTGATATTGGAGGAATCTATGCATGCATAGGCAGGGAGTATATGGGAAATCTCTGTACTTTCCTGTCAAGTTTCAAGTGAGCCTAAGACTTCTCTAAAAAAATAAAGTCTTAAAAAAAACCTATGCTAACTGTGGGACAGAAAAGAAGGTTGCTATCTTGTGGCAGTTCGAAGTTTTGCATTTAAAAAAAATCAGAAAAGTTGAATCCATTTTAATGTATCTAAAATCTCAACAAATGCAAACAATTTTACTAGTTTGAAAATGGCCTTATTCCAGTGTTGGCTGTACCATTGTTAGCAGCAGTCAAATGAAAAAGATTAGACTTTAAAATGCAGGGTCAAAGCCTCCTTTTAAATTATTTCTTGTGGAATTCTACCTCCTATCTCTGAGATTACAGTTTAAAGCAATGAAAGAATGTATCTAATTTATAAAAGTTCAATTCACATATACTCATTTAGGAGGTACAAGTTCTCTGAAAGTGAAGTATGCTTACAGACTGGGCCAAAATCTTGTGCTTGCTAAAGCTGAAAGGGACTATCTGCTTTTTAGGATAGAAAAGAAACTTAAAGGCAAGAAGTTTTTTCCACTTAGATAATGCCTACTTTTACCCCCACACTTCCTCTTCTTCTTCTTCTTTTTTTTTTTTTTTTGCCTGAGGGGCTTTGACATCATCAAGGTATATATTTGATCAAACCTCTACTATGACAGCCTTTGTTCTAAGCAAGTACTTTTTTGTTGTTGTTTTTTTAAAAAATGTCCAAAAAGTCTATATTTTGTAGTCAGAGATAAAGTTGCTAAACTATTTCAGGTTATATGTCAACTTGGGCTATGAACTAAAATAAAATAATGATGGGTATCATGACTCCTCTGAAAGAATAAAGATGAAAATCAAACACAGAATGCAAACTGAGTGGGCATTAATGTCGTAAAAGGGACATTAAGAATTGACTAGGCCTGAAACACAGCATGCAAGTACTTTGGAATCTTGACAAAAGCAGCTGAGTTGCCAAAAGGGCCTGAATTCGATTTTACACTAGAACCCAACTTTCTCTTTTTTTTTTTTTTTTTTTTAAAGATTTTATTATTTATGAGAGAGAGAGAGAGAGAGGCAGAGACACAGGCAGAGGGAGAAGCAGGCTCCATGCAGGGAGCCCGACGTGGGACTCGATCCCGGGTCTCCAGGATCACACCCTGGGCTGAAGGTGGCGCTAAACCCAGAACCCAACTTTCATAGATAGGACTAGCTATATAATTTTCAGGGTCCACTGCAAATGCAAATGTTAAAATGTTACTAAAATTCTAAGATGGTGACAAGAAACTAAACTCAAAGGTATTTTATGCACAGGTCACAGGTTGCAGGTTGGTGAAGCCGGCTCGGCTCACCAAAGGGCTATGCATCAACAGTTTTGGTTGAGTTGAACAGTTTTAGTTGTGGGATAAGGTAAGTTATTGGGGAGCAAATATCTAATTGTGCTGAATTTTGAACCTTGAGGGTTTTGTTTGTTTGCTTGTTTTTAATGATTTTTTTAATTCATGACAGACACAGGAAGAGAGGCAGAGAAATAGACACAGGGAGAAGTAGGTTCCCCTTGGGGAGCCTGCTGCAGAACTTGATCTCAGGACCCAGGGATCACAACTTGAGCCAAAGACAGATGCTCAACCACTGAGCCATCCAGGTGCCCCTGAACCTTGAGGGTTTTTGCAAGATAAGCTATTAATAGTTTATCTCCTGGGTTGTGGATGACTATCAAGAGTTTGGTGGTATAGGGCAGGGGCAGAGTCATGCTTAGGTGGATGCAGCTGATGTTAATGGGACTATGTGAATTGCCATGGAGAAAGGCTGAAGACAGAATAAATAAAAATGAGGGTATTTCGATCATCTCAGAATAAGGTGAGAAAGATTTGAACCTGCACCTCAACAGAGAAAGCAAAAGTTATACATATGATTTGGAGAAACTGGGACCCGTATATGTTGCTGTTGAGAATGTAAAGTGGTACAGCTGCGTTTCCACGATTTTAAACACTGAGTTAGCACAGGACTTGGCACGTCCCCTCCCAGGGGTAGGCCCAAGAGAAACGAAACATCTATTTACACAATATCCAGTATCCAAATGTTCATAGCAGCATTATTCATCATAGCCAGAAAGTGGCAACAACTCAAATGTCCATCCATTGTTGCATGACAAAGCAAAATGTGGTATATCCATGCAAAGGCATATCATCCAGTACTAAAAGAAATGAAGTACTAATGCAGCAATGCCGAAGAGCTTTGGAAACATTCTATGTGACAGAAACCAGACACAAAAGGCTGTGGTTCCATTTGTATGGAAAGTCCAGAGTAAGCAAATGCATAGAGAAAGCAAATAAATTAGTGGTTGCCAGGGGCCGGGAGGAGCAGGGAATGGGGAGTGACCGCCAGTTGGTATGGGCTGTCTGTGCTGATCTAATTGTGAAACGAGCTAGTGATGAAAGTTGCACAATTCTGAATATACTAAGTTGAATATACTAGATGGAATTGTTGGCTTTAAAGGATGACATCTATAGTATGTGAACTATATCTCAATAAAGATGTTAAAAAAAAGTACTACATAAGTACTACATAAGTAATACATAAAGTATACCAAATTGTACACTTTAAAAATGCATAATGTATCACACATCCATTATATTTCAACAAAACTGTTAAAAAAACCTTAAAAAGATAATGCCTAGATAGAAGATAAAAAGTGAAAAAGTTAGATTTTGAAATATGAAATATTTTTAATGATTTATAAATACAAACATTTCTATGTCAGTATTGAGAGAATTTAGAGTGATACAAAGCTGAGATTAATACTTAGGGGATTCTTTTTTTTTTTTTTTTCCTGCTATAAACTTGTTTTGTTTGATAAGGTCAGAACCTGAGAAAAAGTGCTTAATCACTGAGTGGGTTCTAGCCTAGATAATAAGGAATAAACTTGATACAGGTTGCTATGTGCACATAGCATTATTAGCATTGTTATTAGAAAAAGTCATTATTAGCTGATATAGGAGAAGTTTTTGTTTTTTAATTTTAGATTGTTTAGGGCAAGAAGCTTACCTCTCTTATTCACCACTGAATCTCCAGTAGCTAGGACAAGGGTAGGCCAACAGTGGTCTATAGGTCAAATCCAGTCCACCACTACTTTTTCTATGGCCCATGTCAAAAAATCAAAAGAAAAATCATAATCATGATACTTTAAAATTATATGAGATATAAATAAAAAATTTCAGCATCTGTGAGTAGTTTGATCACCACAGCTATGTTTATGATGTGGCTTTTGGGCTACCATGGCAGACTTGAATAGCCATGACAGAGCTATAGAGCCTGCAAAGCTGGAAATATTTGTTATCTGGATTTTACAGGAAAAGTTTGTTGGTCCCTGAACTAGAAGAAAGTCAGCATGTAGCAGATCTTCAAAGATTATTTGTGGAAGGAAGGGCTGAAAAGAAAAAAGAGATGACTGTGGAAAGGTAACACATTTTTGTTGGTGATACAATTAGCTTGAAATTCCAGGGGATTATGGACTGGCAAATGTCTGTCAGGTGCATGAAGGAAGGGGACAGGATAGAGGCATTGAGTTGGGGGTTATTTCCCTACCACGGGAGTTACGATACCACTAAGAGAAATCACTTAAAGGAAAAAGAGTAGAGAAGTGGAGACCTAGAATGTGGGGAGCACCCTTTTTTTATGGACCAGTGAGAGAAAGAAAAGTTCAATAAGTGGTAGAAAGGATCTGTTAGGTAAAGGGAGAATGCTTGACAAAAATAGCCACACAGAAGTCTGGAGAAGGAAGATGTTTCAGAAGGGTTAGTTTTGCTTAGTGTTAACACTGCAATTATAAATTTGTTGGTCACCTGCAGAATATAGTGGTGTTATAGAGGCGAAGGCATCTCTGGATGCTTGGATGAAAATGACAGCCGAATGGTTTTACTAAGCATTATATTGCCTAAAGCGCTGAGGGTTTAAAAAACCTTTTTCATGCAGTTACTACACAGGAAGCTCTGAAAAGGAAATCATGCTGTGTTCAATCTCTAAAGATATTTTGATCATCCAAGCACAAAGACATACAGGATAGTGATGCATCATTAAAAATAAATTGTTAAATTAATTCCTTCATAACTCAGGCCAAGAAATCCAACCCGAAGCACTTGACCACATGCTTCTTTTGGGCTCAGAGTGTCAGGATAAATGTATAAGCCTTATGCATTCTTGAAAGGAGAAAGATAAATACTTTAATTTAAACAGCAGAAATTTCCCCCATTTATTCTTTGCTATTATTTTATCATTTACAATAAATGGTTCAATAAAAATAAAATATAATTTTTGTCCTCATGCTGTTGTTTTCTTCTGATGTTCAGCAAGCATTGTGTTGCATACAAGTCATTTAACTTTCCCCTGAGGTCTATTGGCATTAGGTAGAGATCTTGATTGATAACTGTTTATATGCGGCACTAAACCTTCTTGTGTTTTGCTTATTTCTAGTAAATGAAAGCAAGTCCCTCTAGACCTTGAGGCAAAATTTAAATCAGTATTTTACCTCATGCTGTACTATCTTGCCTCTCAACTGGTCTCATCCTGACACAGCAAATGCTCCTTTTCTATCACAGCCGAAGTGATCAGGTAAGTTTAATTGCTTCAAAGTAATGCAATTGAATTTATACTTTTATTGGCTAATTTCCAGTTCTAGCAAAGCCTGGTAGTCAGAACACTTGCTATCCTCCTCACTTCCACCCAAGTACTTAAGTGCTGGTCTTTCAGTTTTGTTCTTTAAAGTATGCAAACACCAGCATGTTCTGTTACAGTGTCACCAAATAAAAGATGTAAAAATGAACATTAAATGAACATTCAAATGAACCATTTATTTTGGTTACATTCTATCTTACCTTTTTCATTTCAGACCCATTAGGGGCAGTAGAATACAACTCAAAAGACTGGATTATAAATACACTGTATCTTTTTCATAAAACTGCTTAATTCAACTATAATTTGTCTAAAAGATGAATATTTTAGAAATGTTTCAATAGAAATCAATAAGTGCCTCAAATGTAATAAATGTAGGAAAGCAAATAGTATTTATCAAAAAGAATGTTTATAAAACAGAAGATAAAGAATTTACATTGGCTTATTACTAATTTAAGATTACCTGGTTTTAATATTAATAGCGTTGAATTTCATTTTCATTTTATCCATCGCTCCCTCTTTTGAGCTACATCAAGTTCCCACTGTTAGTTTGGTAGGATATTATTATTTGATTTCTATGTACTTGACTTGACTGAGAATGCATTTGATTTGCTGGGTCCAAATTGAGACTTGCCAGGGTGCAGCTCCTAAAAGCTGAAATGACAAGAATCTGTAGAACAACATGCCAAAGGGAATTCACTTTCTTTTGCCATTTTCCTGGATCTGAGTGCTTCTTTCCAGCCATAATAGTTGGTGGAGGTTTTCTCCTTTTAACAGGTACTGGGGAAAATGGAAGAACAAGGTACTTTGAGTTAGAGCTGTGGCTAAGACTTGGCCTTGAGAGTAGGTGTGGGGGAGAAGAGATTCCAAAAACTTTCTTATTTTAAAACTACAAGCAGTTTTATATCTCAGAAACAAAGCTCTGAATGTACTTCAGCAAGAACTTCAGCAGTTGTTTTGTTTTTGTTTTTGTAATGGGCAAATCAAAGCAATGGACCATTTTCTTAAATAAATCTGTTTAACAAGTTCATACACTGTGTATTAAAGGGTTAACCCAGCAAGCCTAGTTGTCTAAACTGTACGCTTGGAAGATCTTCAAGACTGGACCTTAACTAGCTCCTGGGGAATAACCTCAGAGTCCTCAGAAACGTTCAGCCTGATAAGAGTATCTTTGTATACTTGGCACCTTGGGTCATACCAGAGATTTTATGCTAATGAGGTGATTTGTGGTGAATATCTGTTTTTCTTTGTTTGGGGTCATAGACTGTGCTTTTGGCCTTTAGGGGCGCTGGAGACCGATTAGCTGAGGTCCTTATGGCAGGGGCTCTCCATCTCGGTGACTGAGCCCCAGTGAAAACCCTGAACACCAAGGCTTGATGAGCTTCCCCAGTTGGCAAGACTCTGAAGGTCTCATCACACACGGTACTGGGAGAAGTAAGTTTTATTCCTGTGACTGCACTGAGAGGGGACGACAGGAACCTTGCATCTGGCTTCTGGACTTCACCTTAGGCGCCTTTTAATTTTGCTGATTTTAATCTGCAACTTTTTGTGTAATAAACTGTAATCTTGAATGAAATAGCCTTTCTAAGTTCTGTGAATCCTAGCCTGTCATCAAACCCTAGGGTGGTCTTGGGGTCTTGGGGTCTCTAGAACTAGCAGAAATTGCGATATATGAGAAGTTGCGACTCTAAGTAGTTAAATCACCTTAGGTAACAATGTATAGTATTTTTGTGTTGTAAGCAGAATTGCATCTCTATATTATGTTTTCTCTTGAGAAAAGTATCTTTTTCAAAATGGATTTTAATTATAGTGTGATTGCAAATTGTTGCTTGTTTTTTAGAGATACATATATTTTTGTTTGAGATGCAGCTTGGAATTGCCTGGAAGTGAGAGACTCACAAACTGCAGGAAGGATATGAGTTATGTTCTTTATCTTATTTTGAGGGACAAACCCCCATCACTCTGGCTTTGTGCAGCTCTAGCAGGATTGGAGTGTTGGGGGAGGACATCCATAGTTATTCAAGTTGGATCACCCAAATGTTGACAAATGTCAAAGAGGACAGAACTGTCTTTTCTTTTGATAATTTGGAAGAAATATGATAAAATTAACCCTCTGCTCCTACACCCCTTGTATAAATATTAGGCTATTTCAATTGCATATTAGTATTCTGCTAAGACCATAGGTTAAAGTCAAGGTAGATGGTGAGGAATCTGCTAAAGCAAGTGTGCATTCCAATTTCAATCACCATAGGAAGAAGCAAGTCCTCTGATGGCGAAAAAGCCTTGGGGCCAATGGTTTTCCTTTTCTAGGTCTGGACTCCAGAGAGTGTGCATGTGTTTAGAACCATCCTGTATGCTGGGAAACGATAGTGTACCTCTGTCATGGGAAAACAAGTTTGGAGCAAGGAAGGAGGAGAACCTGCCTGAGGTAGTGAGGCAGGTGTGTAGACAACCCCTGAGGAGCCAACATTTGAAACTATGGGAGAAATATTGCTGAGAGCCAGTTGTGAGAGATTCTAAGGATATTTTTCTTTGTTGCTATCCTCAAGTGCTTTGTGGAATATTTTAAATGGTATAGCCTGATTTTCTCTGTGCTGTGGGAAATTAAAGAACTCTGCCGGATATTTTCTGTTTGTCCCTCCAGATCTGTTTTCTGTTCTTCCTCTCTGTTGTGTGCTCTGGGGAATGGACCTGTCAAAAGCAGCAACATTTTCTTACTGGCTTCCATTTGGCTACAGTCATGAGAAAAAGTATTAGGAGATCAGATGTTGGGGAAAAATTAAGCCTAAGATTTCTATTTTATTATTTTATTTTATTTTATTTATTATTTGACAGAGAAAGAGAGTGAGTGACAATGCACAAGCAGGGGAAGGGGCAGAGGGAGAGGAAGAAGCAGGGTCCCCGCTGAGACCCATGTGGGGCTCAACTGCAGGACCCAGGGATATGACTTGGGCCGAAGGCAGATGCTTAACTGACTGAGCCATCCTGGTGCCCCAAGCCCAAGATTTTTATTACTCTGGCTCCTTCTCTGCTTGGGTGTGGCAGATTGGCAGTGTCTTTCTGCCAAAGGCCATGGCTCCTTTCAGAGCCTTTCAGAACTGATTTTCTCCAGGTTCAGGTAATTATTCCCTCCCATTACCCTTGTACACACAAGGATTGCAACTATTCCGAGTGTCACTAGTCCTAGTATGAGTTATTCCCTGCTGATTTCCTTTTAACCCTGCCCACAACCTGTGATAGTCAATTACCCTACTTGGAGGGTGTTGTGTCCTGCTGTTGACCTTGAATGGGTCAGTAATGACCTGTGTAATCTTAAGTATTCTATGAAAAGAAGTATAAATATACTGAGAGAATATCTGAATTATTTATGCCCTGGATGCCTCCCTTAAATCTTCCTATCTTCTTAGGGTTAGTTTAGTAATCTTTCCAGACTCATCCTGGGTGCATCTTTCACCAGAAAGCCTTCTCTTATACTTTTCCCCATTTTCTATGTCTCTGTCAACTTTTCTTTTCCCACCCCTGAGTTTTGTTTTGATGCTTTTTCTATTTACTTTATCATATCTGTATCGTAATTACCTGCTTATTTGCCTGCTTTTCATAAATAGACTGTAAGCTCTTGGAGTACAGAGCCTCCATATCTCTTAATTGCTTGAAGTTTGGAGAGTTTTTCTTTTGACATTATTTATTCTTTCTTTTGTTAATAAGGTCGACTACTGTTTCATAGAGAGTTATAAATATAAGTCAGGAATAAAATGCCAAAAGATTGTACTACAGTAGTAATACCACAAATGTACAAAGGAAGGTCAAATATAAAAGGCATTGCAAATGAAAATATCAAAAATGTGGTAACTAAATAGAAATATTTGGTAAGTTAATGGAATAAAAAGCAGTTAAAGATATAGGTAAAATGGCAAGGTATATGATTTTTTTTCAATCAAATACAATACTAGCAAGATGTCATTGTGTGTGCAAACAAAAACTCTCCTGTCCAAATTATAGTCCATATCTTATTTCTGAGTTGAATGAGAACTATATTAATTATTTTAAGTATGGTTACTATATTAATGAATTACATCAATAGTGTTTATTAAGTATGCACATGGTACTGAGGGGAAGTTGAAAAAACAATATTAAGATATTCTCTCTCTCTCTAAAATAAAGAAATAAATCTTAAAAAAGTCATGATAGCGACTTGAGAGATTGGAGTAGTTCAAATTGAATGACTACAGTGTTCTGTTTTTGTCTTCCATGCACCTCAAGGTCTTAGAGAAGTACAGGATACACAATCAATAATATTTACTGGATAAATATGTGGGTATGTAGATGGTAAATATAACTAATTTCACTGCTCTTATTATAATTGTAAGTGAAGGAATTTGATGACTGATTGGATTACATGAATGGCAAGTCAAAGCGATATTCCCAAAGTCAAGAACTTTGGTGTTTATCAAGTCGTGTTCATTTATCTGTGATCTCTATGAATGGTCTTCAGATTTAGGTCAGAGTCCTCCACAACAATCTGAAAAGAAAGCACCAGGAAATGAGACACATGACTAGATGAACACATTTCCCACTGGGGTCCCATCTCCAGATTGCTGTGAAGCTTCCCCAGTGGGCACAATAAGAGAGTATGTGATTTTTAAGAATATTTGCATTGAAAACAGATCTTATTCCTGTCCCCACTCTAACACTTTTTAGCCACAGACCTAAGACAAGCTGTCCGGACTTTAAGTTCACTATTGATAAAACTAGATCAATATAATCTATGTCAGAAGTGGTAGGTATACTATGAAAATTTGTATTCCAAAAGGAAACAAATAAAAGACACTATTATTACATTTGTGGAAATACTATAAATATTATTTCAAGTGGAAGAGGTAAATTGCATCAAATGGGTTATGTTTACACGAGAAATAGGGCATAAAATTTGGTTATGCAAAATCAAATACTAGTTTGAAGAACTGGAAGTGACTTTGTTAATTTTTTTTCCTCAGAAGGCTTTTCAGTCTTGAGATTTAATTAGAATTATTGATTTTTCTGGTTTTCCATATGATACAAAGTCTCTATCATATGGATAGTATTAGGCAATATAAAAGTTATAGAATACTCTTCCTGATACAAATGATTATTAATGTTAGATACACGAGGTATCTTGTTACGAAACAGGTCCTCAGTGTAATAAGTGAGGATTTCCTGACAAAATAAATATTCAATATCAGTGTTCTCTGTCAGAAAGTCTTGACTCAATGTGCCAAAGCTATAAGTGTGTCAAATAATCCTTTAATTAGATTACAAAATGCAGCTATTATATGTCAAATATCTATTGATTCCAGGAAGAAAATGGCTTGAGGTTTCTTAAGTATGCAACACCAAAATTCATTTGCCATGCAATTAACTCCAAATTACCTCCTTGGGAAATTAATATTAGAAAGCATGTTTAGGCATGTAAAAGCATATAATTGACATTTAATAAAAATCTTAGTGATGAAAAGCAGAGGGTTTTAAAAACATTTGTTTCGGGGATCCCTGGGTGGCTCAGTGGTTTAGCACCTGCCTTTGGCCCAGGGTGCGATCCTGGAGTCCCGGGATCAAGTCCCATGTCGGGCTCCCTGCATGGAGCCTGCTTCTCCCTCTGCCTGTGTCTCTGCCTTTTTCTCTCTGTGTATCTGTCATTAATAAATAAATAAAATCTTAAAATAAAAATAAAAACATTTATTGCCAATGCATACACAATTTATCATTTTGCTCTCTTCTGCCTGGTTTTAACATGCATTTACCTAAGAATTTGTATGTTTTGATCACAAATGTAAAAGTGTTTGAACTCTGAGAAGTAGAGAGTTTTTCTTAGAGCTACACAACATTTGAGCATCAACTCTAGTTATGCCAAAGAGTGTTAAAAGGACTCATGATTCTGGTCACATAGTACCTACCTCAGGGCTAAGTGAGAGAGTATTAGGGGGAGAAGCAATGGGGCAAGCCACAAAGGAAACGGAAGGCATACAAACAGGACCTCTTCTGGATAACTTCCCATTCTCTTGTTGGATTCTGGCATTTTGGTGTAAGAGCTAGACTTTATTGCAGGAAGTGGATGGGCCAGTTGCTTAACCCAGATGGGCTTACTAAGGAGAGGTGGGAACAGCATTGGTTTCTATGGAATGGCCAATACCAGCCCTGAGAACTTGAAGGAGGACAAGGACACAAAAGCTGACTACTGTCTGAAGATAGGTGAGTAGGTGATAGTGCTTTAGAAAATCACAAATGCAGCTACCTTTACCTACTAGGAAGCAGATCTGCAGCAAAAGTAGGCGCAGAAGCAGGTCACTGGGTTGACAATGGGAGGCCGAGGCCAAGAATGAAGTTTTATCTCTGCATTTAGTATGAGATTCAGAAGTCAAAGACCAGATACTGCTTTATTTACATGCTTTTCCTAGTGCTTATAATTGATATTGGGAGATATTTATTATATGACACTCTGGGCTCTTTACTTCTAGAGGCTGTTTTCTAATTTGAAGTTGATACTGTTTTCTGAATAACATCTCTCACACTGTGCAAATTTAATAGCATGGTAGGTGTCAGATTGCCCAGCAGACGTATTCTCTAAGTTTCTGGGCAGAGGTGAGAGTGGTGTTCCAAACTATAATCTTTCCTACTATCATTTTTTTGGTTGCTGAGGAATTAATTAAATATACTCACACAATTGTCTACAAATATAAGCGACACATTTCTCCAAATCCATACGGTTGCATTAAGATAAAAGAGAGAGAGAAAATACATATAATTTATGCTGCCTACAAACACAAACAAGACCACTGAATTTCTTGAGAGGCTCTCTTAGCACCGATCTTGGAAAATCTGAGCTTTCAGTATTTTAAACGCTCTGAAAGCCAAATACCCTAAGGAGATAAAGGACAGGATAATTGATATAAGAGGAACTAGAGTGATGAATAAAAAATGAACAAGAAACAAAGGAGAGAATGGGAAGATAGAGAATATTCTCGGCAGAGGTTTGCATGTATTATCATTGCTGGATCATTTCCCAGCGAAGATCTGATCCGTTTACTTATAAGGTTTAGGAGAGAGGACTGTGACAGTGGCAGAGAAAGAAAAAGAGTAATTAAACCCAAACACCAACAAATATTATTTTCTCAGTTTATCTGAGATACATCGGTGATACCCATGTGACAAGTAATTAATGCAGAAATTATTAAAAGGAAATAAAGCAAGAAAAACAAAGACAGATTTAGGAAGAGAGGAAGAGTCAAGAGAAGGAAGAGAGAAGTCATTTAAAGTAGCGTTACCTGCTAACACTGAGGACTCTGCATGGAGTTGGTTCAATTTCTGTTGACTGTTAATCAACTGCTCATACCTGGAGACCAGCAATGCTGAAAATTAAAAGCTTCAGAACTGCTGTGAGGGAGGTGATTCATGGCAATATTTTGCTTCCCACTCCAGGCAAATCTCTATTTATCTCCTACAGAGTTAGATAGTTTGGGGTTGACTTCTAAGACAGGCTGTCTTTCTCAACAGATAGCTCATCTTTCTGAGAATCCAGGGCACAGCTTTTTAAAAAGACAGTGTGTTTAAATTTGGGTGTGGGATTTATATGAGGAATTTGATAATTCTAGGAGTTTTTCTTGAAGCAGGAACTTCTTTTCCATAGTTGTAGTTTAAGATTATATCACCACAGTTCCTGACAAAAGCCTGACTATTCTAATTAAAAAGCTGTAAGAATGACAAATGAGATTTGAGCTGGTTTTTGCAGTTTTCATTAGAATTATAACCTGAACCCTAAGATAGCTGTATGAGAAGCTAGCAGATTTTGAAATAAATGAAAAATTATATGTTGCAGAGTGATATGTGTCTAGCCTTATCAAACTTCTATTTTAAACATGTATTTGGAGTATCTGTTGTGGTTTATTATTGGCATTTGTTAGGAAGTAGATGTTGGACAGTTCACTCCTGGCGCCACTTTTCCTAGCCATGTAATTTGTTCTAGAAAAAATATTGGTTTACTCATTTACAAAGTAGAGTAATAATAGTACCCATCTCATAAAGCTATTTTGAGGATTAATGTAAAGCTTTCTGCATAGGGTTTGGCAGTGAAGGAATACCCACTATTAGCTATCATCTGATTATCTGCATAGTATCTATATTTCTATCTATGTAAATCTGTATATAACATATGGCATCGCTTAAAAAATGTTCACATTTACAATATTATTTTTCAGAAGCTGCTATTTGAAAATTAAAGGGGCAAAACAAAGGATGACTGATATTTATTCGAAATGCCTGATAAGTATTATAAATAGTTCTACTTGCAAATATTATATTGTCTCATGTAATTCCCAAAATGGTTGTATCCTTTGCATTGTGCCACTGAAATCAAGATGGGTCACCATCAGCTCTACTGGAAGCACCCATCAAAATGCAGCCATGTGTGCTTTTTCCATGTGTGCTCATACAGTAGGGTCTGATCTGGAAATATGGTCTCTGTAATTCCTGCCACTGCTTCCAATCACTATGCAAAGCATGTAGGCTTCACCACGGTAGATGGATCTATCTTTCTAGAACGAATTATCCCAGACAGTGCTTGCTATTTGGACATGGCATGTAAAAAAAAAAAAAGTTCAATTAAAAACAAAACAATCCCTTCATAGCTTTTTGAAGTATTTTACTCAGTTATATAGCCCAGGCAGTAGGCGAAGACAATGCTTTTCCAAATGGAAAAGTTGGTAAAGCCTCACATTGGGATTTGAACCCATCTTTCTCAGCTCATTCAGTCCACGTTCTCTCCTTGTCACCACTTTGCATCTTCCATATAGAACTGAGAGAGATTTTGCATTTACAGAACAAATAGACTTAATATGGGAAGTAGATGCAGTCAACATGCACACATTATTGCTATCTTGGTTACTCCTATTGAGTGCCTAATGTGATAAAACATCTGTTCTTTTGTTTTTATGGAGAAAATGGGTGATAACTTTAATAGAAAAAGAATGGTAAATTAATAATGGAGTGGAAATTTTCTTGCATTTTTCTATTTTCTTTCGAAATGCAATGAATAGGGATTGAATTTTAAAAGATGGTGCAAAATCATTGTTATATAATTGTACACATTAAAGCTTAAAAGCATTTGGACTCAGTTTAAATACAAAAACATTCATGTGGTTCGGGATTAAGGGGCTCAGAAAGTAATATCCTTGGGCTATCTATGGGAGATGCATTTCAAGCTATCCTGATGACAGTAATTCTTCATTTGGACCAAGCACAGAAACAAGATTTAAATGTGGATCCAACATAGTGGATCTTTATAAGAAGATTTAGATGTTAAATTCAAAAGAATCATAATGTAGTTATTCTTACAAAATCATGCTATTCATTGTCTTTTTTGGAGCTTGTCTTACTTCTATCTACAGCTACTAACAGATGCTATTATGCGTGCCCATTGGAAAACCTAAAAATGCACTGAATTTTGTATATACTAAAGCTTAAGCCTTTGATATGTTACACTTTTAAAAAATACTTACAGCATGTGGTGGAATTAAGGTCTGTAGCTCAGGGGCACCGTAGAAGTTGCTAAGGAAACGCTGTGGGATATAGTAGAACATCTTTAAGAGCGGCTTTAAAAATAAAGGTAGTATAGAAAATGGATGGCAGAAAACAGATAAGATCAAGATTTTGTTTAGGTCAACTCAGAGGCTTACTTTTGGGCCTTAGAATTAATAATGGAAACTTTGCTGTAAGAAAAGATTATTCTGACTGTGAATGTTAAGAATCCAAAGAGAGGGTACATATAAACTAAGGGATCTCAAACAAAACCCGATAAATAGTTGAGACAATTAGATGGATAACACTGATAGGCCTCAGGCTTTATTTCTGAGCACCATTTGAATGTTTGCCTTAGTATCCAATTATAATGCCCTTGGATTGAGTTCTCTGAGTTTCATCTCTCTCTCTCTCCTCTGAACAGAGACACTTTCATAGCTCTGCTGTGAATGTGGTAATCAGATGTGCAGGGCCTAAGATCTAAGCATTTCTACTGTAGGATTTATTTTAGATTTTTTTTGATCATTTAATAAAAATCTTTAAAAGATTTTTAAGAACTACCACTTCCTAAAATGAATGTCATAGAGTGAGTGCCAAAGTCATAGAATAATTTTGTATATGGTTACCCAATAGGATTAGTCACTAATAAACACTGAATTAAAGGATTGAGATATTACTGGTTCTGTTCTTACAGGTTCATCATGGCCCCATGCCAGCCAGGGTATCCCTCACTTTTACAGCACCTAATGCAAAACCATAAGCAAACAATAGAACCAAACAACAGCACATAGAGACCAACCATCGATAAATACTGTTTCTTGATGGTGAAGCTTTATTGACCTTAACTACCTAGATGAATTGTGATTCATAATTGGATGTGAAAGTGACAGTAAGTATTGCAAACATTCATTTTAACTTTAGGTACTTAACAATGAATGCACGTAGATACTCATGAGTTTGTATACATTTTATAGGAATTTTTGTGGTTTTTTTTCAAGATTTATTTATTTCTTTGAGAGACAGAAAGACTGCATGTAAGTAGGTGGGGAGAGGCAGAGGGAGAGAGGGAGAAAGAGCATCTCAGGCAGACTCCTTACCTGAGGGCAGAGCCCCATGCAGAGCTCCATCCCATGACCCTGAGAACATGACCTGAAGCGGAAACCAAGAGTCAGTCCCTTAACCTATTGAGCTAACCAGGCGCCCCGAGCAATTCTGATTTTTATCTGATCTTGCTTTCATTCTGAGAAAAGCTGTGGTGAATAATAGTTATTTGTGAGAAAGTGATGAAAGAAAAATGTCCTAGATTCAAATGCTATCATAGTGTCATGACTTGGGACATGGATTTCTCTTACTCTTAGACTTCAATGTGAAACAGAAGCCATTAAAGGGCCCCTTCCTTAACATTTTGTTTCTAAAAGAACATTTGATATTTATAGGTAGATTACTTTTATTAAAATGGTATTTTCAGTTATATCTTTCTTTCTAAAGGCAACTTATTATACATATCAATTTTTAGCCAGATACACAGTATTTCTTTAGACTTCTGTTTTTGTTTCACTGGTTTCAGAGCTTATCACTTAAAAAAGTATGCCCTGAATATCCTATCTTTGAGAACTTAATTTTACTTCATTTTTTGTTTGATAATAATATATCTTCAAGTATTTAAGAAATGGTATATTTTTATAGCTCTGCTCTTGTTTCACACTCGACAAATGGCTTACTATGAAATATGCAGATCCTAAACTACCCCCCCTTTTTAAAAGATTTTATTTATTTATTCATGAGAGACAGAGAGAGAGAGAGAGAGACAGAGAGATAGAGAGAGGCAGAGACACAGGCAGAGGGAGAAGCAGGCTCCATGCAGGGAGCCCGACGTGGGACTGGATCCCCGGTCTCCAGGATCATGCCCTGAGCCGAAGGCAGGCGCTAAACCACTGAGCCACCCAGGGATCCCTAAACTTCCCCCTTTTTAAAAATCAAACTTCATATTTTGAGATTGTTTTAGATTTGCAACCAGTTGTGATAAATAAGACAGAAAGAGCTCCTGTACCCCTTACCCAGGTTCACCCAATGGTAATATCTTATAAATCTATAGTATAACATCACAACAAGGATGTAGAAATTGATGCAGTCAAGGTACAGAATATTTACATTGCAAAGGTCTCTCATATTGACTTTTTATAGCAATATCTACCTCGCTTCTGCCTCCACTCTCTCTTTAAACCTTAGGAACCAGTCATGTGTTCTCCATTTCTATCATTTTGTCATTTCAATAGGGTTATACAAATGACATAATATAATATGTAATGGCTTTTCCCCCCTCTGCAGCACTTGGAGCTTCTTCAAGGATGTTGCCTGTATCAGTGATTTGTTCTTTTTTATCGCTGATTAGTTTTTCATGGTACGGATGTACTACTGTTTAACCATTCACCTGTTGAAGGATGTTTAGGTTGTTTCTGGTTTTAAGCTACTATGAATAAGCTTCTATGAACATTCCTGTATAGGTTTTTGTGTGAACATGCAGTTGACTGTGTGATACAAATGGCCAAAAGTGCAATTGCTGGCTCTTATGTTGCATGTTTAGTTTTATAAGAAACTGCCAAACAATTTTACAGAAAGGCTATGCCATTGTACCTCCCCACAAGCAATGTATGAATGATTCAGTTTCTCTGTATTCTCACCACTTTTGGTGTTGTTACTATTTTTCATTTTAGCATTGTGATGGTAAGTAGTGATATCTTGTGGTTTTAATTTGCATTTCCTAAAAGCTAGTCATGTTGAACTTTTTTTTCCCTGTGCTTATTTGCCATTGAGTATATCCTCTTTGTTGAAATATCTGCCTGCATATTTTACCTAATTTCTTTCTTTTTTTTTTTTTTTAAATAGAAACATCACTTTTATTGACAAGTTAGGACCACAACAGACACCTTCCACAACAGAAATAAGACAGTCCCAAGACAACGGAGTGTAAAATCGTAGCAGACAGGTTAATACTCTTCACCCTCATCCTCTCCCTCAGCACTATCCGCTCCAACCTCCTCATAATCCTTCTCCAGGGCAGCCATGTCCTCACGGGCCTCAGAAAACTCTCCTTCCTCCATGCCCTCACCCACATACCAGTGAACAAAGGCACGCTTGGCATACATCAGGTCAAACTTGTGGTCCAGGCGAGCCCAGGCCTCAGCAATGGCTGTGGTGTTGCTCAGCATGCACACAGCTCGCTGTACTTTGGCCAGGTCTCCACCGGGTACCACAGTGGGAGGCTGGTAGTTAATGCCCACTTTGAAGCCAGTGGGGCACCAGTCCACAAACTGGATGCTGCGTTTGGTCTTGATGGTGGCAATGACAGCATTGACATCTTTGGGAACCACGTCGCCACGGTACAACAGGCAGCAAGCCATGTATTTACCATGGCGAGGGTCACATTTCACCATCTGGTTGGCTGGCTCAAAGCATGCATTGGCAATCTCTGCTACGGTAAGCTGTTCATGGTAGGCTTTCTCAGCAGAGATGACAGGGGCATATGTGGCCAGAGGGAAGTGGATGCGGGGATAGGGCACCAGGCTGGTCTGGAACTCCGTCAGATCCACATTCAGGGCTCCATCAAATCTGAGGGAAGCCGTGATGGAGGACACAATCTGGCTAATAAGGCGGTTAAGGTTAGTGTAGGTTGGGCGCTCAATATCGAGGTTTCTACGACAGATGTCATAGATGGCCTCGTTGTCTACCATGAAGGCACAATCAGAGTGCTCCAGGGTGGTGTGGGTAGTGAGGATGGAGTTGCAGGGCTCTACTACAGCTGTGGACACCTGGGGGGCAGGGTAGATGGAGAACTCTAGCTTGGACTTCTTGCCATAATCGACAGAGAGATGTTCCATCAGCAGGGAGGTGAAGCCAGAACCGGTTCCCCCTCCAAAGCTGTGGAAAACCAAGACGCCCTGAAGACCCGTGCACTGGTCAGCCAGCTTCCGAATTCGGTCCAAGACAAGGTCAATGATCTCCTTGCCAATGGTGTAGTGCCCTCGGGCATAGTTATTGGCAGCATCTTCCTTGCCTGTGATGAGCTGCTCAGGGTGGAAGAGCTGGCGGTAGGTGCCAGTGCGAACTTCATCAATGACTGTGGGCTCCAGGTCTACAAACACTGCCCTGGGCACATGCTTGCCAGCGCCCGGCTCACTGAAGAAGGTGTTGAAGGAGTCATCTCCTCCCCCAATGGTCTTGTCACTTGGCATCTGGCTATCGGGCTGAATGCCATGTTCCAGGCAATAGAGCTCCCAGCAGGCATTGCCGATCTGGACACCTGCCTGGCCAACGTGGATGGAGATGCACTCACGCATGACTGAGACTTCAAGGGCTCCTTGGGGCTGGAGGCCGCGAGGGGACGGCGACAAGTTTCTCCCACTAACAGACTTCTAAGAAGTCCGGGGGAGAAGTGGTCTTTTACCTAATTTCTGATTGGATCATTTTATTTCTGTTGAGATTTGAGTATTCTTTATGTATCCTAGATATTAATCCTTTTTCAGATATGTGGTTTGTAAATATTGCCTCCAAGTTTATAACTTGTGTTTTTATCTGATTAACACAGACTTTGCCAGAATGAAAGTGTTCATTTTGCTAATACCCAAATACCCACTTTTTATTAAATTTTCCTTTTATTGATTGTGTTTTGTTATCAAGTCTAAAAATTCTTTATCTAGCTCTAGATCTCAAACATTTTCTCATTAAATTTTTTTTCTCATTTAAAAAAATATTACCGTTTTACATTTTACACTAAATCTATAATCCAGCTTGAGTTTAGGTTGAAGTTCATCAATTGCCTAAAGATATCCAGTAGCTCCAGCACCATTTACTGAGAAGGCTATCCTTTCTCCATTAAATAGGCTTTGCATCTTTGTAAAAAATCAGTTAGGCATATTTTTGTGGGTCTATTTCTGGGTATACTAATTTGATCTATTGATCTAAGTACCTATCCTTTACTAATAGCACATATCTTGATTACTGTAGCTATATAGGAAGGCTTAGTATTGTTTAGCGTGACTTCTCCCATTTTGTTCTCTATAAAAGCTATTTAACTATCCTAGGGCCTTGCTAGAGGATGTCATTGAGAGAATGTGGCCACCAATTGATCCACAAGTTAGACCCAAGCAATTGGAGGCTCCTTATTCCTGTCCTTGGAAGTACATTTTGCCCACCATTTCCACACTAGGAGCTGTTTCAAGCATACAGCCTTGTGTGAGTAATGTGGTGTGGTAATGTGGACTGGACACATGACTGAATCCAGTTAAGACCCCTATATAAACTTTTAAGATTCTGACAGGTGGATACTGATTATCTATGGTCTTGTGGCCACCCAAGACAAGCCTTCTATTTCAGTTCCCACCTGCCAGTGTGGAGCGGCATGATTCTTTTTTTCAGTCTCTCCTTGCCCTCTGTGTAAGAGGGCCAGTTTACAAACCAACAATATTTTTCCGTATAAATTTTAGAATAGGCTTGTCAATGTTTGCAAAAATCCTGGCTGATATTTTGGTAAGAATCGCATTAAAATACAGAGTTATTTGTGGAGAATTGACATCTTTACTATATTGAGTCTTCTAGTCTTTGAATATGGATTTGTTCTTACATTTATTTAGGTATTCTTGGATTTTCTCTTTAAATCAGCAGTTTGTAATTATCAGCTCTTGTTTTGTTGAGTTTATTCCTAAGTATTTCCATTTTTCTAAGATGTTTGTAAATGGCATTGTGTTTTAAATTTTTATCTCTGTATACTCATTGTTACCATATGGAAATGGGATTGATTTTTGCATGGTGATCTTATATCTTCCCACCTTACTAACTCAGCTGTTTGAGATTCATTAAGTTATCATGAACTGTAAGTTTCATCCATATTGGTGCATGTTTCAATAGTTTATTCTTTTTTTATTGATGAGCTTTATTTTATTGTGTGGATATCCTAAAATTTGTTTATTCATTCACCTGTTAGTGGGCATTTAGGTTGTTTTAGACTGTGGGCATTATACATAAAATTTCTATGAATATTCATGTGTAAGTCTTTGTATGGGACATATTCTTTCATTTCTCCTGGGTAAATTCCTAGGAGTAGAATGGCAGGAAAATATATAGGTATATATTTAAATTTGTAAAAAAACCTTCCCAGACTGTTTTCCAAAGTATCTCCAGCATTTTATATTGCTAACAGCAGTATATGAAGGTTTTAGTTCCTCCCGATTCTCAATGATAATTGTTATGATCAGTCTTATTAATTTTAGCTATTTTAGCAGATGTGTAGTGGTATCTCACTGAAGTTTTATTATGCATTTCTCTAAATAATGATGAATGATTTGAGGTTTCTTTTCATGTGCTTATTTGGTGCAGTGCCTGTTCAAATCATTTGCTTAGTTTAAAACTTTATTATTTGTTCTTATTATTGAGGTTTGAGTATTATTTTTTATATTCTAGATACAAGGCTTTCTTTTTATGTTTCAAAGAATTAATTTTTTCAGAACAATTTTGGGCTCACAACCAATTGAGAGGAAGGTAAAGAGATTTCCTATCTATCCTTTGCCCCTATACATGCATGTCACCCACTCCCATCTTATCAGTATCATTTACCAGAATGGTAAACTTGTAACTAAGGATGAACATTCAACGAATCATCAAATTTACCCAAAATCCATAGTTTACCTTATTGGTTGTTCTTGGTGCTGCATGTACATTTGTATAGGTTGGACAAATGTATGATGACATATAGCCATCATTATAATATCTTATAGAGTATCTTCCTGCCCTAAAAGTCTGTGCTTTCCTTATTCATCCATCCCTTCCCCCACTCCTAACAACTGCTGATCTTATTCCTTTTTTTTTCTTTTCCAGAATGTGAAAAAGAGTTTTGCTCCTTACTTCCCAATCTGTATACCTTTTTATTGCATTTTTGTGCATTATTGAATTAGCAAGGACTTCCAGTATAATGCTGAAAGGGAATGAGGAGATCGGACACCTCTGTATGATTATTTTACTATCTGTATTTATTCTGCGTTGGTTTTGATTGATCTTTCAACTCATTATGAGTAATAATTTGAAACTTCCTTGTGTATTTGATAATTTTTTTATTATTGGATGCCAGAAATTGTAAGTTTTACCTTGTTGGGTACTTGCTATTTTTGAATTTCTATAAATATTTTTGAGCTTTGTTCTGGGAAACAGCTATGTGACTTGGAAACTGTTTTTATTCTCGTCTTGTCATTAAGGTTTGTTATGTGCAACCGGAGCAGTAATTAGTATAGTGCTAATTTTTCTCCTTTACTGAAGCAAGACTCTTCTGAATATTGTGCCCAATTCTGTATAAATTAGGAAGATTTCCAACTTGGCTTTTGGTGATAGAACATGGTTTCTTGCTTTGTGTAATTTCTGAATACCACACCCTCTCATCCCTTCAGGCGGCACTTTTCCTGGCCATAGCTAATTTCCTGACCTGCATGTACTAATCATTACTCTGCTGAATCCTGAGGTGGATCCTCTGCATATGTCCAGAATCTTGCTCTGGGCAGTTTTCACTTCTCCAGTTTTCTGCCTCGAAAACTCTAACCATTTTGGTCTT
The DNA here is from genome assembly GCF_018345385.1 of Vulpes lagopus. Classification (NCBI taxonomy): domain Eukaryota; kingdom Metazoa; phylum Chordata; class Mammalia; order Carnivora; family Canidae; genus Vulpes; species Vulpes lagopus. The sequence continues at coordinate 127,682,733 of NC_054824.1, read as the reverse complement.
ATTGGATCTACCTGTGTTCTGCCTCCTGTACCACAGCCTGAAAACTCTGTTAATGCTTTAAACTGAAACAATAAGAGTAATCTTATTTGCTGTCTACATCTTAGATATTACATTTTACTGTTGCCTGATGTCCAATACCTGAAAAACCATTCATTTTGTATTTTAATTTATTTTTCAGTAGTTTAGATAGGAAGAAAAATCCAATGCTTATCCATCTTGCCAGAAGTGAAAATCTCTTATTTTTTATTATGATATTTGATTCAGAAAAAGAATATATGTGACTTATACTCAAATTATAAAGAACAATGTAAGTAACATTAGTAAATCCATCATGTGACCCAAGAAATATATTACAAATGGCTTGTAGCTACCTCTGTTTACGTCTATGCCATTCAACTTCTGAACACTATCATTCCTATAGTATTAACAATTACCTCATTTTTATGTCTATTATTACTTTGATATCAACAAATCGGTTTATCAAATGCATGTATGCTTAATCAATATAATATTTATTGAGTATTTTTTGGGCTGTACAAAAATGAGTATTCCATTACTTAATATCAAGTTTCTAAGTTTCAGCCACATTTTTTAGTTGTGAATCATTTATTTTTATAGCTTATTAATATTCTATTTTATGACCATACTAAGATTTATTTAGCTATCCTCCTGACAGTGTACATTTGTGAGCTTTCAGTTTTATGTTATTTTGAACATTGACTTTTATGAACGTTTTTGCCTAACACTACTCTATTTTTTTGTAAGTAACTCGGTTGTTGTGTTTTTGCATCAGCTGCCTGACTCATGATGGGGACCTTACTGTTGTCATTAGCACATTACAACAATGTGTAAAAATACATCTGTCACATAATTTTTAGCTTTAAATATATTGAATTTTTATAATTATCAGATGCAGTTCTCTTTTCTCTGGGAAATATCTTTCCAAAAATGTCTTTGAATATTTTCTCTGTGTCATTTGTTTTAGTCAGTTCTTTTTTAAAAATATTTTATCTATTTATTCATGAGAGACACAAAGAGAGAGGCAGAGACATATAGGCAAAGGGAGAAGCAGGCTCCTCACAGGGAGCCTGATGCAGGACTCAGCTCCCAGAACCCTGGATCATGCCCTGAGCCAAAGGCTGATGCTCAACTGCTGAGCCATCCAGGCGTCCCTCTTTTAATCAGTTCTCAGGAAATTTATCACATGTAAATAAGGATTTCCATTCTCTAGTCTCCTTATCTATCAGATCATCTTCCATTGCTTTTATCTACTTGTTTTTCCATTTCAAGAAAGCATAGGTTTGCAACTTCAGAGTTATTTTTCTATTACCTGAATGGCTTAACTCATATTTATTGAGTTCCACATATAGGTGTTCATATCCTCTGAACTTTGTAGCTTCCGAAGTAGTTTATGTTTTTTTTTTTTGTTTATTTGTATCCTTTCTTATTTCATGTACCTACTTTTCCTCTCCTTCTTTTGATGTTCCATTTTATCTCTTTGCCTTCTCATAGAAGCCTTAACTTATAAGCTATTGTTAGCAGTTTTCTGCCTTTGTCTTTTGGATCTTGGGCTACATAAAATTCAGATGACAATTCTCTTTCTGATTTTTTAAAAATTCTTTTTCTTTCTCTTTTTCTGAACTTTTCCATAATTTAAAAACAATTTTATTGGTTTCTTGGTTTTTTTTCTTTATTAACTTTCATATAATATTGTCCCTTGCTTAGTATTTGTCAAATAAAAGATTGCTTTTATTGCCCATGATTCTACCTTTTCTCCATATTAGGGATGAAAAGTTATATTCTCACAGAACAGATGTATGTAACTTATAATTTTAATAGTTTCATTGTCATTCAGCAGTTGGAGTTCTCCCCAATTCTGCTATTATTTTCTCCTACCTACATGATTTTGTCCTTTTCCCACTCAAATAATTAGTGTGATAATATATATTGCTACCAATAGCTTTCCTTTCCATACCATTATCAACAAACTTTAATTTTAGGGCTGAACCTCTTACAAGTCAATATAAGAGTTAGTCGATTTTAGATGTTCCTTTGGTAATTATGTCAATGCTTTCCAAATTAATCTAGACATAGAATTTATTTCCACTTCCAATAGGATTTTATCAACTTGTTAAAATCATTGTGAATTTAATCTCAAAGAACATACACAAGTATATACAGTGATATTATCTGAAGAATTATGTTCAATATGAAATAATTCAAAATGGCATGGATAGCCATTTAGACTATTTAAATAAAATATGGTAGCCAGTTTTGTAGGTATTGTTTTTGTGGGTTTAGGAGGTTCTGGAATGAAATAACCATTTTTTACCAGAGGCCTTATGCAAATTGTTCAGTTTCTTTAGAGATACAGAGATATCCTAATAGAAAGGTATTTTTTGTTGACTGCTATTTTTGGATGTTAGGGAGATGACAGGAACTGACTAGCATTGTTTTCCCTTGGGATTAATCTGTTAACTTCCCTGTATCTCACACTTGTTCAGTGTTATTTGGCAACTACAAGCTTAGAAATTTTCCAAGGCTCAATCAGGAAGAGTATGTGTTATATATTTTGAAGCCATCTACAGTATATGTTCTAAATTTCAGCTCTTCAACCCCACTTTATTTCTTAATACAACTTATCTATCTTTTCTAAAAATACTTTACAACCTGTTGTCCACTGACGTCCTCTTTCCCTCTGCAGTTTTCAGCACTCTTATGATTTATTCCTTAGTGTAACTTTGCAGTTTCATTTCAATAAAAATTTGGTAGGGCTAGTAAATAATTCATGTGCTCAGTCCACTACCTTAAACCAAGAGTATAAATTTACTTTCATAAGAAGAAAAATAATTCTACATTTTGAAAAAAAAAAAGCACATAAGCCTGAACCTAGTAAATATTAAAATCATTTCCACTTTAGGAAAAAATATTGTTTCACTAAAAGGTGCTGACCCAATTTTTAAAAGGTGCTATATATTAAAAGATTTAATATTTCAAATAGACTCAGGAAGGTAATGTAAACAAATAAAACTGTAAGATATATAGGTAATGGTGGACTGTGATATTTGAATTCATAAGCAGTCTAGACCAAACATGAATCCTACCTGGAGTCTGCCTGCAAGCAGTTTGGGATCCTTGGGGTTCACAGAAGTATAGCCGGATTCTAACTCAGGGGATGTCACAGTATTAGGGTGAGGTCAGGTTGTGGCTATGGTTAGGGCCAGATCTAGGTGTGGAATGAGCACATAAACACCCTTTTTTTTTCTTTCATAAAACACCTTCTTTATGCATCCCACAGTCTGGCTTCTACATTGTTTCATCTGCTATTTTTCATCATAGTCATTTAAAAAATGCCATATCAATGTGTTACTCTGAAAAATTCTATTAAAATATTGCTTTTCCTAGAGAATGTCCCCCACTGACATGACACTGGGTGTAATGAGTCAAAGAGAAGTTAAGTTAGAATGGTTAACATGGAAAGAACACTTTATTGAAGACTAGTAATAGGGGAGAGAGATGGAACCCGAGTCTACTGAAACAGAAAAGATGAAGAAGTTTTAGGCACGGGTGTTGGCTATTGTACTGTGTTGGATATGATTAGGCTTTCTTTGATTGCTAATTATCACTATGGAATTCTCAGTTATCACTTATCTCCCAGGGACTGGGAAAGAAGGGTATTGTCTTTCTTGATAACTCAATGTCAGACGAATGGCTTTCAGGTCCTCCAGAAAGATATTCCAGGCTCGTAAAACTGTCAAGAAGTTGGGAAAATATTTATACCTTAAAGTGGTAGGGAAAGAACAATTACAAACTTTCTAAAGTACATGCTATAAGCAAAGGGAAATCAGTGGTCTAGAGTCAGGAAGAAACCCGTCTACAGTTTGGTCAACCTGAGGGTCATGTTAAGGCTATCTTGGTAAATGAGAGGGTGAGGGAATATTTAAATTATTTATATAATTTTTCAATTATATTCCAGATATTTTAAATGAGCATAAATTATTCTTCTTATAAAAATTATTAAAGTTTGATCAGTAAGTATATAAAATTTGTATCAATGGTACCAATGTAATCATTATCATCCTATATTACATAATAAAGTATAACAGAGTACTTTGGAGAATATTTAGGAAAAATAAACACAAAAAATCTTGTTACTCCTTGATATCTTCAGAAGATATCAGTGCTTCTGGAATGTTCAACCAGCTAAGAGATAGATGTACAAGCTGAATTCATATATATAGATGATTGATTTCCAACTAAAATATTAAAATTAGATCAGAACAACTTTTTCCTTTCCAATTTTTAATTAGAATGTTTTCCTTAGAAACACTTATGAAAACACTGTGATGCAGAATACCTAAAATGTATAAATAGTAAAATGCACTAGGATGCAATCCAGACATCTCTTCAAATACACACAAAGTAACTACATACCTTTGGTTTGTTTTGTTTTAATCTTTGCATTCGTTTGATCATAGTTGATGATTATAGTTAGATTTCAAAATAATTGAGTCAGATATGTTGGTCTGTTAACTTTGAGAATAGACTCTGAGGACTGTGTCTTAAATTTATATAATTTGACTATCAATCGTACTGATGTTTAAAATTTTACTTTTAAGTTAAAAGCTCTCTCTAGACAACATGATTAAACATATCTAAGTATAAGTTAACAAAGTGCTCTCACACAGTATGAGAAGATACTGTTTTAAGTCAATTCAACCCAAACTGACTTCTACATGTCTTCAATATTTTTAGTTTTCAATCTATACAAGCTTCTTAGTACAGAGAAATAGAAGTGAGTGGGGGGAACTCTGGGAGATGGCAGAGGGGGATGCACAAGACTTGCCTGAGATGTGCCTCTTCTACTTACAAACTCTCTGATTCTTGTGAACTTGTTTGCATACTGCTTCCTGTAATTACTTTTCATCATGATTGTAATGGTCATGTCAGTATATCATCATTAAAATTTTATTGATACCGTGTCAATTTTGGAGAATCTTCTCAGAGGAGCTTCTGTTGGCCAACTAGAGTCATGGAAAGTGGGACACCTACTCAGTGGTGTTGTCAGTGGGATGGTCCTTTAATGTGAAACACAATACACATGTCTAAGCTTTACTGCTTTAACATTGCCTTCTTTTTGATAATTCTAACTTATTTCCAGGATACAAACTCTGAAAGATATTTAAGAATAATTTCTGCCCTACTTCACATCTCATGTGTTAGTGTATGCCTTTTTAATTTAGTAATACAATTAAGCCCTATTAAAATACTAAAACAGTTTGCCTTTTCAACATTCAATTCCTGAATATGGCTCATGGTTTCTTGTACCAATAACTCAGGTGCTTAGTGTTGGAATTTCTTTCTTTCTTTTTTTTTCCTGGCAAGAACACAAGAAGTTCAAAAAGCTTTGGGAAAATTTTTTAAAATTTTTATTTCTTTAAGTTTTTATAAAGATTTATTTATTTATTTTAGGGGGAGGAGGAGCAGAAGCAGACTCCCCAGTGAGAACAGAGCATGGCAAGGGGAATTCAGTCTCAGGACCCTGAGATAATAATCTGAGCTGAAATCACGCAGGCACCCCTCGGAAGAATTTTCTTCTATGTTACAAAATAAAAACTGTTCTATGAAAACATTTTGTTTGTATCCATATTCCTCTGAGTCTCTCTTCTTTTTTTCTGTGCTTTTTAAAAAATGCGTATATCCCTTAATGTTTCTTTTTCCCATTGTAATTGGCCACTAATTGTCCTAAAATATAAAAATGAATTGTATTTTAAGTAAATTATCCCATTTTTAATCAACATGCATGTCCTTTGTTATTTATTTTAACTATAATGTTTCTCTTTTCTTTCCAGAAACAAACTGAAGCCCAAATTAGGTCAGGGTTTCTTTATGTGGTTCACAATTGATATGTATTTATTTTTTCTCCTGTGCATCAGGAGAACTATCCTTTCTCCCTATAGTACTAAAGCTTTTTTATTTTGCTCTTGGTTCATTATTGATGATTGGTAAACCTCTACTGTGTCTATTTCATGCTGAAAGATGGCTAGAGATGCCAAGAAATGACGAATGTAGTTAGGAAGTGGACACGTCAAAGCACTGAGAGTTGTTAAATATAACACTAACTTATGCATGGGCAGAATTACTGCAAATGGGTTGTTATGGAGTCTGACATTGTGGCAGCATGAATGTGTATTATGGGGATAAAGAAAGAATGAGACTTTATATTCTCAATTCATTTTAGGGAAATATTTGTCATGTGACTTCATAAGCAATTTTCTGTGATAGCAATAAAATTGACTTGGACAGGCGTCTCTAAGTCAATTAACATAATTAATATGATTTTATTAACACAGCCAAAATGTTTTCCTCCCAGAAAATCTGACAGAACCTAAGCCTAGCAGTACTTGGCCACTGGCAAAGTACAACCGTGTCTCCCTCCACATCCCCTGCCACAGTCCCATCAGTATGGGTCCAGTGAGTTTTTGGAGGCAGAGCTCTTCAGGCAGGTGTCAGACGCTGGGAATATGAGAGAGCTCAGCTAACTGAATGTGACAGTTAATAACTTTTAGCGAGTGCCCAATTTGCTCAGAGCCCTAGGCACTGTGGGTGATCAGAGAGAAACAGAAGGAAACAATCTCTTTCTGCCTCTTAGGGGTTCCTAGTCATGGCAAAAAGAGGTCCTCTACTGGGCCCAGGCAACAAGAGATAGAGCAGAAGTTAGATAAGACATCAGTCTAAGTTGTATAATGAAACATGGTTCAAAGGACAAGAATGGAATTGCCAATTGAATACATGTAGTGAGATTAGTGACACTTTTGCGGCATTTTATTTTTTGTGTGATTTGTGAGGCTTGTCCCTATTAAATTTAGCAAACGTTTTTAAGAATATGCTGCTTTGTATAATGTACCATGTTGGGTCTCATTATTATCATGATAGAGTTTTATCGCGATCTTCAAAAGTTAATGTCCTTCTCTCCTTTTTTTATCTCTGTGTCTTTCTCTGTCCTGTCTGTTTCTGTCTCTCTTTCTCTACACACACAACAACCCACACACATTTGTGTATTTATGTTATATATACACATAAGCACACACATATTTAATGCAGATGTTGACAAGAACAATACTTATAATTACAAAAGAAGATTACGATAACATAGAGAAAGGAGCAAGTACTTTCTGATAGGAGAAATAAATTTATATGGGGAATCTCTATATTTATGTTATTGTTTAGAAAAATCTCATATAAATGTTAATTACAATGAAGCAGATGTAACCATAAATTCATAAGCAATAAATGATCAGCAGAACAATGAATCAAAAACTGATCTATTGAAAACAGAACAGCACACAAGCAACTAAGTGATGAGTGGGAAAAGCTGGTGTGGGTTGTGAGCAGTAGGTAAAGAAGAGAAGCTTAAGTAACAAAATAAGCATAGGAGCTACGTTTTGCCAGCCTGGCACAATGTAGTGCTAGTGCTTTACATATCATATTTACTTATTTTAGTTTTTTTAAAAAATATATGTATTTATTTATTTGAGAGAGAGGGGGTGGAGGAGGAGCTGAGAGAGAGGCTCCACACTAAGCAGGGAGCCTGATGAGGTGTTCAATCCCATGACCCTCAGATGATGACCTGAGGCAAAATCAAGAGTCAGATGATTAATTGACTCAGCCACCCAGGTGTCCCTACATATCATATTTAGTAGGATTCTTCTAACAACTCTATGACCTAGGAATTGTATTCCTGTTTTTTAGATAAATTAACAGATTCAGAAGATTTGCTTGGCTAACGACATCTATAAGATTATACAGATGAATGAGAAGCCAGGGGACTACTTACAATATCCAGTGGGAGGAAAAAATATTTACATAAATTTCTGGAGGAAAAGGAAGAACACAACTATTGGTACTGCTAATAGGAACAGATGAAACCTATATACAGAGTACTACAGGAGTAATTAAACAGACAGACCTAGACCAGGAAGTTTTTGGGGAATAGAATGGAAATAATCTGAAGAAATGTGAATGTTATCTATTTTCCTTCTCTGTAGTCTATGGAGATAAATTTTAGGCCCCCCATGTATAATTTACACATTGCTTCTTCAACTATGGTGAAATAGCATTTTTGTATGCTTAATGTTGGCCTAATGATATGGTTGATGACCATTTATTAGGAAAAGAACTGGAAGGAACTAAAGGGTCAATGCTTTGTTGCTAACTGTGTAAATAAATAAATAAATAATCTTTCTTCTTCTGTGAAACTAGGGGAAAAGTATTAGAATTTGCAAAAGAAGACAGGCAGGGTACTACCTCAATATGCTATTAGATGTTATTTTATCTAGCCTTTGTGAAGACACAAGTTCATATGGTATTTCTTTGAGTTCTTTTAGGATGCAAATGGGACGAAATTGTGTTTCCAGGAGCTATTTTCAATACATTACTAGCAAAATAAAATAAATTGCAAAAATGTCAAACTTCTCAGCCCTATTTACTTGACAAAAATCTCCAGATTCCTCTCTTTTGATGCATATCAGTTGCAAAGTTTCAAGGATTTTGTGTGATTTATAGAAGTGGCTAAGCATTCAGAACTCTCAATTATTTATACAGATCTGATTGAAATGGTCAAACTCTTCAGTTTTTTACTATTAGCCCAGCAGTTTTAATGACAACAGACAGGATACTTTCTGAGGTATACATAAACACAAAACAAAGGTTTAGTATTTTTCTTACTTGGCCAAGACCAATTCTTTAAGATATATCACTGTAATATAAAACAAGTGTCAAAGCAAAAGATATCCTCATTTTCAAGAATTGTAAGGGAAAAGAGTTTATAGTAATCTGAGCATATTTGGTAGAACTGTATATCTTTACTTAGATCATCTTCAAAGAGTACAATTTTCCTTGACACTCTAAGACTGTTCATGAATTTGGAATTAGGATACAAATTACTTCACTCCCAACCTAGGCTTCAGGAATTCACTATTAGTGAGGCTGTCTACATGCACACTGTGAGGTATTCTGGCACAGAACTTTTCTATTTCTTTACATATTGGGAAGAGAAAGTCAGGCAAATGGAAGGTAAGTAAAATCACTGCCACATTTGTCAACATGATCTCTGAGGGATGAATTGACAACAAATTTTTCATCTAGTATGTTCACTGCTCCATCCTCAGGGCTTATAACATTGCTTAGCACATAGAAGCATTCCATACATATTTGTTGAATAAATAAAAAAGTGAAGGAACCTGTGTTAGTCATATGTAGCTTTTCAGGATGGCATCAAGTGTAATAACTGGTGAAGAATGAACTTTACTGCAGACTTAGAGGACGAACGCATAGATAATAAATTTCTTAAAACACAATATAAAATAATGGTGAACTCTGTTGCTAAAAGAAATAAAATGATTTTCCTAATTTTATTAATCGTATTGATTAATATATTTATTTTAAACTTTTATCTTTCAGAAAATCTCTGAACATTAAGATATCTAAATTTTGTAGTCTCCAGAAGACAAAACTGAATCTGGTGCTAGGAATACCAAAAAGGTAGATCTTGACTTAAAAAGCTAGACATCTAGGAATCCCTGGGTGGCGCAGCGGTTTAGCGCCTGCCCTTGGCCCAGGGCGCGATCCTGGAGACCCGGGACTGAATCCCACGTCGGGCTCCCGGTACATGGAGCCTGCTTCTCCCTCTGCCTATGTCTCTGCCTCCCTCTCTCTCTCTCTCTCTCTCTCTCTGTGACTATCATAAAAAAAAAAAAAAAAAGCTAGAGATCTTTATCACTTGGGAAATAAAAGAGGACTTCAGAAGAATTCCATATTGGTGAATTTTCCGAATAATAATTCTAAGATTTCTTCCAGTTAGAATATTTTATGATGTTATGATTGTTTTCCTATTTTCTTTGATCATTATTTCTTCTGAACTCCTACAGATGTTATTTATCCAAAACTTAATTTAGCCATATGTTTCTTAACTGCCCATCTTTACATCCTTAAGGGAAGAAATTATGTCATACACTTTCATGGTATCCCCATAAAGCCTAGCAGAGTGTTTTCTACAAATTATGTCCTAAGCATTTATTCATTATCGAGTATTTGAATCGGATGCAAGAGAATCTTATTTGCAGTGGTAGAGCTATAGGTACTTTACTTATATTACCCAATTTAATCCTGACTACAACCATATGAGATTAGCAGAAATGAGATCAGAATTTAGGTCTCTCTGAATGTATCTCTGCATAATCCACACAGTTTAAATGATTATCTGTCAGCATTTCTAATCTGAAGTTGAATAAGTGCTCTGCTTTCATATGGTAATACAGTCCTCTTGGATTCTGTGGTTTGACCAAGCCATATATAGGAATTTTGATATACATTATGCTCTCCAGGCATTTCTCAAGCATTGATGAAGTAATATCTTTTCTTACGTATTAGATGTTTGGCTGGAGGAAAAATCATGACGGAGCATACATAAAAACTATGAATTTTGACTCAGAATTGGTTATGAATGCCAAGAGTTATCATGACTAAACATTTTCATCTCCTTTAGTTCCTTGAATTATATGCAGCTATGATTTAGGTTGGCATAAATGAAGGAAAGTATTGTTTAAAATGTATTATTCGCAAACTCATTTTTTCCTGGTAATTGGCAAGCAACATAAAGCAATTTAAAACTTACTTAGTAAGCGCTTCAAGAGAGTTAATAAAAATACATGGTGTTTTCATTTTCTTTTCAGCCTATGTCCGTTTTTAATTAGTGGTAGAATTTACTATTTTTTAATTTTAGTGATTATTATAAAAACAAGTGTATGCAAAGAATTAAGGCTAGTCATTTATATAGGAGAATTAAAAACCTACTTATCTCTTGCCTGGTTTGTTTTAGTGTAGACTCTTATTTACCATTTTATTACCTTTCAATGTGACTTTGAGGTTTTACTAGCAGTGTTTAGAAACTCATGTCGGTCTTCATTTTGCAAATGGTCATTTATGTTATTATGCTAATAAGTTGAATAAGTTTAACATTGGCCTACAAGTGGATTTGAGTAAGCTTCTGGGAAACCTCCACAAATTCACAAAGTTAATGGCTTGACCTCCCAATTCTCCAATGTAAAATAAGCTATAATGATTTTTCAGGCTCTTAGCTCCCCTGCATTTAAAAAAAATGAGCTCTCATTTACTTCAAATGACTTGATTTTCCTTATAATCTAATTGTAAATGAATAATCTTTTATTTATCTTCTAAAATGATTCCTGTCCATGTTTGGTTAGGAGCCTTCTTGACAGAAAAGCAAAAAGTTTCTAGCAGATGTTCTGAACAAAGACAGTGAATTCTTTGGAATTTATGACCAGGAGGATAATTCAAAGAGGTAGCTCACATATTTGAGCAAATACCCAATGAATAAATATGATAAATACTTTTTTTTTTTTAATTTTTATTTATTTATGATAGTCACATAGAGAGAGAGAGAGAGGCAGAGACACAGGCAGAGGGAGAAGCAGGCTCCATGCACCGGGAGCCCGACGTGGGATTTGATCCTGGGTCTCCAGAATCGCGCCCTCGGCCAAAGGCAGGCGCCAAACCGCTGCGCCACCGAGGGATCCCAATAAATACTTTTAATACTTATTTACATGATTTAGCAGAAGGTTGGGAGAGTAGGAAGCAATGTGTGAAATATACGAAGATTTGACATTTGCTCTTTTAACAACTTAGAAAGGAACAGTTTAATTTTCATTTATTTAACATTAGTAAATTCTAAAAATTCCTTTTTAAACTGAAACTTTGCCTTTCACATTAGATGTATAGCTCTGTTCTTAATTAATGATTACTTATCCACAACTAATACTGGAGTAAACTGGTGCTGGCCTAAGAAAGTCTTACTATTTGTCTGAAGTTGGATTAATGCAAATAGGGAAAAAACAGCAGGGTGATTTCTGAATTATATATTGGTATTCAAATTGTATTTTTTGCTATACAAATGAAAAATTATGATTAATAGCAGAAACTAATAGCATACGTTTTAAAAAGAAGTTAATTAAATATGTAATGTGGTAAGGACTGATTTTGTTCTGACCAATAATATATTTTTTTTTAATTTTTTTTAAATTTTTTATTTATTTATGATAGTCACAGAGAGAGAGAGAGAGAGAGAGAGAGAGGCAGAGACATAGGCAGAGGGAGAAGCAGGCTCCATGCACCGGGAGCCTGATGTGGGATTCGATCCCGGGTCTCCAGGATCACGCCCTGGGCCAAAGGCAAGCGCCAAACCACTGCGCCACCCAGGGATCCCTATATTTTTTTTTTGTATTTATGAAAGAGACAGTAGCAAAACCTCCTATTTATGGCTTTCTGGTTACAAAAGATACCATATTTATGGAATGATCACATTATGGGATATATTTTGATCGGCTTCTAGCCTTGAGTTTATCCATCACTTGATGTGGAAATTTACAAAGCAACAAATAGAAAATTGTATTAGAAGAACCAATGAGTATCAGTGTTCCTCAATATTTGAGGAGGGAAGGGAAAGCCAGAAAGCCTCTCCCTTTGAAGTGTTCCTTAAGTTGTTCACTTAACTCTAGTGTTTTCTAATCAGCATCTTGATCAGTATTGAGTTTTAGGAGGTAGATAAAGGCTGGTTTTATAAGACAAACTTTTATCATATAAGGATTTATTTAGAACAAACTGTAGCTTTTTTAATCTTTAGGGCCCTGGATCTGGTCAGAAAGAGTTTACATGCTTAATTTCTTTCCAATACTGTAACAGCCAAATAAGGCAATGCTATAGTTAAGCAAGGACCTTAAGAATGAAACATTTTGCCTTCCGTCCTTTAGGATCTGTCCCTGATGCCATTTCACATTAAGAATATGATTAAAATCTGGGACCCTGGGTGGCTCAAATGGTTAAGCACCTGCCTTTGGCATAGGGTGTAATCCTGATCCTGGAGTCCCGGGGTTGAGTCCCACTTCCAGCTCCCTGTATGGAGCCTACTTCTCCCTCTGCCTATGTCTCTGCCTCTCTCTCTCTCTGTGTCTTTCATGAATAAATAAATAAAATCTAAAAAAATAAAAAGAATATGATTAAAATCTAAGGGAGAACAAAGGACAGCTTTGAATGGAAAGCTAAATTCCAGTGTGAAATGTCCTGTATTCCCTGGATTGACAAGGGGAAGAGAATAAGGGCTAAGGGAAATACTAGACATAGTCACCTAGAGCCTGGTCAACAAAACAGATGGTACTTTGGTAAACTGAGTGGCTGTGGCTGTGCTGCCTCAGGCCATTGTGTGTTGCTGATAGATTTGTTAGAGGTCTTCAACATAGGCAACTGTGCTGAGAAGTACTTGTTCAGATAATCAGAAGTAAAAAGTAAGTAAACAAATAAAATTCTCCAAGTTGCAATTTATGTCCCTAACTAATAGCTTGAAACAGGCTTTGGGAAACTTAAGGCATATTCTCTTAAAAAAAATATTCTTATCTCTCGTTAACAGCATCTCTGAAAAGCAGGTATATCTTAACATGATATTTACAACAAAAATAATTTGCTAGGAGACCGGGTTATTATAAGAGTAAAACTAAGAAAATATAGCATCTGAATGTTACTTCTGAGAACTTTATAATGAGGCTTTAATGCAGAATGTGAAAAATTAAAGGGAGTTATAAATTATGGAATATTCACTACTATATCTACCTGGTGGTTAATTTATATGCTTTCTATAGCAACCTATTATTCTGCTCATATTTTCATTGATCAGTGAGTTCCCATAACCAATAGTTTTTAAAAATTGAATTGCAATGATTGAAACATATGTAAGCATTTCTACTCTAGAAAAAGAGTCACTTGCTTTCCATTGAAATGACATTCAGGATGCCTACATTTCAATGCTTGGCATAATTTTAGTTTCTGTAGTATGCAGAGGCATATTGGCATTGTGGTTTAGTCCTTAGGAATCAATGACTTTGGGACTTGGGTAGGGTTTTGTCACTAATTTATCTGGAAACTCCTGGCTCTAATTGGAACTTCTTTCTGTAGAAAGTTGTAATCAATGTAACAAATAGAATCACAGATAGGAAGGGACATCAAGAGATCATTTATTCCCTTCCACGTCTTCAGGCCATGAAAAAGACTAACCTTTTAATAACATCAAGGTCTACCTATCTGGCCAAAAGTAAATGGAGATTGTATAATTCTCCAGTGAATTTTGGTGGACTTTACAGGTAGTGTAGGTATTTTTTAAGGCAATAATTTCATTTTTTACTGAAGGATCCATCCTAAATTAACTCATAACTTTCTGTAGTACTCTATGTTGAGGTAATTCAGAGAGTAGTTACACGATTTGAAGTCCTTTGAGAAATATAAACTATTAATGATATGTATCCTTTTCTCCTTTTTCCCTTCAGAATTGAGTCCTCCTGTATTCACACCTGGATTCTGTGACCTTATCAGTGGGAACAGATGAGTTTATGATTAGAGTGGTAACTGATGTTGCTCTCTCTCTCTCTCCTTCTCTCTCTTTAATGGTGACTTCTCTATCTCTTGCAGACCTTTCCTCTTTACAAATACCCTCCCACCCATTTGGGCTATCACCTATTTTCAGAAGTCCTACTAGTATTCCTTTATTTATTTTTTATTTTTTTGAAAGTAGGCTCCTTACTCAGTGTGGAGCTCAATGCAGGGCTTGAACTCACAACTCTGAGACTTAGTTCTGAGTTGAGATCCAAAGTCAGTGCTTTGGACCCACTGAGCCACCTAGGCACCCCTCCACCACACTAGGATGTTTTTTAAAAATGGATTCACCAAAAATATCTTCAGCAAAGTTCTCCCCCCAAGCACTGGAGATGTGTTGCTGGACACTGTCATCAAGAATAAACAAGATTTCTACAATCCAATATTGCACCGTGTTGAGTAACACATTTGAAAGTCTTGATCTGGGGCAGCCGCGGTGGCGCAGCGGTTTAGCACCGCCTGCAGCCCAGGGTGTGAGACTGGAGACCCGGGATCGAGTCCCACGTTGGGCTCCTTGCATGGAGCCTGCTTCTCCCTCTGCCTGTGTCTTTGCCTCTCTCTCTCTAGCTGTGTCTCTATGAATAAACAAATAAAATATTAAAAAAAAGAAAGTCTTGATCCTCGTGTGATGCTCTTTTAGGTGTAGATGGGCAAGAGTTTCAACATGCTACCGAGTTTTAGTACCATAGCTTTCTTGGGTTTTACATAGTTTTTTTTGGTCTATAAAAGAAGTATTTAGGAGACAGATCTGAAGATCAAAAATCACGCTTTCAGATCTTCCTACTCTTAATAGTTGAAGATGCATGAGTGGTTTAGGATCATGGTGCCTGGGTTTATTTCACCTCAGGATGAGTTCTTCTAAGAGTCTTCCTGATGACAAACTTCTAGAAAACTTCTTTCTTTATTTTACAGACTTACCCCCATATAGCTAAGTACTATTTAGATTGTGCTGGGACCTCCTCCACACTCTATTTGCATTGCTATTTATTACATGACTTCATGAGTTTTATGAATTTCATAGCAAATTAACTTTTCCTTTATAATTTCTGTAATTGCTCAAGGCTTCAGTTATTCTATTTATCTGAATTAGAGAGTAGAAAAGAGCATCTATGTGTGTTTCACATCGCTTTTTATTTGGAAGGCAGGCATACATAAAGAGCCTGTGGTTTTACTCATACCTCTAGATCTCTTTATTTCTCCCTTATGATGTGACTGTAAGATTGGTGACACGGTTTTCTAAATCATTCCAATTGTAACAAACTTGAGCTTACACTTTCTCTTCTGTAAAACCCACAAAATTTGGAGAATTTCCACATGGGAGGAATAAATAAAAGGATACACCTGGAGGAGCTTAGCTATTCTAGAACTATATGGAAGCTGTGATGTTTCTTTCCATGTCCTATTCTCGGTTGAAGTGTTTAGTTTATTTTCCCTGACATGCAGTTTGCATTACTTAAAAATTACTTTGACTTCATTGTTATCAAGGTAAAGAGAAAATAAGATTTACATAATTTGTCTAAGCCCCCAGTTAAGCTGACATAGGGCAAAGTGAGCTATCCATTCACTAGGATCTGACATTTCTACAGACAGAAGGTGGTGCTGTTGATTAGGAACAATACACAGCCCCACATTTTTTCTATGAAACTCATGATCAAGTTATCATTGCAGCAAGTCTCTACTAACGAGAGAAAGAAAAATAACAGTCAACTGGAACTTATTCTGGCATTTGACTTCAGTTACTTCTCTCCTTAGAATCGACCTGAAGAATGCTCCAACCATGTTATTCTTACTGTTTTATGTAAATCTTGGAAGCTGTGTGAAAAAAAATAAGTTCTAAAATATACTACATGTTGTTTCCTTTCATTCAGTGAGGTTTAACATTTTGTGCAAGACCGTAAAGCATCCAGAGGCATGGATGACTCACTGGTTACAAGAAAAAGACAGACATTTAAAATCAATGCAATATTGTTGCATTTGAACATGAATATTTCAGGAACACAGAATGTTGAAAAAAACCTTTTTGTCTCTAGTTCATTCACTACATACATACTTCTATGGCATAATAATCAAGCAAGTTCAGGTGCTGGGAAAGAAGCCTGTCTTCCCCTGCACATGTCAAACAATATCATGGTAACATCCAAAGACCCCTGGACACCATTTTGGGGAGGAATGATGAATACCAGATGCAGGCATGGTCTCATGTCCTTATGAAAGACCCTGGGAAGAATGAAAAAGACACAGAGGAGAGCAGAGTCACCTAGAATCATCTGCAATATCATGGAAACAGGTCAATATTGCAAAGCAGTTTTCAAGTCTAAAAATAAGGTTTAGGGCTAAAAGTCAAATCAAAGAAACTATGGGCTGACTAAATATCTAGGCAGCAAGAGCCAAAGTACATAGGGCTTGTTTTATATAGTTGCTGAGAGAGAGGTCCAGATGCCTCTTATTAACATATTGGTTAACGCCAATTTGGGAGAACTGTGTTTAGCTTGAAAGATCTGTTTATGTCTTGTGCTATATGGTGACATTCTTTGGAGGAAGCTCAGACAAGAAGAGAATTTTAATTAGCAATAATTGTAAGCTTGAATCTTTCCACTGAGCTGAGAATATCTTTGCTCTCTTGTTTGAAAAATCCCCAACATTTCTTCTTAAGTTTTCCTTCTTTGGGGGTTGTAGGTAAATCTATTTCATTCTTTTGGGAGGAAGCGGCCTAAAGATTTATGGTGGGAGGCACTGTAATATGCCGGTTTGAAAACAGACTCTGAAACCAGATTGTATTTTATTTTGTATTGTTTGTTTGTTTGTTTATTTATTTGATTGTATTTTATTTTTTAATAAATTTATTTTTTATTGGTGTTCAATTTGCCAACATATAGAATAACACCCAGTGCTCATCCCATCAAGTGCCCCCTCAGTGCCGCATCACCCAGTCACCCCCACCTCCCGCCCACCTCCCTTTCTACCACCCCCTCGTTCGTTTCCCAGAGTTAGGAGTCTCTCATGTTCTGTCTCCCTTTCTGATATTCCCCACTCATATTTTTCTCCTTTCCCCTTTATTCCCTTTCACTATTTTTTATATTCCCCAAATGAATGAGACCATATAATGTTTGTTGTCCTTCTCCGATTGACTTATTTCACTCAGCATAATACCCTCCAGTTCCATCCACTTCGAAGCAAATGGTGGGTATTTGTCGTTTCTGATGGCTGAGTAATATTCCAGTGTATACATAGATCACATCTTCTTTATCCATTCAGCTTTCGATGGACACCGAGGCTCCTTCCACAGTTTGGCTATTGTGGACATTGCTGCTATAAACATCGGGGTGCAGGTGAGATGGCAAAAGAGAGAGGCAGAGACACAGGCAGAGGGAGAAGCAGGCTCCATACAAGGAGACTGAAGTGGGACTCGATCTTGGGACTCCAGGATTACATCCTGGCTGCAGCGCTGCGCCACCCGGGCTGCAGTTGTCTGTATTTTAAATCCAGTTCCATCATTTGCTGGCTTCTTTTGTGTGTCTCAAGTTCTCATCTGGGGATAATGAAAGTACCTAAGTCATGGGGTGTATGGAGTCAATGAGTTTATATAGGTAAAGCGTGATGAAAACTTTCCTCTATGTGTAGCATCAGAGCTTACTATTATTATTATTCCCACTTATTCAGGGAAGGCTAGGAAAGGATGTGAAGAGCAGAAGCTTGACCAGTGAGCATGCTTTCTTTCAGATGAAACCCATTCTCTATGCTAGGTCATGATCCCTTTTTGAAATGTGCCCTGAGACTTCTGGCATCACTAGTGCTTTCAGCTTCACTGTGTAAACATATAGACAGAAAGAACAAGAATATCAAAGATGGCAATAATTTAACACTTGACAGCCAGACAATGAGCCTGTCAACTATATACTTAATAAGGCCCTAAATGATTTTCTGAAAATAAATGTTTTTAGAAAGAAAAAACAAATGTTTGGTATAGTTGTACTGAGATCATCACATACTTAAGTGGACATACATATGTGATCTTAAAAATGAAGACAAAAACCAAAGGATGCGTTTAGGTATACTTTGGGTCCTAATGATCCTTTTCAATGAGTTAGTGAATCTGATTCTCTTCCTCAGAATTCCCACAGAGCAATTGTCCTTTTTTAAAAAAATATTATCGCCAAAGAATATCCTCTTAGGTTTACGTACTTTTCAATTATATGTTTATTTCTGATACCATTTTTGTGTGTGTGTGCATTAGTGTTTGATGTAGGCTTTACGTTTTTCAACAATTTAAAAGGTTCAATTCCTTCAAATACTTTCCAGTTTTATTTACTTTTATTTATTTTTTAAAATATTTATTTTATTTGAGATAGAGAGAGGGAGAGCACATGCAAGTTGGGGGGAAGGGCAGAAGGAGAGAAGCTAGAGCAGACTCCCTGCTGAGCATGGAGCTAACTGCTGGGCTTAATCCTACAACCCATGAGATCTTGACCTGAACTGAAACTAAGGGTCAGACACTTAACTGACTGAGGCACCCAGGTGCCCCAAATACTTCCCAAATTTAGACATTTTATCTACACTTCCCCTCTCTTTTTCTAACTGAAGTACAGTTGACACACAAGGTTACATTAATTCCAGGTACAACATAGTGATTTGACAACTCTACGTGTTATGCTCTGCTCACCACAAGTGTAGCTGCCATCTGTCACCATACAACACTATTACAATTCCATGGACTCTATTCCCTATGCTGCATCTTTCATCCCTGTGACTTATTCATTCCATAAATGGAAGACCATACCTCCCATTCTACTTCACCCATTTTATCCATCTCCTCACCTCTCTCCTTTTGGCGCCCAGCAGTTTCTTCTCTCTACAGGGTAGACACTTGATCTTTATATGATAAAGTACATCATTTAAGAGAACATAAAGCTCTACAAAGAATAATATTTGTATATGATAGCTATTGAAAATTGCAAACTTTTGATTTATAAGCTTGCTCTTCAAATACCTCAGATTAGGTTTGTTGTCTTGCCTGTTCGTTCCCACACAGGTACTCCTATATAGGAATACTCCACACTCTTTCCTATCTTTAGAAGAGTATTATAATTGATTGCTTCTCTAGCTTTTCCACTAGCTGTATGGGAGCAAAGATTGAATCTTACTGCTATGTCCATAAAACCTAGCAATGTGTCTACAGTAGGCACTTAATAATATTTAATATTTTTTGAATGAATGAATGCATGGAATGAGTGATAGAAGGTGATCAAATGTGTGCGTGCGTGTGTGTGTGTGTGTGTGTGTGTGTGTGGAGAGAGAGAGAGAGAGAGGGACAAGATCGAAAGGGTGATGAAATTAGAGACGAGATGGTCATTTGAGTTTTAAGGGAAAGACTGGACATACAACTAGCTTGTTTGACTCCCTTTAGAATTTTCTTGGGGGATGTGGGTCCCAAACTCAGTACTGATTCTCTGGGTGCATCAACAAATTTAAAGGTACTATAGAAGTTTTAATCTTTTTGAGGGGATCACCAACATTTGACATGTGTTTCATGCTAGGAGAAATACTAGCTCAAGATAGTTTACAGACTCAACATTAGATCATATTACATTCCTTTCAATTATATCCTATATTTTAAAAGTTGGTGGGTTTTTCTTTCTTTTTTTTTTCTTTTTTAGTTTTTGCTTTAAAAAGCAGGTACCAAATGAAAATTGGGATGTCCAACCTGGTTCCAAAATTTCAAAAGATATGCAGTGCCCAACAGAAACATGCATCTCATTAGTAAAGAATTGCAATTACTTAATTGTTACTATTATTTTTTCTTTCAATTTATGTGCATTATCTTTTTAGATATCTACTAATTTGTTAGGATGTAAATACTGATTAAATTGCTTGCATCTCACAACTTAATAAATGGAACTGTTAGATATTTCTTTTGGCCTAAGGGAACTGTTATGAAATTACTAAGATACTAAGGGTCCCGGGAACTAAAAAAGTTTAGGGCCCCTCTGCTCAAGGGTGAAAAATAGAAAACCAGAAATGGGGCCTAGGATTCAAGTTCTTGAATGTGAGATGCTGCCAGGATTACAGTTTTGTTTCTGAACATTAGTCTACAGTTGAAGGTCAGGACAGATAATTAAACAGAGACCTTCAATTCAAGTCTAGGTGAACAATTTAATTATATTATTGTTTAATAGAGTTATTGCTACATGAGACTTGGTTTTATTTCCTCACAGACCATAAAGTCTCCCCAATTAAATATTTTTTTTCATTACTCATGGAGTAGATATCCTAGAAATATGACCAGCAAGTATAAAATAATTTCTAAACTTCCCTTTTGAAATGTAAGATGATACTTTATTTTTATCCTTTTTAATACTGAGGCAAAATTCTAAAGGCATGATTGACAGTATTGTTTCACTGAATTTTACCTATAGTTGCTATCAGCATTTTAAAGCTTTTTATCAGTCAAAGTAAAGAAATTAATGTAGAAACATCAAATGCTATGATGACTTTGGGCACCAGTCAAAATTGAGCTTTTGTTTTTTTCTTACTTTACGTACCTAATTAACCATCTAACTTGACAGCAGATTTTTTCCTTATCATATTTTTTTAGGGAAGACTAATTCAAGGGACTTGAGGAAACAATGTAATTCTGAAATTTAGATTCATATTTTAATAAAAATGTGTGGTAACCTCAGTTTTTTTTCATAAAAGCTTTTAGATAGCTCTCTAAAAGCACCAACAGTATCTTCAGTATTTGCTACTTGTAACATACATAGGAAATATTTCCAGGGTCTGCATATTAATCTTGTGATTTTCTGTATTTGAAAAGAAAAAGAATATGCATGACCTGGCAGTCAATCTGAAGGCAATATTTTCCCTTGATGAATATCTCATCTTTTTTCTTTAGCACTGCAAAGTACTTTTGTCCTTTCTTTGCCACTAATGCTTATGATAAAAAATTAAATTACTGTTCATCCTTTCAATATGTTTTCCTCAGAGGATCTCTGCTGAAGAACAAACATTTAAAAGAGGATGCAGAAGGTTTAGTTTTATACACAGCCCTGCTATATTATTCATCACAATGCATTTTTAATGTTAGAGAAGGAAAAGTAAAATATATGTTAATTTCTAAGGTGAGACAAGCAGTGATCGAGGGAATGATAAATTCACAGAAGCTGGAGATGTGTGTGTGTGTGATAATAAAATAAGAAGTCTTCTCTCCTAAATCCTGGGCTTTTTTCTGCGTGGAAGGGAAACTTGGAGGTTTTTTGAATGAAAACCTTAAGACATCATCTCCAATAGTTAACAGGCTTCTGATTCTTTATATTTTCCATTGAGAAAAAGGTCGCCAGACCAAGATTATTAAAAACAGTAATAATACAAGCAAAAGCAAAATGGAAAAAAGAAACTGTACCAACAAAACTGATAGGTTTCTGCTACCTCCTCTATCAGCTACCTAGCTCTCCTCTCCAATTTCATTTACATTTCTCAACAAAATCTGCGCCCTTGTTGTTAAAAAATAAGCCACTTATTTTTCCTGAGTAGGTGAAAAGATTTACATTAACATTCTTTTTACTTTTAAAGTCTGATACTATTTTACAAGAACAGCAGAAGAATAATGTGCTTTATTTTGTCTATGAATTGTCGAGGCTAATGCTTTTCTTTGTATTGTGTTCTTTTGGAAGTCAACAATTTCTCTTCAATCCAAAGGGATTACAACATCTGGTAAGGAATCAATTTACAAACTTCTCATAGTACAAGAGAGCAAATTCGACTTTCTGGAACCTGCTCTTCAAGCTCTCACAAGCTTGTCCAATCCAGTGAAAGGGATGGACAGCACAGTTTGATGTAAACAGGAGATAGTGACAGCACTTGGGTTCTAGGGTATTTTCTCAAATTCTCCAAATCTATATTCAATCTGTTGTTATCAGAAAACACATATTTTTTTTTAAAGATTTTATTTATTTATTCATAGAGACAGAGAAAGAGGCAGAGGGAGAAGCAGGCATCATACAGAGAGCCTGACGTGGGACTCGATCCAGGGTCTCCAGGATCACGCCCTGGGCTGCAGGCGGTGCTAAACCACTGGGCCACTGGGGCTGCCCAGAAAACACATATTTTGAATTTAGGGAGGATGAATGTGTGAAAAAATAAAACTGTCATTTGGAAAATCATCCATTTTTGGTTGTCTGCCAATCCCAGGTGAGTCAGTAGTTAAAAAAAACAAAAAAAAGAGGGTATTTTCCATTTTCTTTTGTTGAGTAATGATGAGCAAAAAGTGGGGGAACCATACATTTAGGAAAACATGTATGAGGCATGAATTGCTTTTTGAAATATTTGATTTTATAATTCCTAAATTAAAACCAGTATGCTTTATTATATACCTTCATTATGGAGCACCTTATATAACTCAGTTTTCCATTCACTCTATGTTAGCACTTCTTTTCACCTCTTTCAGTTGAATTAATGTAAAATTGGAAATACCTACTTTTAGGACAAAAGTAATTTTATCTCGTTGCTCTAACAATATATAAAGTAACAAACGCCTACTTTTGCATTTATTACCTCATTGATTTTATTCTAGACATGTAGAGATCTGAATTTTATTTTACTCATTTTATAATGACTATCACTATAGCAACTAGGCAGATTTTACCAAAATGATAAAACATTCATTATATGTAGCTACCTACAATGATTCATGATAGACAGGCTACACACCAATACTGAATAAATGATAATAAAATTCAAATTATCACTCACAATCAGACTAACAAAGCCAATCATCCCCAGAATATGTTGTTTTGTCTTATTCATTTCTGCTTTTTTTTCTGCTCTATGCCAAGACACCTAGACACTTCATTAGTTCAAATTATAGAAACATGGGATTCTTGGAGCAAAATTTCTGTTTAAAAAAACTGCTCCTGTTATCTAACTCCTGTTATCTAAGTCTGTGCAAATTAAATCTGATAGGGAAGTGTGCTTTCTATAGAAGAGAAGTAGTTAATATGCCTTAGGCCACCCAGAATTTTTCCACGGTCCCAATGTGTCTGCTTCTCAGGAGGCCATATTTATATAAGCATGAAATATGTGTTCTGGAAGGCAGGAGGGAGTCTTGTCCCGGGCCCTTGTGAACCTACCATTTTATGGTTTTGCAGCCTTGAGTCACTGGCTTGAAAATGCTGAAGCTTATTTTTTTATCTTTAAAATGGGGTTTCTGCAAAACAAGTGAAGAAACAAACAAACAAACAAACAAAAAACAGAATTAAATGTACAAATACAGAGAACAAACTGATGGTTATCAGAAAGAAGGGGATTGGAGAATGAGTAAAATGGGTGAAGAGGGATGGAAGATATAGTTTTCCAGTTATGGAATAAATAAGTCATAGAAATAAAGGCACAACATAGAGAGGATATTGTTAATGATATTGTAGTTGTATGGTACAGGTGGTAGCTACAATTGTGGTGAGCACAGCATAATGTATAGAGATGTTGAATCACTATGCTGTACACCTGAAACTAATGTAATATTATGCATCAACTATCCTAAAATAAAAATAAAATAAAATGGAGGTTTTGCAACAATTAATTGAAGCAAGTGTTTATATCTTCAAGTACAGTGGTTGATACATGATATTTGCTCAGAAATGTTAACCATGATAACGATACTGTTAATAGGAGAATAATGACATATTCCTTATAAATATATCTTTCTTCTTTTCCATCTCAAATCATGCTTTCTCAGTGGAATTACAGTTAAAGTTCTGAACTCTTTACTTCCATGTAGATTTATCAAGTCAACTTTAAAAAGTAGGTCTATCTTTTCTGTCAAGCATGGTATGTAGCCATATGAGTCATGATTCAGTGTCAGCATTTAATAACACTTCAATCTTCTATTTACTCATCTTGAAAAAGTACTCATATGTGCAAAGATGAAACTTTTGCCTATAAAATTCATATATTATTTATAGTTACAAAATATTACTTTGAATTGTTCAACAGTATTTTCTTTCTTTCTTTTTTTAATGTAAAGCTTAGTTTATGAACCAGTCAGAGAAAAGTACCCTGTGCTCACAAAAACCAGAATAGCCTTATTAGGCCCAGGGTATCAGCACTTTTATTTCAAATCACTTTGCACAAACAAACCAACACGTGTATGTGAGTGAGCAGATAGGTATATACGTATATGTGTGCAAATGTAAATGAGGAGTCCTTGCAGCAGGAATTCCAAAATCAACCTCAGACTATGATTTCTTTAATATTTCCCTTCCTACAGTTTGAGACCAGGCAAGCAAAACAGTCTTTTCTTGAAATAATCTTTTTTTTTTTTCCTCTATAGCTCTACTGGACTCTGGCCAGACATTAGCATCCTTTTTCCTTAGCATAATGGAGGCACATTAGTCTCAGACTTGAGTTACAGCTCAGATCAGAGAAAAGCAAATTCTGGGTTTTCTTTGTGTTTACTGATTATGAGCCTTTTATGGTTGTTGGATCCAGTATAAGACATAAATCAAGATACAATCACATGGAAAGTTACTTCTAGAGACTACAGTCAGAGAGATGCAAAGACTAGACCCTGGGGTTAAATCTGGGACTGTGCTAATTCTTCTCAAAGGGTCTTATTCTTTGATGCAGTCAATGAAGCACATTCATAAAACACTAGAAAGATATAAAAAAAGAGGTAAAAAATGGAAGTCTGGAGGTGGATTCAAACTACACCCCCACTCCCCCAAATTAAAGAAATAGCATTCAATCTTTGTTGTGTACAGCAGGGTGATTGTAGTTAATAATACTATATTGTATACTTGAAAGTTGCTAAGACCTTAAATGTCCTCAAAAAAGGAATGGTAATTATGTGGCATGACGCACATGTTAGCTACTATGGTGGTAATCATTTTGCAATATATGTGTATCAAATCAACATGTTGCACAACTGAAGCTTACACAACCTTATATGTTAACCAAAACTCAATGAAGCTGAAAAAAATGACATTCACTCTTTATTGTATATCTATTACATATTAAACATATTACTAGACACTCTAAAGACATCCTTGATGTGATTTCCACGACATTCGAGAGTAGATGTTATTACTTTTGAAGTTTAGAGAGGATAGGTAAGTTGTTCATAGCTATGGATGACACCAAACCCAGGTCTCATGGAATCCAAGGGTCCTTACTCAACCGCTGCAGTGCTAACTGCCCTAATCTCAACCCTGGAGTAATTGCAGGGTAGGAAATGTATTTCTTTTTCTTACCAGCTAGCACTAAACACCTTTGAGAAAGATAGGTATCTTTTTTAGAAACACTTTTGTATGTAGTCGTAGGACACATGGGGGCAGGGAGGCACAAATGTTGTCTGGTATCAAAACATGGGTAGGGAAAAGCATATATATGATAAAGTAAGGCATTGGGAATATATGATATAAGTACACTTTCATCTCCCCTGGTGAAATTTACTATGCTTATGAGACATTGTGGGAGAGGACTTTGGGGCCATCTCACTCACTCTTCTGGGATTCACATCTAGGGAGACATGATGAAGCCCAGAGATACCACGCAGGGAAGCAGATGCCCCTCAGACAACATAGACAGTGAAAATGTGTATCTGAAACATTTGCAGATCTTTTTTTTTTTGTTAATAATGACCTGATATTAAAAACATTTAATTCAAGTATACCTAGCTTACAAAGGTGATGTGCTAACATCAGTGTGACATTTTATAGTACTGAGTGATTGTTGATTTAAAGGGCAGGATCAGAATGGAGGTTCCTTCATTTACCTTTCCTTCTTAGAGGCTGCATAGAGCAGAAACTCATTACCACACTTTTCTGGAATGCAGTAAGTCTTAGAGGTGTATTGCAGGCTGAAGCCATCAACTGTGCTCCTGCTATCATCATTATTAAGTCCTCTATACTCCCTTGTTACCTCTGAAGCATGTTACAAACATTGTGTCATCACCATTGTTTACTTTTTCTTTTTTTTTAAGATTTATTTATTTATTCATGAGAGACACAGACTGAGAGAGAGAGAGAGAGAGAGGCGGAGACACAGGCAGAGGGAGAAGCAGGCTCCATGCAGGGAGCCCAATGCCCGACTCCATCCCGGATTCCGGGATCATACCTGAGCCGGAGGCAGGTGCCCAAACGCTGAGCCACCCAGGCATTCCTTGTTTACTTTTTCTACTCTTCCTTCTGCTCCGGTTTATAGGAGACTCACTACTGCTGAGAAAAAACAGAAAACCATGCCGACTTTTCAGGTTCCAGGATCTCAGGTCTAAAACTTGCATTTACTAGGACCATTTATCAGATATAATTACACATTTTGCAAAATATCACAAGTCATCCCCATTTTGCAAATAACAGACACTGGGATTTCAAGAGGTTATATAACTCACTAAGGATTAAAAAATAATGTGGGTAGGGCCAGCACTGAACAGCAAACAATAGCCAACGATAAAAGTGCAGTCTGAAGTCCAGCACATTGCCACTTGAAGTTGGCTTATTTACACAAAATTGCCCTCCCACTTTTCCAAATCAGATCTATCATCTGACTTTCTTGAATTCTTAGGGGTATCGTTATTCTCTTAGTTGTCCAGACCTGGTGTTTTAGAGCTATCTTTGAATTACCTACCTTATCCAGCACATCCTATCAATACCCAAGCCTTTCAACTTTTTCCTTGAAAGATCAGTTTTGTCCTTTCCTTTTCTACTGCTGCATACATACTCCAGGTCCTTTTTCCATCTGGATTATAACACTTTCTTTGTTCTCTAATGGGTCTTCTTGTTGTTAATATTTCTTCATTCCGACCTGTTCCATATGTAGTCAAGATCAATCTTCTTTAAAGTAGCCTATAATTTTGACACTCCCACCTCAGCGCTCTTCTATAATTCAACACTGCCTACTGAATAATGTCTCAAATTCTCCCTATGGAATCTACCTACTATAAATGTGATTCCTCCTTACTTCTCTGATTTTATCTTTGCTCATTATCTTTATCCTAGCCAAACCAGGGAGGAATTTTAATTACTTAGTTTTCTCTTATTTGGCTAAATTATACAGAGGAGATAAAAACAATTTTTTATGGAACTAATATTTCTATCCCTTTTCTCAAAATAGTTTCCCTAAAACAATTTTGCTTTCTTAAAATTAACCTATATCTTCAACATAGAGTTTTTGACTCTACAATCTTAATATTTTAAATGGAAACATTGTTTTTGTGTCTAACCAAATACTGTTTCTATCTTCCACCTCTGACATCAAGGAAAATAATTTTTATAATTGAAATGTACATAGCAATTCTTCATTTTTTTTTGAAGAGGGAGCCAAAGAGAAAGTGGAGGTAGAGAGGAAAAGAGGGAGAGAAAGAGAATCTTAAGCAGGTTCAATGCCCAGTGTGGAGATGGACACAGGGCTCAATCTCATAATCATGATACCATGACCCAAGCTGAAATCAAGAGTCAATCATTTAACATACTGAGCCACACAGGAGCCCCAAGAAATTAACCATATTTTAAAAATAAAATTTGGTACACAAGTATAACCTCTCCTAGGATGATAGCACTGTTCTGTTTTTGGTGCTTTATAGTATTTAAGGACAATTTGTGGTGTGATTTCTGTCACAAAAATGAAAAAATATATTTTATTTTATTTTTATTTTTTAAAGATTTTATTTCTTTATTCATGAGAGACAAAGAGAGAAAGAGAGAGGCAGAGATATAGGCAGAGGGAGAAGCAGGCTCCATGCAGAGAGCCTGACGTGGGACTCGATTCCAGGACTCCAGGATCACGCCCCGGGCCAAAGGCAGGTGCCAAACTGCTGAGCCACCCAGGGATCCCTGAAAAAATACATTTTAAAAGCACCTTGTTTTGGGGTTTGAGGACGTGCTAGCAGTTGTTAATTAACTATTTAGTTCTATCAAAACAATATAATAGGTATTGTTATATTTTATACCTTATGAAATAACTCAATAATAACTGCAAAATATAAATAATATTTCCTTTCCCTCTTTTCCTTTTCAAATTGCTCATTGATCTACATGTGACACCATGACATGTACAGATCATATGCAGATTTGGTGACAAAGACAGAATCAGAATCTATAGTCATCAATTTCTAGTCCAGAATTGTTTTAGTGATTGGCATTTCCTTTTTTATGCTTTAGTAAGTTAAAATTTTTGAGTTTTATGAGACTAGTTAAATTCTACTTCTATTTTATCTCATTTTTTATATACAAGAACATCATTAAAGTGATTTTATGTCTCAGTTTCAATAAATATGGAGATAGAAAAATTTGAGAAAAATTCAGAAAAAGAAAAAAATTCAAAATCTGTGTATTTTCTCTCTGTGAGAAAATGAAACCATTTGTCATATATTTCCATCAGCACTGTTAGTCTATGGATATGTTCACTTCTTCAAGTCCTACAACAGAATAGTGACCAACTGTGTGATAAGTTCCAGGGGCTTAAAAGGGTTGCTACATGAGAACATGTCAGTCATCAGCCTAAATTTTAGTGTAAAATTTCCACCACCAAAATTCTTCCTAGCATAAGGCACTATTTACATTAATTAGCTATTAAAGTATATATTATCTAGGAAAGATATTACATGCATTAGTCCTTATTTTCATTTGTGTGAGGGAGGTTGTCAGATCTGCTTATTGGATACCTGGAAAACAAAAGGTTCTCAAACCAAAGAAACTCAAGCCAGATTCCTATTGATGGAGATAGAAGGTCAGTAATGCTCAACACACACACACACACACACACACACACACACACACACACACACACTTCCATTATACTCCTGTAGTTCATGCTGGAAACAGTGGCTCCTTAGCATTTTCCTTCTTCCACATTATCCAGCTGCTTGGATAGCTTGGAATTCTAATCTGGCATAAAAGAAGTAAAGTATAATCTTATTGATATGCTGCTTTTCAAGCATTGAGGTTGTAGCTTTGACATAATGAATTAACTTTCTAACAAAATAGACTTTTCATAATTTGGAAATCGAAGCAGCTTTATGTTAAAATATCCAATAATCTTTCAAAATTTCACCTTGAACCTGCTCTGTGACGTCTATGCAGTGGGGATTTGCAGATGGGTTATAATCTGTCTTTGCCATCCTGTGGGATATTATTTGACTAATGAGTAGTTTACTAATGAATTTTAATTTCATTCTGACTTCCTCAATTAGGATATCCACTCAATTCTCACAATGCTATATCACCAAGCTAGCACATTCCATGTGATTTATTTATTATCACTCTAAGAAACAGTGGATCAATGAATAGAAAAATAGTGGCAAAGGCTGAAATTAGTCACATGTGCTTTTTCCCACACTACCTGATACTGTTCTCATACAATCTGACTCAAAAAATAAATGCTATTTTGAAGTGTAGAGACATAGCTACCACTTTAGTTCAGGTCCTTATTTTTCTCCATAATCTACGAAGAGGTATCCTTTTATCACTTAAATGTTTTAAATTATGCTCATACATGTGTACGATAAATTAAATATCCCAGAATAATTTAGTACAACTTCTCCTTACTTTTTTCACTCCACTGACACAACTATTTTTAACTACATATATTTTTCTTATATTTTTAATGTTTAAAAAATGACTGTGCTACTATTGCTTTTCTTAATACTTCTTTTTCCTGATTTTCAACTTTAGTTTTGTTTTTTAGCATAGTTCTGTGCTGGGATTTAGTCCTCACTTTTTGATTGTTGCTTTTTAACAGGATCTGATTCTTCCTTTGTGAATGTAATGATGAATATCCATGAAGATGCTATTTATGCCCCCTCTCTCTTTTCCTTCCTTCCTTCCTTCCTTCCTTCCTTCCTTCCTTCCCTCCTTCCTTTCTTCTTTTTTTTCTTTCACTGAGTTTTTCTGGTTCCCCGAATTATCTTTGTATTCTCTAGAGCCCATCTTCTTTTTATCTCCATTCCTTAAATATCCAATAGTTCTCATTTGATCATTCATACTAAAATAAAATGAATGGGCACCCTTTGATAGCTTAACTGGTAGAGGGCATCCAGACTAGAGATGAAATGTAAAATTTATGGGGATAAAAGGTGCGGCAGAGGGACTATAATCCCTGGTGTTGTAACAGTGTCCTATGATGACAGATGGTAATTAGGCTTGTGGTGAGCACAGCATGACAAGCACAGTTGTCAATCCCTAAGTAATATACCTGAAACGAATGTAACATCGTATGTAGACTATATTTCACTTAAAAAAAAAGAGAGAGAGTAAAAACAATGGGAAACTGGCTTGAGTTTCTGTTTCCATGTACCCATGGAATTTTGGGGCCGTAAGTATTGCTTAGTATGTGGGGAATTGGTTATTTCACTGATGGCTCTTCAAACGCCTGAATCTAGAGGGTGTTCTTTCACTATACCACACAAAAATTGCACAGAATTTCCACAAATTTTCCTGTGTTTAAAAGCCTACTTATTGGATTTTTTACATGTCACAGTATTCGGCTAGTGCCTGATTTTTTAAAATACCACTTTTTACTTTCTTCCTGAGTTAAACCTGACATAACTGAGTTTGGGGTCATTCTGTTTTTGTTGTTGTTGTTGTTTATTTTTTTTTTCTTTAAGCGTATTCCTTTCTCTCACGGTTGTTACTCTCACTGCACGGTCACCAATTACCCACCATACGTTTACTGAGCAGCAATCACTGTCAGGCGTTGTTTTCCACGTCAGGGATGCATCAGGCACATCACGTAAGCTCCTCAGGAGTTTGTACGTAATAGGGGAGATATCTCTTCTACTCCTCATGAGGCTGAACATTTTTAAATCTGATTTTTGGCCACTTGGGTTTCCTTTTTCGAACTACCTATTCATACTCCTTGTGTACCCTCCTACTGGGGTATTTTCTTCTGTTATTACTTTATAGGAGGTTTTGTATTTTGGAGGTAGTGAGCATTTGTGTCATATTTTGTAGATTAAATCAACAATGAGGTATCATAATTTTCTCATCAGATTTATAAAAAATTATGAAGAGTAATAATATCTAGTGTTAGAAATGATGCAAGGAAATGGGCATCATTTCCTTACATTGCTTATGAAGCAAGAATTGATGCAACATTTAAAAAAGTAACTTGGAGATTTCTACTCAAATTTAAAAGTCAAATAGCATTGATTAGCAATCACATTTTCAAACACCAGCAGATAAAGATATTGCATACTGAATACATTATTTTCCTTAGTAGGAATACGAGACAATATAAAAAAGATGATGACTAATGTTCCTGCTAAAGTCATTTGTGTTGCTGTTATATAACCTTAATTCTATATCTATTTCTTTAATTATCAATAAAGTACATTGAGTCCAAGGATATATTAGATTTGGAAGTTACCTAAAAAAATTCTTTTAGATTTCACCTCTGGGAGTTGGAGAAGAATGTGTACTATGTGACCTCATTTAAAAACAAATAAAATTAAACAAAAGTATGTTTATTTGAGCATACAGAAAATCATAGAGGGATTCACAGCAGATTCTTACCTAACAGGTCTGGAAAAGGAAGAACACAGGGGCATATTTAATTTATTCTTTATGAATATTTAGATTTTTAATTTTTTCTTTAAACAAGTATGTGCTATTTTACAAATAACTGAAGGAAATTTTTACAAAAGAAACCCCAAACAACCAGGTAAACTATGATCCCTATCTAAGAATTTTCAACCCAAAGATTCTGGGTTGGGGATGCCTGGGTGGCTCCATGGTCAAGTGTCTGCCTTTGGCTCTGGATGTGATCCCAGGGTCCTGGGATTGAGTTCGCCATTGGGCTCCCTGTAGGGAACCTGCTTCTCCCTCTGCCTATGTCTCTGCCTCTCTCTCTCTGTGTCTCTCATGAATAAATAAATAAAATCTTTAATCTTTTGGATGAAAGTCTCAGGAACTTTTAAACTGCTCCTTATATGGCTCTAATGCACATTTTATTGTTAGACTCAATCACTTAGAGAAAATCAATAACAAGGAAAATAATAAAAATTAATTAAGATATCTAGTTTAAGATTTATCCATATATATATATGGGTGTGTATATATATATATAAAACATATGGATATATATATATATATATATATATATATATACATATATATATAAGACATGAATTGAGTTTAATGACTAAATTAGAGAACTCACCATAGTATAGTGCAGTCCTATAGGACAAGTTCATTGGACATTGATCACAAGGCAGGTTTGCAATATGGTTATCAATGAGTTTTATTATTTCAAAATAGTCAACAATTCCTTTTACTGAAGATGTTCAGAAGTATGTGTGCAGGCTATGAGAACCATTTCACTTTTTTTTTCTAAGATTTTATTTATTTATTCATGAGAGACACACACACAGAGAAAGAGAGAGGCAGCCAGAAGGAGAAGGCTCCCTGCGTGGAGCCTGACTTGGGACTCGATCCCAGGACTCCAGGATCACGTCCTGGGCTGAAGGTAGTGCTAAACCGCTGAACCACCCAGGGATCCCCTATGAGAACTATTTCAAATGATGACTTACAGAAAGTCTTTATCAATGCAACATTATTGGAATGGGGGCATAGTCACCCAGAGCAATTCATTAGAAAGTGAAGACTGGTTTTAATGTAGAAGTTCTGATGTGAATACAATCCAGCTGGGCTTCAACATAAGCAAGGCTGCCAGATGCAGGATGAAGCATGGTAATAAAAAAGGATTCCTGGAGGTGGGTCGTGGGGGAGGCAGAATCTGGTGTAGAACTAACTTCCAGAAAGAATGGGCAGCAAAAAGAAACAGCACCCCCAAAGAGCATGAGACACTCTAATATTTTCCTGCCAGGTTTGGAGATCCAAGACAATCCAATCTCATGGTAGAGATAATTTCCAGAAAGTGGCAATAGCCAGACTCTGGGAGATGGCATAACCGGTATCACTGCTCTCCAAGGTTTGAATTGGGTAACAGCTAGCCTTTCTTATTCCAAATCTGTTCTGTATGTCTTGTGTCTAGCAGCTGGTTTTTTTTTATGCTTTAAAAATTTATGAATGCATGCACATATTTGCTTGTCATGTATGAAGATGTAATTGTGTGATGAAAAATTGCTGTTTCTGCTGCTCTGCATCCTTCACTCTTCTGAGAAGAGTAAACTGATTTGGTTCTAGGGATCTGTTCTCATCTTTATTCCCCCACAGCTGTTCCTCAATGGAACTAAATTGGCTCCTGGCTTGAGGAGTGGTCATGGGTGACTGAGCTCAAGCAAATGGAGTTTATCAGTCCTCTAGTCATGGTGAATTGGGATGAGAATGTAAACCTGTCTCAAGCAACTCAATGAAGAATGCCAAGAGATACCCCAGTATTTTGTTTGTGTGTTTGAGAGATTGGGAAAAAAACCCCACAAAAACAAATTTCTTTTTCATAGGATTTGAACCTGAAAATATGATCTAAAGTCATGGGAAGTGATGGTATTACCAGATATTGCATAAACTTGTTAACACAGAGCCAGCAGTTGGAAAATGAGCAGGTCCTAAACCCAGAAGGCAAGCCCTTACCTCAAGCTGCATCCAAAGCCCATGGATTTTTTTTCAGTTATGTCACCAACAGTTTCTTCTTATTGTTTAGTTCAACTAAACTTAGTTTTCCACCATTTGCAACCAAAAGAGCCCTGGGTAATTGTGGCCAATTAAAGATGGCTGCAAGTTCTTTCATATTGTCTTTAGAGATTGACTCTGTGATCCCTTCCCTTTTCCCTTAAATTTTGGAGGGTTCTGAAACTGCCATGCCTCATAGAAAACGGCAGAGACACACAGTGCCAGCTTTCTAGTTCCAGGCCTTAAGACACTGGCAGAAATATAATCTCTGGGAGCTCTGAGACACTGTGGAAGAAGTCCAGCAGCCTCGAGTAAGTGCTTTGGGGAACAGTCTCAGCTGAGAATGGCCTTCCAGCCAAGGCATGAGGCATGGAACAAAAGCTGTATTGGATTCTCCAAACTAGTTTCTCCGTTTGAGACCCATTCAATCAGAGAAAATAAGTAGCAAAATACCAGAGTGACCTCTGTAAGTGATACTACATGGAGCCAGAAGAATCACCACCTGAGCCCTGACTAAATTCTTGATTCACAAACTTGTGAGATATACTAAATAGCTAGGTTTTGAGGTACTTATGCCACAATATATAACCTGAAAAAATATACTTTTTACTTACTAAAATTTAAACACTTAATTATTCACCTATTGCTAATTAGTTACTTTTTCTTCTTTCTTTTACATATAGTCAGTAGGTGTTGAAAAGTAAGAACAGGGGATCCCTGTGTGGCTCAGTGGTTTAGCGCCTGCCTCTGGCCCAGGACGCGATCCTGGAGTCCCGGGATTGAGTCCCACATCGGGCTCCTGGCATGGAGCCTGCTTCTCCCTCCTCCTGTGTCTCTGCCTCTCTTTCTCTCTCTCTCTCTTTCTCTGTCTATCGTAAACAAGTAAGTAAATAAATCTTAAAAAAAAAGAAAAGTAAGAACAAATTTTTCTTTTTCAGGAGGACAGTGATAAACAAGATAATTGGTCCTTCTGATGTGAAAGGTGAAAATAAGACTTCTGATTTCTTAGGTGTAAGCTACATCAGATAGACTGGTTTAACAATATTATGATTTTAATCAAATTATCTAACTTGTTCGGTCCTTGTTCTTTAGTTAATAAGGTCTATCCTATTATATAGCTAAATAGAAGTTTTAAATGAATATACACACATATATACATATATGTATCTTATATAATATATGTGTAAAAGCATGTCATGAATTATAATTATCCTTACACATTTAAGTTACCATTACAATTCCATTCCTAAATTCATTTATAGAACGTGTCCTTCAATAATACATTTGTAATTAGGGGCCTTGGGTGGCTCAGTCGCTTAAACATCTGCCTTGGGTTCAGGTCATGATCCCAGGGTCCTGGGTTCTACTCCTGCTTTGGGCTCCCTGCTCCCCCCTGCTTGTGCTCTCTCTCTCTGTGAGTGTGTGTGTCAAAAAAATTTAAATCAAGAAATAAATCTTTTTAAAAAAGAATATATTTGTGATTAAAAAAACTAATTCCTGTTGTGACCACCATCACCTATATTTTCGGCTGTGGAACGTATACAAATTCTGTGTAAGAAGTTATATACATTGGAAGGAAGATTTACAATTATAGTTAAGAGAAGACTAATTACAAGAGAAAAATAGAACCTTCACATAAGATTTGGTGAGAATGTGGGAATTCAAATGAATAAGAAATCTGTGGTCAAAAGTAACATGTAAGTATCACACTGAGGAGAAAGGATGCTATGAGAAAATATGATTCAAATACTAGATCTGACGCAGTAGCCTTTGTATTTGGAACTCATATTAGTATCCTTTATAAGTCAAAAAGATAACATTGTTTTCTTTTTTTTTTTTTGAAGATGTATTTATTTATTTGAGAGAGAGAATAGGTGAGTGAGAGGAGGAGAGGGTGAGGGAGAGAGAGAATTTGAAGCTGAATGCAGAGCCCAGTGGGAGGCTTGATACACAACCCTGAGTTCAAGACCTGAGCTGAAAAGGATGCTTATCTGACTGCACCACCTGGGCTCCCCAGTATTGTTTTCTTTTGTTCATAATTTACTATTTTGAAAGTAACCCTTAAGTGCATGAGTGGTATCTGCAGAAAGTCTATGATCTGAAAAGAAGGAGTATCTGCAATTATCTTTTTTGTGTATGTGTTCAGAAGGTGTTTATTAAATAATGTGTCATTCCTTTACATCCTTGTCATCTATTGTTCCTTGTTCCTCCAGTATTGTGAATGAATGGAGAAAGCTACAGCCGTAGGCCATTGTTCACAAAGCTCCAAATTTACTGAAGAAGTAGTGTGAAATTATGTGCATTGAAAATTGTTTCGATGCAATTAAAATTTAATAAAGTTCGAACTGCTCATTTAATTATTTTCTGACATTTTATAAATATTAAACAATGGTTTATTTCTTTATTTTCAGAAGAAGATAATTGCAAACATTACTGTTGTCTAGAAGGAGTCACTGTCGGGGCTTCTCATTCCTTTTGTTGTTATGAAGCAACGTTTTCATAATGTCCTTTTGAATGTGATGAGTGATGCTTGATTTCTTTGCCTTTCCTGCTTTGTGACTCAGAAGCCTAATCTTAAATGATGTAATTTTTCATTTTAAGACTTTCTCAGGTTTCTGTAATGATTTAAGCCTATCAATATTTTCTGCTCAGTTTCTAGCCTACAGCTGAGTTGCGAAAAACATTATGATTTTTCCTCCAGAAGTTCTGTTTGATGCTTTAGTTCATATAATTGAAAAAAACAAAAAACATTTGCAATCCTATTTCCATTAACCAGCCTCTGACATGAGGCATCATATCCAGACTTCTTTCCTATCGTGGTTACACTACAAGTGATGCCCTGTTTTACCAGTTCTTTCTACCTGAGCCTACTAGATTAGAGTTTGTAGACCACCTCAATCAAAATCACCCTTAGGAGCTTGTTAAAAATGAAGGTTCCAACATCTCATATACAAGATTCTAATTTACTCAGGCTGTAATGGAACCCAAGGATCTACATTTTTTTAGAAGTGTCCCCAGGAGGTTCTTATGGATATCTACAATAATTGAAACAATAAATATTAGATCCATTGGTAATCAAGTTTCCTTATACATATAATGTATACTCACAGACAAAATGAAATGGAAAATAGAGATAATAATTTGGCCAGTATTGGGGGAAAAATCCTTAGTGTGTGGAATATCTACTTGGAAGGTTATATGACTCAATTAATTAT
Source organism: Vulpes lagopus (assembly GCF_018345385.1). NCBI lineage: Eukaryota > Metazoa > Chordata > Mammalia > Carnivora > Canidae > Vulpes > Vulpes lagopus. The sequence goes on along the minus strand of NC_054824.1, from coordinate 127,645,466 downwards.
AAAATTGAAGATCTTACAACCTCATTTATTTCTCTATATGGTTATAGCCGTGGATAGGAGCTTATATAAAAATCAGCTCAGCAGTTGTTCACATTTTTGAAGTTTTAAAGTTTGTTTGCAAATTCTTTGATATTCCTCCCTTAAAAAAAAAAAAAAAGCAGCCTAACTCCTCCCTCTTCTGAATGTGGGCTGTATTTAGTGACTCTCTTCAAAGGAATAGAATATGTGGAACTGACAGGGTTGTTATTTCTGAGGTTAGGTCGCAAATGATGCTGTGACTTCTTTGTTCAGCTTTATCACTTACTCTGGGAGAAGTAGGCTGCCATGTTGTGAATGTGTTCCAGAAGCCCTGGTAAAGCCCAGGTGTGGAAACTCTGAGATCTCTTGTGGGTCAGTCATGAGAGTAAGCCCCCTGTAAAGTACATCTTCAAATCCTGAACAAGCCTTTGGATGACACTCAGCCTTGTTGACATCTGAGTGGACACCAAGTCAGAATTGCCCAGTCAAGCTATCCCCAAATTTCTGACTCACAGAAGTCATAAGAGCTGTTAAAGTATATTGTTGTTTAGGCCACTAGGTTTTGGATATGCACCAGCAAATAACCAGTAAATGCAATTATATAGCTATATTCCTTGCTAATGTCTTTATTACTCTATTTTATAAAGAAATTATTGATAACATTTATATGTCCAGTAATCTAATAATTCATGCTGAAGATTGAAGGCAGTTTATGGGCCTGCATTCATTTACTTCTGCATTTACATGATCTTTTTGTTATCTCCACAGCTAAATTGCTAAGCTTCTTTCTAAACACTATTTATTTATTTATTTATGTATTTATATTTATTTATTTATTTATTTATTTATTTATTTATTTATTTGGGAGGGGGAGTGTTGCAGAGAGAGAATCTCGAGTAGGCTCCATGGCCAGCATGGAACCTGATGTGGAGCTCCATCTCACAACTCTGAGATCCTGAACTGAACCAAAGTCAAAAGTTGGACACTTAACCAACTGACCCATCCAGGTACCCCTAAACACTACATTTTTTAAAAAGACATCTCAGCAATAATATTACTCAATAAGTAGGTGAGAAACTGGATATTTTTTCTTATGTGTCATCTCTTTATTTACTGATACTTACTATCTGCCAGTCACTGTTCTAGGAGTTAAGTGTACATTAGTCAGCAAAAGAGGAAAAATCCCTGCTCCTGTGGAACTTACATTTCAGTATTAGTTAGTACTAGTTCAATATAGTTAGTACTTGTTCATTAAATAAAGATACAGTGAAGGCTTGCTATGTACACAAGAAAATACGTCTATGTATATGGCCTAGGCCCTACCTTTACTTATCATGTACCTTCCACATTAATGCATTATTATGAACTCAATAGTCTTCAAAAGTGAACCTTTAAGCAACTTTTGTGTCAATTAAATGTATATTTTACTGACAAAATAAATTAAGATAGTTATTTGGTCTGTCTTCCATCTCTTGATTATCCATACACATGCAATAAGAATGTTTGAGTTCTTCAGGTTATTCTGTTTATCAGCCTGTCACATTTTAATGTCAACTCTGTTCATTAGGGACATTCTACCCAGGGTTTTTTTTTTTTTATCTTTTGTTTCATTTAGTAAAGAGTGAGGATGTCACATGGCAAGTGAGGTGTTTTTTTATTTTTTATTTTTGCATAACAGCTTTTTAATATACCAGGACTCATATAATAAGAAGGGAGACAAGAGCTATTATTTCCTAAGGTGAGGATGATACTCTACCATTTTTATAGCATTTATTATTATTATTTTTTTAAGGTTTTTTTTTTTTTATTTATCATGAGAGACACACAGAGAGAAGCAGAGACATAGGTAGAGGGAGAAGCTCCCCTAGAGGGAGCCCAATGTGGAACTCGATTCTGGAGCTCTGGGATCACGCCCTGAGTTGAAGGCAGACGTTCAATCACGGAGCCACTTAGGCGTCCCTTTATAGCATTTATATTAAAACTGTGTATTCTTGGATTTATCGGTGATCAAAAGTACACTGTAAGCATAAAATGATAAATGCAGATTTACAAATGTAATGTACAATGGCAGTGTAATTAATATAATAGCTGCTAGTGATAACAGCCGTTCATAGACTTAAAATTTATTCTTCTTAAAAAATTTATAGACAGATAATTGCTAGTTGCTGAGTTCAGATTCATCAGATTACAGATGAGAAACCACTCAAGTAATTTTAGTCAAAATTAGCTATTGGCAGAGAAGTGACAAAATCCCTAGCCTGTGACTCAGTGTATGGTCTTTTTCAACACACTGAGGTTTTATCTCATTATTATGTATAGAAAGAAACAGAGAAACATTCATTTCACAACTGCTTAATTTTTCATCTTACAGAAAATAACTTCAAGCTTTAATGTCTTACATTCTTAATTATTTGTTAGGTAGGCCAATGCGAATTATTTATTTTGTTTTTATTTTAAAATGGACTTAATTTGAGAACATGGTATTACAGGACGTTTTTTAAAATAGAGAAAAATCTTTAAAATCACTAAATCAAAAAATTTGCATTTACTTTTGTATTCTTACACTCTAGTTTTTAATGTAAGTGTAGTAATAACAAACATGCAATTATGTGTATGTATGTGTTTATTTAATATTCTATAGGTTGTTCAATTTCTGGTATTACAAACACCGTTGCAAGTAATATTTTATGTATTGGGTTTTGTGTATTTGTAGCTATCTTTATTTCATTAGAATTAATTTTTGAGGAGCATTAATAAGCTAAAAGATATGGACATATATGCTCTTGCTATGTATTTCTATGTCATTTCCTCAAAAGGCATGGTACTAATTCCTCATGCTATTCGTAATAGAACATCATTGAAGGTAAATAAGTATTTTTCTGTTTTTTCCTTACTATTTCTTCATCACTTAGTATAAAGCAGGTGCAAAGTAAACACCTTAAAGTTATTGCTAAATGGATAAATAAATATAAAAATACCAGTTTCTTTTGTAACCAAATATTTGGGTTTACTTATCCAGTTATATACATTTTATATAATTATAATCAATGTGGATCCTAGCTCTTCAGGAGAGTATCTGCTCATGTATATTTCCAGAACTTATTCACTATTTGCACACTGTGAAAACATAAGCAGTCATACTCTGCCGTTTCTGGGTAAGACAAAAACTCAATACCCATAAACAGGGAAAGAATTGGGGCTTGTCAAGTAATAGGAAGTGTAGTGAATTCCATGTTTCATGTTGTCATCTTTAAGGTTTTGAAAATTGTGATAAATTCAGGGTGCCAGTTGATAGAGTGACCATATAATTTATGAACCGAAATACTTTTGAGTAAAAGGGGCTGTTTTTCATAAATATGCTGGGACAACAGGCATAAAACTGGGAATCTTCTATAGAAGTCAGAATGTAGTCACTCTGATCATAGACATAATAAAAAGTTTATTCTAACATTAGTTTTGTATCTACACCTCCCTCTACGTCATCAGGGAAGGGCATTCTGTTAGAATAAAGGTGTTGGGGAAGAGAAGTCCATTCAGGCTGTGTTGTAGATCAGTAGAGATTCATGTCACAAAAGCCTTAGAGGCGAGGAAATTCAAAACAAGGACAACAAGGCAACGTAGAAATTGCCTTGATATTTCCCCAGGCCTGTAACCAAATATGAGTGTTGTTAGCAGAAGTAGGGAATTGTAACTTCCCAGGAAGTATCAGAACTACTATGGAATTGTCAAGCCAGGAGTTGGGAGAGAGATAAAATGAGCCTTTTGTGGAGGCTGGAACCACATGGAGACAGAGCTGCCATCAGCACATCTCTGAGGCAGAAGTAGGAGTGGGACTTAACCCAGGTTTCTCCCTTCCCCCTACTGTCTTTTCTGTCTTTGGTTGAACCAGAGATTAGCTCCCAAGGGAATCTGGGGATAATACTTTACAGAGTCAGCTCCCCAGTGATATAAGAGAAAAGTGCAAAAGAGGAGGATGGCTCTGTGAGCATTTAGGAAAATAGTCACCCCACCCCATATATTCAGCATTTAAGGAGATTGAAAAACAACGTGCAAGCCAACCTGGCCCATAGTGTGCTGTGCTGTTCAGGTGTGACGTACAGCAAGACACAGTGAGATTTTTCATGTGAGCTATAGTCATTACAGAGGCCCCTGGGAACCTCAAACCAGGCGACAGGCACTGATCGGGAGGGCTCCAGAAGATATAATGTCTTTAGTCTAGGGCTCAGAACAGCACAACTCTGATTTTTTGTTGTTTGCTAAAATATATAAGCCTCGCAGGTATAATAAATAAATAAAAAACCTAAGATGTGTTTTATTCTGGTTTTTATTTCTTTTACTTTTATTTCTTTTACTGAGAGACAAGTAGGAGAAAAGTCAATAAAGATCTAGAGTCCATTGGAATTAAAAATCTCGCTGCGTATTACTAATTCATAATTAGAGTGCTTTTCTCTTTCTTGATATTTTAGAAGGAAATGGAATGTGTATGTGTCATTTGAGAGGAGATGCTGCTTTTGTCTTACCCTCACAGTGGCTGTGGTTAAGATTTTGATTTCTTACTTTTGACTCTTCTTAATTTGCATAGACACCAACACCGTCCATATATCATCTACACTATGCTGAAGCCACAAGAATCAAGAATCCTTCCATATAAGTTGGAGGAAAGCTCCTCTTCTGAGAAAGAAAATAACTACTGGCTAAAGTCTAATTAGAATTCTAAATTATGGGCTTCAAAATTCTTAATCACTAGGATTCTCTCTGCTTAGTTGATCTCATTTTCTGTAACATTTAAAGTCAAACACTGCTCTCCACAAAAGCAAATATATTCATTTTTACCCATGCAAAGCTCTGCAGATTCACTTCGAATCCTGGTCTCCAATTTCACAGCCTAATGCTGACTCATTGCTTTCCACAAGTTGACATTTTTTTTTTTATAATAATTCATCCTCACCATGACTACTTCTCCAATGATAGAATGATCATGAGGTTTTATTATCGAAATTGGTATACTTTTAAGAGTAAGAAAAATGGGGCAGCTGGGTGGCTCAGTGGTTGAGCGTCTCCCTTTGTCTCAGGGTCATGATCCTGGGGTTCTGGGATGGAGTCCCACGTTGGGCTCCCTGCGGGAGGGGGCTGCTTCTCCCTCTGCCTATGTCTCTGCCTCTCTCTCTGTCTCTCATGAATAAATAAAATCTTAAAAAAAACAAGAGTAAGAAAGATGCTATTCATGATTATAACAGGAATAGGCAACATTCACAATGGTCCCTGGCAAATCCAGATAAATGCTCCATCCTGACTGGAGCCCTAATAATTTTGCAAGCCTCTGAGCACCATAAACAAATTTAAATAAAAACAGATTTATACAGATATCCTCTCTCTCTTTTCCTCCCCTATTGTTTTCCATGTATTGTTTACTGTAACCTTGATTTTGCTCAAGATCCAAGGAAGGTATTGTTTCCATATTTAAATGTATGAGTTTTCCTAAACTTTTACCTGGGAACTGTTAGTTTGTTCTTTGGTGACCATTGAGTACTATTGTGTATATTGTGTTTGCTTATGATTCTCATTGCATTGTCTATTCGTAACTGATAGATTTGGAGAAATGGAAGACTGATAGTAACTGGTATCATCTGGGTAAAGGAAGGATACCCTTTTGTCATTCTAGGGATTTGGAGACTAGAGGATAGGATAGATCAACAAAAGTAAGATCAACCTGACTGGCCAGAAAAGTCCATCAGATACTATGGATATAGCTAAGCAAGTTGTTAAGACCAGAAAAGTCAGGGGCCCCTGGGTGACTCAGTAAATTAAGCATCTGCCTTCACTTCAGGTCATGATCTCAAGGTCCTGGGATCAACCTCCCAGTCAGGCTCCCTGCTGAGTGAGGAGTCTGCTTCTCCTTCTTCTTCTACCTCCCACCCCCCTGCCACTTATGCTCTCTCTCTCTCTTACTCTCTCTCTTTCAAGTAAATAAAAATCTTTTAAAAATCATGACATAAATACAAATCTTTAAAAAATAAAACAGCTACAGGAGAGAATAAAAAAACCTCAGTTCTTCTTAAAGATGCTAGGGGAAGACAATATATCTGGTATTGAAGAAATGACTATGTTCATCCACCAAGAACAGCGATCCAGTGGCACAGTCCTAAGTGCAAGTATCCCCGGCAGCGAATGTTTTCACCATTCCAGGCTGTGCTCACACAGAGCAACTGACAGAAATGCTACCTGATATCTCAAAACCAACTTGGTACAGACAATTTGACTTGTTTAAGAAGACCTGAAGCTCTACCCACATAACCTGTGGATGGAAAAGCACCACTTGCTTCTGGAAAGGATGATGATGATGATGAAGTTTCAAATCTTGTGGAACATTTTGATGAGGCTTCCAAGAATTAAGCCAACTGAATTGAGTCAACTTTTGGAGAAAATAAAACTTGAAGATGCTACCAGAAGCTGCTATTTTATGTTATAACTACTTTTTAAAATTTTGTTCATGTATCCGAAAATCTAGATCTCTAATATTTTTAAGCCCAAGCCCTTGGACACTGCAGCTCTTTGCAGTTTTTGCTTATACACGATTTATTCTTTGCAGCTAATTAAGCTGAAGAGGCCTGGGAATAAAGTTTGAAGGAAGTTTAATAAAGTTCTCTGCCGAGTAGAAAAAAAAGTTTTTACTTTGTCTTATAATGGATACAAAAAGGAGAAAGAAAACGGTTGGATTTGTTGCTTTTGTTGTTAGTTAATGTGTCAATAAAGCAGCAAGTTCCTTTTAACTCTCTTGCCCTCTCCTTTTATCAAACATCCTATATAAGTCTGATAGAAGAGATGACCTAAAACCTGAAGTCCACTCACTGCCAACAGAATGGTCTAGGAATTGGAAGTAACAGGAGAGTTTGGAAAGGTAATTTAGATGTCTCAATTCATTTTAAACCTTTTGTGTTTAGATTAATTTTTAATGTAATTTAAAACTGCAGCTTAATATAATTAATTAAAATTAACTTTAATTTAAAATTTCAATTTAAAATATAAAGCTCTAACAAGGGCTCTTTGTCAACCTAGAAATTTCTAGTCCAATATTAGATCACTTATGAATCCTATATGTATATGTAAATGTGTGTATTTGTGTGTATATACACATGTGCACACTTACACACATACATATATGATATACATATATAAATAATTATAGAAGCTTCTTATACTTACCACAGAAACCATACATTCCTAAGGACTGGCAACTGCATTGTTTTTATCTTTCCTTACTATCCCCAAAATGTCTTCAACAATCATGGTCATATAACAGGTGTTCAAAAAATAGTTGCTCAGTAAAGAAATACTTCACTTGTAAAAAATGCATTCAAACAACCTTTGGCTACCATAAGAGAGCAAATGTAGTACCAAGTTGTTTTTTCTTTTTTTAATCAACTTAAATAATTCCAAATAAGAAGGATATCAGAATGATCTTCCTGTATATGGACTGGTGCTATAACAATTAAAAATATCAAAAACCAATGAAAGATTAGAGAATTTATTCTAGAATCATAAGATGATTTAAGGGTTAAAAATAGATCAATATCAAAGAGCGATATCTGGCTAATTCTTGTCCCTATGTGATAAAGTATCCTTTTTTGAGTGGTGGTGGGGTCAGAGAAATGTTGTGTTTAATGGCAAAGCTTAACACACTCCAGCATCAGGCATAGCCTGAAGTCGAAGCAACAGGGATGGTAGGTGACCCTCATGGGGCCTCACATGGTGAAAGGATGAGGAAGGCGACCATCAACAAACAGAAGAGCCCCATGGCCTCCATAGGGCAAAGTCCAGAATGGCATAGGAGAAGAGCTGCTGCTTGAGAGGGGTTCCTGACCTAGCCAATGGTCAAGCTGCCAAACGCTGTCCCAGTGCCAGCCCCTGAACCAGCCACACCACAGTGGCAGCCCAAGTGCCAACAGATTTGGCTGCTTTGTCAATGGCCCAGAATACAGCACTGGTCTGGAACTCCTGTCGGGCCACCTGGAGTGGGGAGCTGCTGTAGGATCGCTATTTAGATGAGATCTCTGGCCTACCAAGAGGGAGGCAGACACAAGCCTGATTAGATCCCTGATAGAGCAGTATGAATCAGAGCTGGATGAATGAATAGTGCCCCCGTGGTCTGCATTTTCTTAGTCTGTACTCCCACTGTCATGCTGCCCCTCCTCGGACCAGCGCTGTGAGTGCATGTGAAGTGGGGGACCCCTCCCGTCCCCCAGCCTTCCTCCTCCTGGGGCCCACTCACACTATACCCTCTTCCATGCCCCCACCCACACCTCCCTGGAGAGAACATGGACATGGAGGATGGCGAGAGGTGCTGGCTAGAGGAGGACCTCTTTCCTGTGGCGTTAGAAAGGAGAGGGACATCTCGGGGTCCCCCCAACCATCCGCCTCTCTCCTATCTGGCCCCTCAATCAGTATTTGAGCCTCATTGTCCCCATGCGCACCCCTTGGTGAATCCTTGGTGACAATTTCGGCGACTTCGGGAATAAATGGCAATTCTGATGAAAAAAAAAAGTTTATAAAGCATAGTTTATAAACTCTTGTCCAAGCAACATATAGATGGGGTGGAGTGGACTGTTCTCTGCTTCCCTGCCAGTCTCAGAGATGTAGGTCTGTTTTCAGACTGATTCTCTGCTTGTGAAAAGTATGGACTAGAGCTGGTAACCAACTAGTAGATACAAAGGTGTAACTGATCCATGACTCCTTTTGCAGGATGTCTGGCCTGAAAAGATTATTATTTTGAAATTGTAGCATATTATTCTTCATTTATACCAAGAAAGAATAAGAAAAGATGTGCTGTCACTATTCTAGATTTCATGTATACGTAAATAGTCTTTTGGAGATAGGACAGTGAACGAATTTCTTTGGATGTCTTCTTAAAAATTTCTTCTGGTATGACTTAAGTACAGCCTTGCTTACAGGCTGGAGAATACTTGATGTTTAATTCACTTCAACTGTCCTCCTCCATGAACCCCCCCCCCAAATATTTGTGTATGTGTATAGTATGCATAAATGTGGTGTGATCCTTTTAATTTTGTACATATGTATACAGATCCACTCATTAAAAACACTTAAATGACAAGTAAGATCTGGGTCATACTTTCCTTCCTAAAAGGAGAGTTTTTTTGTTTTTTGTTTGTTTTTTTGTTTTTTTGTTTTCTTTTTAATCACAGCATTCACTCATGTGTGGTATTTAAGAAATGAAACGGATGAACATATGGGAAATAAGAGAAGCAAACCATTATAACAGTCTCTTAACTGTCTAGTTAAGACTGTTATAGACTCTTAACTAGAGAACAAACTGAGGGTTGCTGGTGGGGGGGATGGACAAGTGGGCGATGGGTATTAAGGAGGGCACTTGTTGGGATGAGCACTGGGTGTTGTATATAAGTGATGAATCACTAAATTCTACTCCTGAAACTAGTATTACACTATATGTTAACTAACTAGAATTTAAATTAAAAAATGAAACAAAAATAACAGCAGAATGATTAAGAGGAAAATGAACTTGACCAAATACAAAATTAAGGTAAAATCTATCCTGTAAAGGTATACAGAAGACATACAAAAATGACTGAAATAGCTTTACTTTTTTTTAATCATAAATAAATATATCTGTACCTTTAATATGTCTGAAGGCTGATAAACACAGCTGTCCATGATGAGAAAGCAGATTACATCATATTACTCTAAATAAGCCTTCTAATGAGAAATCAGGATTAAGTTGAATCTGGGGAAGAAATTTGTATTTGCCTTGAGAATTTCAAGCTGATCTCTCCCAGGGGGGAATGATGGAGCATTAAGAGATTTTAATTTGAAATGAGGTTATGGGATTGTAAATTGCTGACAGATATTTAGTAAATGATTTAGTGTTTGTGTTTACATTCTAGCTTAGGAAAGATTTTGACTTTTTCAGCAAACTGAAGAAATATCTTCAAAACACATTTAGCTAATCAAAATGAAGTGTCCAAAGAATGGGGAAGAATGAGCAATCAAATCAATATATTTGAATTATGCATTAAAATTCAACAATAAACTTTCATTCTCTGAGCAAGCCTCAGTCTTTATTAAGTATTTTAGTGCCACACAATTAATTTATTAGTATCAATTAAAGATCTAGTGGTAATATCCTTGAGCAAGTGTTATAACATACAATATCAAGCTTATTAAAAATATATTTTTTTACCTGACCATGTTCGTTGAAGAGATCATAATTACACAATGTCCAAGAAGATTTATTTTTTGGTGATTTATCACACACTATTTCTGAAAACATTCCGAGAGCGAGGCATATGTAGGTAAGATGTTGTGTTTATTCTGCACCCACCAGGAGCAAGCAGCACAGCTCATGTCCAACTAGCTCTGTGAAAAGGTAGCCCCGTGGGGAAGATGGATAAGACCAAGACTGATACCACAACTTACTCCCTTTTTCCTTTTGAAAGTTTTATTTTCAATGTGACACCTACTATCATACAAAGTCCCTTTCTCTTCTTTTGACAAACTCACACAGCTTGCAAAAAGTGATTCAGCCTTCATTAGAGGAATGCCACCCAAAGGGTGTCTTTCAAAGGCTTTGTGTTTTTCAGCTGGAGACAAGACTGAATGAATCATGGTTTCTATGGCCCTACAATTTCCAAGAGAGACACCACTGTCATTACAGATATAGCAGGAAAATGTGCCATTTCTTCTGTGCTGCCTTGTGGACCGGTGTCACTGGGGAAATATCCCAGCCTGGTTTATGGGAGGCTGTCCTATTTTATATGCAGGTACATCATAAAGAGTTTTTATGCTTGGGAGGCTAGCTAGGAATACACTGCTTCCCACCTCACCAACATTCGCCTTTTTATTTCATCTATTGGAAAAAAGTGGCTTACCATTTACCTTTTTACGTCCATTTCTAATTTGGAATAATCCTTTTTCCCTCAAATTTCGAAATCTGACACGCTGTTGAGGTTTGTGTCCTTCCCCTTTGCCTCTTCACATACATTTTCTTCTGCCCTAAAACCTGTGCAATTAACTCCTGTCACCTTAAAAGCCTTTCTTACAGCACATTTTCCAGCTGTTGAAGCATATGTAATTACATCCTACCCTACCTGTCCTGGGGCATGCTAGTTTCATACAATTTTCATATCACCCTTTTTCATTATTCAAGCAGAGTGAAATTTTAAGGACAGTGTGATTAGGCTGAAATTGGAACTATTCAGGGTTTGGCATTGTGTGAAAAAGCAGGCTCTTTCCTTTCCTACACTGAACTAAAAAGCTATTGTTAAAAAAACGGTTCAATCAGCTTGGCACACACAGTGGTCACACATTCAGGACCGTCACAGTTGAGACTTTTCATGAAGCCATATTAACATTCATTAGTATTTTCATGACTGAGTTGGAGTTTAATCTGAGGGAAATAGTGTTAATGATTAAGGATTTTATAGATTTATATAGATTCTGTCCTAATTTTGACAATGAGAACCGAGAAAGACACATTGAAGTAATATGAACAATACAGGCAGAATACTATGCAAAGTAGGCCAGTGAGATACTTAAAGAATATTGAACATTACTTAAAACATTCATTGTACAAAAAAAGAAAAAGGAATAAAAAGCTTGAATAGTTGTTCTGTCTTTATATTACATCTAAACAGAAGCCTCCAAAGCAGATATAAACATGGAAATGAACTCAACCCATTTAAAATTAATACCAATTTCCCTAACTTCCTAGCCTCCTAGCCCCATAGTTTTCTAAGATATTCTGTGGTTTAATGTAATCAGTTTTTTTTTTTTAATTTGAAGGAAGACAGTTTAATTGATATAATTTTACAGAATACTTCAGTTACATGGGATTATGGAAGTAAAATTTCTGGAAGCTGAAATTTTATTTTAAGTATAAAACTTTGTATAGTTGAGTTACTTTCTAGAACTTTGGGATAAATGATTCTGGGTTTTGTCAGTATAGTATACTTATCATATGTCTCAATGTGGTTTTCTTTTAAGTAATTTTTTTTTTTAATTTAGATTCAAGTAGGCTAACATACAGTGAGTATTGGTTTCAAGAGTAGAATTTAGTGATTCGTCATTTGTGTATAACACCCAGTGCACATCCCAAGAAGAGTACTCCGTAATACCTAGCCCCCCTTGAGGGCACCTCCCATCCTCCTCCCCTCCAGAAACCCTCAATTTGTTCTCTATAGTTAAGAGTCTTTCTTTGTTTTTATCTTACTTTTCCTTCCCTTCCCCTGTGTTCATCTGTTTTGTTTCTTAAATTCCAAATTTGAGGGAAATCAGATAGTATCTTTATCTGTCTTATTTCACTTAGCAAAATACACTCTAGCTCCTTCCACATCATTATAAATGGCAAGATTTCACTCTTTTTTAATGGTTGAGTAATATTCCATTGTATGTATATCACATATTCTTTATCCATTCATCAGTTGATGGACTTTTGGGTTCTTTCCATAATTTGGCTATTATTAATAGTAGTGCTATAAACATTGGGTGCATGTGACCCTTTGCATCAGCATTTTTGTAGCCTTTGAATGAATACCTAGTAGTGCAATTGCTGGATCACAGGGTAGTTCTATTTTTAAGTTCTTGAGGAACTCTCATACTGTTTTTCAGAGTGGCTGTGCCAGCTTGCATTTCCACCAACAGTGCAAAAGTGTTCCCCTTTCTCAATATCCTCACCAACATCTGTTGTTTCCTGTATTGTTAATTTTAGTCATTCTGACAGGTGTGAGGTGATATCTCATTGTAGGTTTGATTTCTATTTCCTTGATGATGGGTGATTTGAGCATTTTTTCATGTGTCTGTTGGCCATTTGTATGTCTTCTTTTGAGAAATGTCTGTTCTTATGTTCTGTCCATTTCTTTTTTTTAAGATTTATTTATTAATGATAGACATAGAGAGAGAGAGAGGGGGGGGGGGAAAGACACAGGAGGAGGGAGAAGCAGGCTCCATGCCAGGAGCCCAACGCGGGACTCTATCCTGAGACTCCAGGATCGCCCCTGGGCCAAAGGCAGACGCTAAACCGCTGAGCCACCCAGGGATCCCTGTTCTGCCCATTTCTTAACTGGATTATTTGTTTTTTTTTGAATGTTGATTTTGATGGGTTATTTACAGATTCTGAATCCTAGCCCTTTATCTGATCATGTCATCTTTTCCCATTCTGTAGACTGCCTTTTAGTTTTGTTGATTGTTTCCTTTGTTGCGTAGAAAGCTTTTTATCTTGATGAGATCCTAATAGTTCATTTTTGCTTTTGTTTCCCTAGCCTCCAGTGACATGTCTAGTAAGAAGTTGCTATGGCTGAGCTCAATGAAGAGGTTGCTGCTTGTTTTCTCCCCTAAGATTTTGAAGTTTTCTTGTCTCAAATTTAGGTTTTCCATCCATTTTGAATTTATTTTTGTGTATGGTGTTAGAAAGTGGTCCAGTTACATTCTTCTTTTTTTTTCTTTTTTTTTTAATTAATTTTTATTGGTGTTCAATTTACCAACATACAGAAAAACACCCAGTGCTCATCCCGTTAAGTTACATTCTTCTGTATGTTGCTGTCCAGTTTTCCCAACACCATTTGTTGAAGAGACTGTCTTTATTCCACTGGCTATTTTTTTTCTGCCATGTCCAAGATTAGCTACCCATAGAGCTGAGGGTCCATTTCTGGGTTTGCTCTTCTGCTCCATTGTCTCTGTGTCTGTTTTTGTGCCAGTACCACACTGCCTTGATGATCACAGCTTTGTAATACAGCTTGAAGCCTGGGATTGTGATGTCCCCTGCTTTGCCTTACTTTTTCAATATTACTTTGGCTATTCAGAATCTTTTGTGGTTCCAAACAAATTTTAGTATTGTTTGCTCTAGTTCTGTGAAAAATGTTGGTGTTACATTGATGAGGATTGCATTGAATGTGTAGATTGCTTTGGGCACTATAGATATTTTAACAATATTTGTTCTTTCAATCCATGAGCATGTAATGTTTTTCCATTTCTTTGTATCTTCTTCAATTTCTTTTGTAAGTGTTCTATAGTTTTCAGCATAGAAATCTTTTACCCTTTTGGTTAGGTTTATTCCGAAGTATCTGTGGTTTGTGGTGCAACTGTAAACAATTCCTTGATTTCTTTTTCTGCTGCTTCATTATTGGTGCATAGAAATGCAACAGATTTCTCTACATTGATTTTATATCCTATGACGCTTAGTTCATGTATCAGTTCCAGCAATTTTTTAGTGGAGTCTTTCAGGTTTTCTACATAGAGTATCATGTCATCTGTGAGTAGTAGACGTTTGACTTTTTCCTTGACAATTTGGATGCTGTTTATTTCTTTCTGTTGTCTGAATCCCAAGGCTAAGACTTCCAGGACTATGTTAAATAATAATGATGAGTACACATCCTTGTCTTGTTTCTGACACTAGAGGAAAAGCTCTCAGTTTTTCCCCATTGAGGATATTAACTGTGAGTCTATTGTATATAGCTTTAATGATGTGGAGGTACATTCTATGTATACCCACTTTGTTGAGAGTTTTTATTAAGAATGGGTGCTGTATTTTGTCAAATGCTTTTCTGTATCTATTGAGAGGATGATATGGTTCTTATTCTTACTTTTTAAATGTGGGTATCACATTGATTAATTTGTGGATATTGAACCACCCCTGCAGCCCAGGATTAAATCCCACTTGATCATGCTAAAATCCTTTTAATTACTGTTGGATTCAGTTAGCTCGGGTTTTTTTGAGAATGTTTGTATCCATGTTCACTGGGGACATTAGTCCTTAACTCTCCTTTTTAGTGGGGTCTTTGTCCGGTTTTGCAATGAAGGCAATACTGGCTTCATTGAATGAGTTTGTAAGTTTTCCCTCCATTTCTATTTTTTGGAATAGCTTCAGAAGAATAACTATTAATTCTTTAAATGTTTGGTAGAATTCCCCTGGGAAGCCATCGGGCTCTGGACTGTTGTTCCTTGGGAAATTTTTGATTACTTATTCAATTTCTCTGCTGGTTATGGGTCTGTTCAAATTTTCTATTTCTTCCTGTTTCAGTTTTGATAGTTTCTATGTTTCTAGGAATTTGTCAATTTCTTCCAGATTGCCCAGTTTATTGGAATATAATTGCTCATATGAGTCTGTTAAAATTTTTGGTATATCTGTGGTGTTGGTTATGACATCTCTTCTTTCATTCTTGATTTTATATATTTGGGTCCTTTCTCTTTTATGTTTGATAAGTCTGGCTAGGGGTTTATCTATTTTGTTAATTCTTTCAAAGAACTAGCTCCTACTTTTGTTCATTGATTCTACTTTAAAAAAATTATGTATTTATTTGAGAAAGAAAGAGAGTGTGTGTGTGTGTGGGGGGGGCAAATGCAAGTGGAGAGAAGGTCAGAGGGAGAGAATCCTTAAGCAGACTCCTCGCTGAGCTTGGACCCTGACAGGGGGCTTGACTCCAGGACTCTGGGATCATGGCCTGAGCCAAAATCAAGTGTCAGATGTTCAACTGACTGAGTCACCCAGGTGCCCCCTGTTCTACTATTTTTAAAAATTTCTATATCACTTATTTCTACTCTGATCTTATTATTTCCCTTCTTCTGCTGGTTTTAGGCTTTGTTGGCTGTTCTTTTCCGACTTCCTATAGGTTTAAGGTTAGGCTGTTATATTTCAGACTATTCTTGCTTCTTGAGGAAGGCCTATATTGCCATATATTTTCCTCTTATGAACTTTTGCTTTATCCCAAAGGTTTTGGACTGTCATGTTTTAATTTTCATTTGCTTCCATGTATTTTTTACTTCTTCAATTTCCTGGTTAACCCATTTGTTTCTTAGTAGGGTGTTCTTTAACCTCCATGTATGTGTGATTTTTCCAAATTTTTTTCTTGTGGTTGACTTCAAGTTTCAGAATTGTGTTCTGAAAATATACATGGTAGGATCTCAATCTTTTTTTAACTATTTGAGGCCTGATTTGTGACCCACTATGTGATCTATTCTGGAGACTGTTCCATGTGCACTCGAGAAGAATGTGTATGATGCTGCTTTAGGATGAAATGCTCTGAATACAAATGCTAAGTCCATTTGGTCCAGTGTACCATTCAAAGCCATTGTTTTCTTGTTGGTCCTCTGCTTATGTGATCTTGGAGGATCTGTCCATTGTTCTAAGTGGGGTGTTAAAGTCCCCTACTATCATTGTATTATAATCAGTGAGCTTCTTTAAGTTTGTTATTAATTGACTTATATAATTGGCTGCTCCCAAGTTGGGGGCACAGATATTTACAATTATCAGGACTTCTTGTTGGATAGACTCTTTTATTACAATAGAGTGTCTTTTCTCATCTCTTACAATCTTTGGTTTAAAATCTAGTTTGTCTGATATAAGTATGGCTATTTCAGCTATCCTCTGATGATGTCCATTAGCATGATAGATGATTTTCTAGGTCCTCACTTCCAATCTGGAAGTGTCTTTGGATTTAAAATGAGTCTATTGTAAGCAATATATAGATGGGCCTTGTTGTTGTTGTTTCAATCCATTTTGATGCTTTATGTCTTTTGATTATAGCATTTAGTTTATGGTGATTACATACAGTGTTATAGTCAGAGTAATTATCGATAGATATGTAATTAGTTCCCTTGTATTACTTGTAAAGTTGCTATTCCTGTAGATTGCCTCTGTTCTTTTCTAGTCTTTGTTGCTTTTGGTCTCTCTTTCCTGCTCAAAGGGTCCCCTTTAATATTTCTTGCAAAGCTGGTTTATTGCTCACAAACTCATTTAGTTTTACTTTGTCTTGGAAAATTTTTACCTCTCCTTCTATTCTGAATGACAGCCTTGCTAGGTATAGTGTTCTTGGCTGCATATTTTTCCCATTCAGCAGGTTGAATATTCATGCCACTTTCTTCTGGCATGACTTTTGTTCTTAGTTGCTTTCAGAATTCTCTCTTTATCTTTATATTTTGCAAGTTTCTCTATGATATGTCTTGGTGTTGATCTATTTTTGTTGATTTTGAAGAGAGCTCTCTGTGCCTCTTGGACTTGAGTGCCTGTTTCCTTCCCCAGGTTAGGGAAGTTCTCAGCTATGCTTTGTTCAAATAAACTTTCTGCTGATTTTCCTCAGTATTCTTCTGGGATTCTGATGACACAGATATTATTGTGCTTTGTGGAATTGATGAGTTCTTTAAGTCTACATTCATGATCTAATAGTTTTTTTTCCCCTTTTCTTTTAAGCTTCATTATTTTCCATAATTTTATCTTCTGTATCATCTATCTGATCCTCTGCTTCTTCCATTCTCAGTGTGATTACATCCAGTTGGTTGTTTTGCATCCCAGTTATAGCATTTTTCAAATTTTGGTCTAATTTTTAGGTCCTTTATCTCTGCAGCCAGGGTTTCTCTGGTGTCTCTTATGCTTCTTCAAGCCCAGCTAGTATTCTTATGACTGTTCTAAATTCTTATTCACATAGACTGCTTATATCTGTTTTGAACAAATCCTAACTTGTGATTTCTTCTTATTTTTTCTTTTGGGGAGAATTTCTCCATCTTGTCATTATGTCTCGGTTTCTCTATTTTGCATGTTATAAAACCATGTTTGTTTCTTGCTCCTGAGAATAATACTATATTAAGAAGGTGTTATACACTGTCCAGGGCCTGACACTTCAGGAAGTATCTCTGGTGTATGATATGGGCCCTCCACTGTTGTGTTTTGACTGCTCTTTCCCAGGGGTCAATCCTCTGTAGAGTTCCTCCTTGCTTGTGATGGGGAGTGTTTGTACCTTTAACCAGTGTGCTTTGATTTTTTTGTTAAGATAAGACTGATTAAAAAAAAAAAAAAAGCCTGATCTAAGAAAAGAGAAAATTAAAAGGAAACAAAAAAGGAAATAAACAGACCAACAAAAAACTATAAGCCTGATTCCAAAGAAGAAAGAAAAATTAAATTAAATAATTAATAATAATAATAATAATAATAATAATAGTAATAAAAGGAGAGCCTAGTCCTATTTCCACCAGAACTGAATCTGATGCTTTGGAGCATTCCATAATCAGATACGTGGTGCATATGGACAGCCTGTGTTGGTCTTCTGAGGGAGAGGCGGGTTGCACTGGCTCATGGTCAGAACTGCTCTAGTAAAGATGTCTCTGCGGTACAGGGGTGTGGGGTTTGGTGTAAACAACTGTGGCCTTCACTAGAGGCACTGTTTTTCTTTGAAGTCGGACAGTGCTAGTGGGCCTGTGGGGGTAGCTTGGGGGTGGTGGTGGAAAATGGCACCACCTGCCCTCTTGTCCCCTGGGAGGGGAGCTCATGTCCACCACGGTTCAGGAGGCCCTCACAGAAAAGCGAACTATCTTCTCTCCTGTGTCCCAGGCTTTCTTCAGATCCCTGCCCTTGATCTTATCTGTGCCTGGGTGGAAAGCATGCCCTGTGCCACAGTTCTCCTGTTTCATTTCCAGCCAGCAGCCTGGATTCAAAACTCCAAATCTTTAAAGGACCTCACAAGGTGCAACCCGCTCTCCCACCCCAGAGGAGAGGCTCACAGTGCTGCGCCTGGCACCATTCTGTTCCAAAAAAGCAGTCTCTTGGATGCGCAGGGGCCTGGAGTCATTGGTGAAGTACAGTGAGAAGTTGCAACAAGGTTATAAGCCTTCTGAGTGTGTCTCTGTGCCCTGCTGTGGAATGGCCTTTCATTGGCATCTGGTAGTCCCTTTACTCTTGGAGAGGCAATATACCTTCTTAATGTGCTCCAGCAAGGGGCACATTGTCTCCCAGTGAGACCCAGGGCATCCCCACAGGATGCATCTTGCTCGAACCCTACATGCTGCTCTCTCTCCCACTTTCACCCTCTCTCCCTGACTTCTCCACAAAAAAGGGCTCTCTCTTCTCTGTGGTGCTATGGCTTTTCTCTCCCCCGATTCACATCTCCAAACTTCCTGTCTGCCTTGTTCTCTCCCTCCAATTGTGCAGATTGCTTTGTTAATCCTCAGATCAATTTCCTAGTAGTTCAAAATGATCTGATGTTGATCCTGCTGTGTTCAAGGGACAAGGAAAGCTCAGGTTCTCCCTTCTACTCTGCCATCTTAACTACTCCTTAATCAATCAACTTTTAAATATTTTATTTCCTCAGGATGAAACTGGGCTACTAGAAACATGAAATTTATTAAGTCTTTGTGATTTTAATAATTCTGTTTACTGTTCACCAATTGAAAATAGAGCTGCTTCCTGCCTTGTTAATTTTCCCCATTCTCACTGGTGTGAGGTGGTATCTCATTGTGCTTTTGATTTGTATTTCCCTGATGGCAAGTGATGCAGAGCATTTTCTCATGTGCATGTTGGCCATGTCCATGTCTTCCTCTGTGAGATTTCTCTTCATGTCTTTTGCCCATTTCATGATTGGATTGTTTGTTTCTTTGGTGTTGAGTTTAATAAGTTCTTTATAGATTTTGGAAACTAGCCCTTTATCTGATATGTCGTTTGCAAATATCTTCTCCCATTCTGTAGGTTGTCTTTTAGTTTTGTTGACTGTATCCTTTGCTGTGCAAAAGCTTCTTATCTTGATGAAGTCCCAATAGTTCATTTTTGCTTTTGTTTCTTTTGCCTTTGTGGATGTATCTTGCAAGAAGTTACTGTGGCCGAGTTCAAAAAGGGTGTTGCCTGTGTTCTCCTCTAGGATTTTGATGGACTCTTGTCTCACATTTAGATCTCTCATCCATTTTGAGTTTATCTTTGTGTATGGTGAAAGAGAGTGGTCCAGTTTCATTCTTCTGCATGTGGATGTCCAATTTTCCCAGCACCATTTATTGAAGAGACTGTCTTTCTTCCAATGGATAGTCTTTCCTCCTTTATCGAATATTAGATGACCATACATTTCAGGGTCCACTTCTGGGTTCTCTATTCTGTTCCATTGATCTATGTGTCTGTTTTTGTGCCAGTACCACACTGTCTTGATGACCACAGCTTTGTAGTACAACCTGAAATCTGGCATTGTGATGCCCCCAGCTATGGTTTTCTTTTTTAAAATTCCCCTGGCTATTCGGGGTCTTTTCTGATTCCACACAAATCTTAAAATAATTTGTTCTAACTCTCTGAAGAAAGTCCATGGTATTTTGATAGGGATTGCATTAAACGTGTAAATTGTCCTGGGTAACATTGACATTTTTACAATATTAATTCTGCCAATCCATGAGCATGGAATATTTTTCCATCTCTTTGTGTCTTCCTCAATTTCTTTCAGAAGTGTTCTATAGTTTTTAGGGTATAGATCTTTTACCTCTTTGGTTAGGTTTATTCCTAGGTATCTTATGCTTTTGGGTGCAATTGCAAATGGGATTGACTCCTTAATTTCTCTTTCTTCAGTCTCACTATACTCTGTTAGTGTATAGAAAAGTTAATCAATGCAAAGCCTCCAGTACTGTGGGAGATGTCTCTCATATGCAAGTACACAAATGCTCTCTTAATTTGAAATAATTATGTCACGTAATTGAATTGCTTTTGTTAAATGATTATTTATTATGATGTCACATCAAGGTATCAGTGGCATTAAGTATGTTTTGAGCTTCCAGGGACAGACAGGGGCTAGACATTGAAGAGATGTATAATATTCATTTGGCACAATATGGCAAGATTGTGTATATGTCTAGCACATCTGGTGGGCTAGGGGTACCAACCCTTGTGCAGTTGAAAATTCATGTATAACTTCTGACTTCCCCAAAACTTAGTTACTAATATCCTATGTTGACTGGAAGCCTTACTAATAATAAGTAATCAATTCTATGTTGTATGGATTATATGCTGTATGCTTACAATATAGCAAAAGAGAAAAAAGAAAATGTTATCAAGAAATTCATAAGGAGGAGAAGATAGATTTACAATATTGTACTATATTTACTTTGAAAAATGGCATGTAAGGGAGGTTCAGTTGAAATCCATGTTGTTCAAGGCTCAACTGTAGAAGTAATTTTTGAATTTTTCTGTGTTATTTTACTATCATCTGCTATTCTTTCCTTCTTAATCAGCAAAAATAGCAAAGAGCTGACTATTTCTAATCCTAGTTACTAATGAAAAATCAGGGTGCGTTTAAATCCATGTCATTACAAGGGTCCCTTTCAAATAGGAGTTACAGACCTAAACAAGAAAAAAGATCTCCTATTCATCAGGACTCAATCCTCATGATCATGTAAAATTCTGTTTTCTTTTTCTATTTGATATGAATCTGTCTGAAAGGTTAGATTCATGTGCCAAAAATTAAGGGGTCTAAAGATATAAAATATTAGAAGAGCTATGTAAGAATAGGATCTTTTTTTGAATACTATGGAAATTGGTATAATTTGGGGAAGAATTTGACAAGATGTAGTAAGATTGAAAGTGCACATATCCTATGGGAAATTAAAATGATACTTAGAAAAACTCTTGCACGAATGTACCAAGGGATGTGGTAGGAATGTTTATAGTAACATTTCTGTAACAGAAAGCCACTGAGAAATGACCCCAAAATCTTTTGGCTGAAGAATATATAAATAAATAAGTTGAGGTCTATTTATAGAATGGTATGTAACATAGGTGAAGACAAATTAATATTGACATGAGTAAATATGATTAAATCTCAAAACTTTAATATTGAACAAAAAAACAAGTTTTAGAAAAATGCAGTGTATTATTTTATTTATATAAAGGCAAAAATAGTAGACAAAAAAAGATGGCATATTTCTTGGCTGCACATATATATTTGGTAAAAGTGTACAGAAATGTAAGAAAAAAATCAGCCTACAATTCAAAGGTAGTGGTTATGTCTGAGGGAGATATGAAGGAAGAAGGGAACACGAACATATTCAAAGGTAATGATAATGTTTAATTACTTAAGGTAGGTGGTGGGCTCATGAATGTTATTTCTTATCCCTTAAACTAGAGATTATATGTATACATTCTCTTGTATGTTTGATATATTTTTTTATTCGTTTATTTTTTAAAAATTTACTTATTAATTTGAGAGAGAGTGAGCGAGTGAAAGGGCACAAGAAGGGGCAGTGGGAGAGGGAGAAGCAGACTCCCTTGCTGAGTGGGGAGCCTTAATGTGGGGCTCGAACTCAGGACCCTGGGATTATGACCTGAGCCAAACACGGGTACTTAACTGAGCCACCCCGGTGTTCCTGTTTGAAATATTTTCAAATGAAAAATAAAATAAATTCAAAAACTATACTTATCCTTTAAAATTTAATTCAAATATATCACCTCATCAATTCTGTCTGCATGAGACCCCTGGGTGGCTCAGCCCACATTGGGCTCCCTGCATGGCTCCTAGCCTCCTTCTCCCTCGGCCTGTCTCTACCTCTCTCTCTGTGTCTCTCGTGAATAAATAAATAAAACCTTAAAAAATATTCTGCCTGAGTAATCTGTAAGCTGCATACTTTTTCTGTAAATGTTTAATTATCTAGCAACCATTCTTCTAATTGATAGTTACCATAACCTGATTCTTGTTCTTATTTGAAATACCATGGTAGACCACAGAAAGTGGTCATGTTGGAATTAGAGACAAAACAGTCAGAATTTCTTACCCTTTATACATAATGACTTCAAAATGTTTTTCTGGCTTTTTGAAGTAGCTCTCAATATTCATTTTATATAGAAAAAATACATTGAGTATGCCATATATGCAGGGAAGATGATAGAAAACAATGTTGCATAGTATGCAAAATTGATTGATGTGTAATGGTGTATACCTTTGACTTTTTTCTGAAGTTTAATAATACTCTAAGTGTCCATAAAATAAACTTGCTCAAACAAATAAATTGATTGTTATTTTCACTTGAAGTGATCTACATGAATTGTGTCTGCAGGATACATACATTTTGATTCTTTGCTGTCACAAACTACTGAACTTATTTTCACTGACAATTCTAAAAGGCATTTTTTAAATGCCTGTGGAACATAACATTCTAAATATTGACTGAATGAGGGATGCCTGGGTGGCTCAGCGGTTGAGCGTCTGCTTTCAGCTCAGGGCGTGATCCTGGAGTTCTGGGATCGAGTCCCACCCACATCTGACTCCTTCCAAAGAGCCTGCTTCTCCCTCTGCCTTTGTGTCTGCCTTCTCTCTGTGTCTTTCATGAATAGTAAATAAAATCTTTTAAAAAATACAAAAAATAAATATTGACTAAAAGAAGTGAACTTTATGAAACTGTTACATGCCTGATCTGAAGCAATAACTCTGTTGATGAGGCCAATGGTGATGTCCAGAATTGCAGGTTGATGGATAGGAGGAGGTGAGGAAGGAATGAAAGAGAAAAATAAGAGAGAGACAGAGACGGAGAGATAAGAGAGACAGAGAGTCAGAGAGAGAGGGAGATTGATTCAGATCCCATGAGAATAGCAAACAAACCTGACTGAAGACCTTCCTCAATACTGGTCCTTGGAATCCCTGCAATGTATTTTGCAGTTCAACTCATTTACCTTTAGGACTTCAGCAGATGCTAAATATATACTAATCTTTTTTTGAAAAGTTATTTGAAGTAACTAATATCACTCAAAATACTGTTAGGAGCATGTTGCTGTCATGTCTGTCCCTCTGAAGAGAGACAGAATAATTGGTGGAAATTAAACTCTGGAAGAACATTTGACTAAAAAAGATCTCCATTCTTTTTTTTTAAGATTATTTATTTATTTACTCATGACAGACACACTGAGAGAGGCAAAGACATAGGCAGAGGGAGGAGCAGGCCCCTGTGGGGAGCCCAATTCTGGACTTGATCACAACTTGAGCCAAAGGTAGACGCTCAACCAATGAGCTACCCAGGTGCCCCAGATCTCAATTCTTTTTTGATGTATGGGGAGAGGAATTTGCAGATTCTTTTAGCAGTTAATTTGATCTTTGTAATACATTTTTCACTTGCAGTTTGTAAACCAGGATCATTTTTGTATAGCTATTTTTTACTGAAGGCTTGCTACATTCCAGCACCATTCGGAGCATGTGTATTGTTTACCGTATCTATAAGCAATGCCCGAAGTATCTATTAATTACCTCATTACATAGAGAAAGCAGAGTCATCAAGGAATTTGTGGGATGTTACATAACCAGAATTAGGACACAGGTCCACTGGCCTCCAAAATTGCGATCTTAACTTCTTCCACTGTACCATTCTTATTAGCCTCTCAGAATTTCTCATGCTCTCATGTTCTGTGCTAAAGCCAATCTCTTTGCTAAATCAAGTTTTTCAAAATCTAACCAATTAATTGAAAACAGAGTTCCTATAACTATGCTATTTTCTTTCTCCATGATATCTAATCTGTAATTGCTGCTGTTCTTTCCTATGTCATTCCATCAACACTTCCAATGCTGATCTACTTGGTAGTCCTTGATTCCTTTGCAATTTGATTTTCAACCTTACCATTTTATACCGAGGAAATGCTGTGTGATGTAAAAAAGGAACTTGCCTTGAGATACAAGGTGAATCCTTTCCTGATAATATTAAGAAAATTCCTTGCCTTTGAAAACCATGATTCATGTAAAGTTACCAATTAACTTCCAGTGTGGAGTCCATTTTTAAATTTTATTCAGTGTATTGAACCTCTTTTCTGGAATTGATCTCACTGACCTTTTTTTTTTTTTAATATTTGGACTTTTATTCTTCAATAATCTTGTTCTCTCTTTCTGGAGTGATCTTGCCCCTTCCTCATCTATTCCAATCCAGTTTTTTTCTTCTTTTTTTTAGATTACAAGTTTTTCCTGAGTCTTCCCAGGACAAATTATTCTTTGTGCTTCTACTATAACTATCATTCTTCTGAGATCATCCTTTATATTTGCATCTGTGATTGTTTCTCCCATTGAAAGGAAGCCCCAAACTGTCAGGAATTATTTCAGGGATGTATTTGTTCTTTTACTATGCCTAGTACAATGAATAGCACATGTGAGTTTTCAATAGATATTTGCTAAATTAAATCAAGGTTTCATTATAGTATTTTGTCAATAATTAGAAACTTGACCAATATCAAATATTTACTTGCAAAATAATGTGATAGGACATTATTTATTGAGTAGCTATTATCCATTTAAGTGTGTTTTTGTCTGTCTAGCTTATGGCCATGAAAATGATAGAGGAGATATTCAAAGAGTAATTTAGTTTTATTTCCCATTATTAAAAAACCTATGCATGTCTTCAATGAATCAAAATGTTCAAAATAATATTCTTCTTAGAGCAAAACCCATCACATGCAGTGTTTTATACCATCTTGAAAAAAATGCCTTTTGGAGCCATTTAGAATCAAGACAAAATTATGTAAAATGTAAATGATAAAATTTCAAGGATTTTTTTCTACCACATGTGTAGCATTTTCTGGGAAGATGTTATTGATTTTTGAAAATAAAAACAATAACATTAAATGCAGTACAGTCTAAATTCGTGGTTTAGAGGATTTAGGATCTGGAGATGAGGTTTCTCTATAGGAGCCTTGAAGTGAGCGTTGATGTTTCAATTAGTGCCAATTCACAGCCTACGAGAGCTGTGGAGAGCTACCATCTGGTGGCCTACTACACACAGAGAAGAGATGAATGTCTCATGGATATAACTAACTTCCTGACAGATAATTTCTCTGTGAATAAATCCTCAGAGCAATTCAAGTGTATATTTATTTCAGCTTTTTATTGGAATAGATGAGACAGGTGAACAAATATCCATTAAGGAGTTACTGCCTTTCATGGAACTTACAGTGACAAGAGGCAATATAAAGTTCTCAATCATTCACAGGAGAATTGTGCGGCATGGTTCTAAGACATCCAATAGCACACTTGGACGGAATAAATGCCTGTTGTTCTCTTAGATTAATATTCCAAGTATTGAATTTGAAGCCCAAAATTATGAGGATTTATTTTAAAGTTCAGCTATCAAACTTTCCAAAGTCATAACCCAGCCAATCAGGAAGGCTTTAAGCTAAGAATTTTGTAATTCATGTTACTTGAAGATGAATATGGAAATGTGATATTAGACAGCTTGTTGTCAGTTTCTAAAAATAATTACACCTACAGAAATTGTATTTGGCCCACCAAATTTGCACTGTTTCATCTCATATTTTCTAGCATTTTATCTGCTTGCTGTTTCACATCATGAGGCTAAAGCAAGGACTTGCAAGAAAATAGAGCCTATCAACTCAAAAATAACAGATTTCTTCCAAAATTGAAGTGTATGGGAACAGAAATGAGAGAATGACTGTATCTAATTGAGTTTTCTCAGATTAAACCCTGAACTTTATTAAGCTCACTGAATACTTAGGATATCAGCATTTGGATTGGCATTTACTTTCCATTTCTCATTCATGCTATCCTTCAATATATGCTGGTGACATAATGACAGTTTACTGAATGCTTATTAAATGGCCAATCTGCGAAATCATGATTTGCATTTATCATTTAATGTTAGAAATCTACCTCTAGGGTAGTTATCATCTTCATTTGCTGATAAGGACACAAGCACAAAGTCACCAGCTGGGAAGCAGTTGAGCCAAGTTTCAGACTTAGTTGCATCTCTTATGCCTGTGCTCATAGACAGAATGACATTTGTCCTAACTGCTTATATTTACAAACTTTTATTCTATATTGTGTATCTCCAAAGATTTTGCATCATATTTTAGATCTCCTCCAAACAATTAATTTATTACAGTGTATATAAAGTGATCATAATTCAATCAGCGTTATTTGAGATCTTTGGTTGTATATATGAAACCATAGAGGAAAAGGTAGGATTTATTTTAGGAAAAATATACTCTTTCTTTAAAAAGCATTTATTAAGGTATGATTGATATATAAAAACCATACATAATTAATGTATAAACTTGATGAGTTTGGAGATAAGTATAACCTGTGAAAACACCATCACAATTTTTGCCATTAACATATCAAAAATTTCCCCAATCCCTTTTATTATTATTATTATTATAAAACTTAACATGATTTTAGTAAATTTATTAAATATATAAAACAATGTTGTTAATCATTGATACTTTGCTGTACAGTAGACCTCTAAAATTTACTGACTTTTTATAAGTGAAACTTTGTAACCTTTTACTAATAGTGCTTTATTTCCTCCTCCTCTCATCCCTTGGCAACCACTATTCTAGTCCCTACTTTGGTGAGTTTGATTATTTTAGATATCTCATAAAAGTAAAGCCTTATAAATTCCTCATAAATAAAAAGCTTTGATTATGATGAAACTTTCACAGATGTGTACTTATATCCAAACTCATCAGATTGTCTAAATTAAATATGTATAGCTGTTAGTACATCAATCATTCCTCAATGAAATGGCTAAGGAAAAGAGAGATAAAGAATAATTTAAAAACAAGCTTCTTAACAAAAGAAACAATCAGTAAAATTAAAAGGTAAACTACAGAGTGGAAGAAAATATTTGCAAACTTTATATCTGATATAGGGTTAATATCCAAAATACATGAGAAACTCTTAAAACTCAATAGCAAGGAAACAGATAATCCAATTAATACATGAGCAAAGGAACTGAACCAACATTTCTTCAAAGAAGACAGTACAAATGACCAACAGGTATACGAAAAGGTGTCCAACATCACTAATGATCAAGGAAATTTAAACCAAAGCAGTTATCAGATATCATCTCACAGCTGTTAGAATGGCTATCACCAAATAGACAAAAGTAACAGGCATTAGTAAGAATGTGGAGCAAAGGGAACCCCTGCATACTTTTCATGAGGATGTAGATTGATCAAACCACTATGCACAACAGTATGGAGATTAAATTAATCTCCATATTAATTAAAATGAGAAGGACCATATAATTCATTAATCATATACATATATATGTTTCATATATATCATGTGTATATATACACATAGGATTGCTATCAGGATCTTCAAGGGCTATCTGAAGTCTCATATCCATTAAAGCACTATTCACAAAAACCAAGACATGAAAGCAACCTAAAGGTCCACTGGCAAATGATTGGATAAAGAAAAAGTGGTATATACATACAGTGGAGTATTATTCAGTCTTAGAAAAGAAAGAAATCCTACCATGTGTGATGTGATTGAATCTGGAATAAATATATTCTTATGTTGAATAATCTGCCTCATATGTTACATTTGTTTATGCCTGCATATCATATTAGCCTAAGTATTATATTTCTGTAGACCTACTTAAGTACTTATGTAATGATATAACACGGGCATTGATTGCTTTATTTATTTATTGGTTGTTGATTTGAAATTTTTAATAGTATAAGAAATCCTTACATCATTACATCATTAAATAAGTAAATTATAGAAAGTGTTCCCTTTCAACTGAGCCATACTTATTTATAGCTTTATTCTTGTTTTGTCAGCAGCTATCACTAAAGAGCATTATTTTTGTATCAGATTTATTTCAAATCTTTTTTATATGAAGTAGTACTGTTTTCTGAAAGAATCTATAACTTAAGCTTTCCAGGAACATATTTACTTTTACTAAATTTTATCAAAGATTTTCTAGTACAACATGCTAATATGAACATCTGATATCTATATTTTCATGTATGAAAAACTTGTCAATTTAATACAAATATAGAAAATGTAAGAGTTTAATATAGGTCCTTGACAATGTTTGTTAAAAACTATTAACACATAAAGAAATAAACTAATGTGTATTTGTTTTGACAGCACATACATTAAAACTGGAATAATACAGAGAAGAGTGCTAGGGCTCCTATGCAAGAATGACATGCAAATTTGCCAGTGTTCCATACCAAAACAAACAAAAACTAACAGTCAATACAAGGACTAAAAAATTTCCTTTAAAAAGACATGATTGTTATAATGAAAAACAAATTGGAAATGTGTATGTGTTTAGCTAATATATATTTTGGGCAAAAACGTATCCTTTAAGCTTGGCTGAATTTATCTACATCCTTATTTCCTTAATGTCTGTAGCCATCATGGAATCAACAAATTCTGGTGAAACACTGATCCAAATCAATGTCTTACTTCTCTATATTGCTGCAGAGGACCAAGGTGATGATAGAAAAAAAATATTAAGTGCTGTGGATCTAATGGAAACAACCAGTTGAAAAGGCATCATGACCTAAAATAATACCACTCAATAATTTGCAAAATAAAATCAGGGAACTTTCATGAACATAGTAATACTGAATCATTTATCTCCGGGCAACTTATATTTGATACTGCCCTTAAGCTATTTTCCATGTATTATGTCTCCTATACTTAATGCAGCATTTCTACTTCACCCTATTTCTTTCTGAGCCTGTGTAGAACCATTAGAAGCAGATTAGTAACTATTTATTTTGATGATAGGTGTTTTTCTGTGTGTAATAGAAAAAAGATTCAGAGTCCATGATGGTAGGAAATCATTCTGTAGCTGTGCTTTCCATCTCAACCCTGAGGGAAGAAAAGCTATCGATGTTGATAGGAAGGACTTTTCCCACA
The DNA here is from genome assembly GCF_018345385.1 of Vulpes lagopus. Classification (NCBI taxonomy): domain Eukaryota; kingdom Metazoa; phylum Chordata; class Mammalia; order Carnivora; family Canidae; genus Vulpes; species Vulpes lagopus. The sequence goes on along the minus strand of NC_054824.1, from coordinate 127,616,040 downwards.
GTGCATCTATAAACTCAGTAGCTATTTTTCTTTTGTAACATTTTAAAGATTGTTATTAGCAGTTAAATAATACTACTGATTATTTTTATGCCATTATGTATTTCTTATGTTCAACTACTTAATGGATGAAGATTATTTTTGCTCGCTATTTTATTTTAACAGAGTCCTCAGTTAACAATGCACTGTTATCTTGGTCTATGCTTGCTTGCTTCTTTGTTATGATACAATGTAAAGCCATGAACCAACTCACATATCAAAAATTCAACTCTGCTTGTAACATTTATCTGTGGATGTGCTCTTCCCCTATCCTATTCTCCTACCTCCCCTCATTTTAGGATAGCCACCATTTTGAAAACAGCATATTATAGTTGCTATACTATACTATGCTGTGCTATACCATACTATACTACGCTACATTATTCTATACTATACTAAGTATGGTCATATCACTTTTATGCAGTCCTATCTAAAATATTTGGCTTTTGTTGACTAATTTGGAATATATAATAGAGTATCATAATGATGTGACTTGATGTATCATATTTTAAGTACTAACTTATGTTGACAGTTACCATCTCTTAATACTTTAAAGATAACATTTCATATCTTCTGGCTATTACTGTTATTGAGAATTCCATTGTCCTTTCAACAGTAATTCCATTTTAAGCAGTCTTTCTTTTTTCTATTTCATGAAATTGTCTTTGATCTTTTTTCAGTTTTACAACAGCATGTCTTGGCATAGATTTCTTTCTATTAATCTTGGTTGGGATGTTGGTCTTTATTTTTACATCTGGAAGATTTGTTCTTATTATGACGTTAAATATCGTCTCTTGGGCAGCCTGGGTGGCTCAGCCATTTAGTACCGCCTTCAGCCCAGGGTGTGATCCTGGAGACCGGGGACCAAGTCCCACGTCGGGCTCCTGCATGGAACCTGCTTCTCCCTCCACCTGTGTCTCTGCTTCTCTCTCTCTCTCTCTATCTCCCATGAATAAATAAATAAAATCTTAAAAAAATATTGTCTCTTTAGCTTTCTGCTTAGCCCTTGCTCCCAGAACTTCAACTAAGTATATATGAGAAATTTTCATTCTCTGTTCTAGGTCTTTTAAACTCTACCTCCTAGTCTTTCCTTATTGCTTTCAAAGTATTTTTTCAATGTATATATTTTTTCAAAGTACATTTTTCAGGTTTACAAATTTTCTTTCAAATGCTCCTAATCTCTCATTTAACTTTCCATTGAATTTGGTTTTACTTCAGTGATTATGTCTTTTGTTTCTAGAAACTTAATTTGTATCTCCGACCATCATTCTTTGTCTTCTTGTTCTATACCTACTTTATAACTGCATTTTTTTCCTTATATTTTCTACATAGCTATTCTATCCTCTCTATCTGGCAGTTCTTAAATCTGCAGTCCTTGCTTTCAAATTTTTGTATCTTGTTTCTGTTGTGTATCATCATAGAGGATTGGCTTCTAGTTTGGAAATCTTCATCTGTGATCTTTTTTGTTTTAAGGTTTTATTTATTTATTCATGACAGAGAGAGAGAGAGAGAGAGAGAGAGAGAGAGAGAGAGGCAGACACACAGGCAGACGGAGAAGCAGGCTCCATGCAGGGAGCCCAACATAGGACTCAATCCTGGGTCTTTAGGATCACGCCCCCAGCTGAAGGCAGGCGCCAAACCGCTGAGCCACCCAGGGATCCCCTTCACCTGTGATCTTAATCCTAAAGGTATTTGGGCAAATTTTCTTCCAAATATAGTTTCTAATTCTGAGAGTGGCTAACACAGATCTACAATCACTTCAGTACCCTACTAACTTAGAAGAGGTATCTCCATCTCAACTTCATCACTCAATACCCTTCCTACAGTCTTCTGATTAGAGGCATCAAGGCTCTGGCCAGCCTATCAGCCTGTATGTTCCAACTCTTTGCTTCTCTGTATTAGGCCCTCTGCCTCTCAGACTCAGCCTCACTTCCAAATCCAGCTTTTCAGTGCTCCAACTCCAGGCCATTGAAGTTCTGATCCTTGGTTCTCTAAACCTGCTTAGGTTCATTTTTGTTTGTTTGTTGGTTTTAATTTAATTTATTATTATTATTATTATTTTTGGTATTTTTTTATTGGAGTTCGATTTGCCACCATATAGTATAACACCCAGTGCTCATCGCATTAATTGCCCCCCTCAGTGCCCGTTTGTTTGTTTTTGAGAAAATTGAGCCCGGGGATTCCTCCTAACATTGGTGAAAAGAGCAATGGTATAAAGAGTGAATGTCTCATTGGGGAGACATCACCACTCTAGCCAAGTGTTGGTGAGTTTTTCAAACTATCAGCTTCAGTCGTTTTAAACACATGCACTATACACATTTTTTTTTTTAAGATTTTGTCTATTTACTCATGAGAGACACACACACACACACACACACACACACACACACAGAGGCAGAGACATAGACAGAGGGAGAAGCAGACTCCATGCAGGGAACCCGATATGGGACTCGATCCCAGGACTTGATCCCCAGACTCCAGGATCACACCCTGGCAGGAATGCAGGCATCAAACCGCCGGGCCCCTCAGGGATCCCCAAACACATGCACTATTGAGATATAGAGATGATGTATGCTAGATGATGGATAGATGATGATAGATAGATGATAGATAGATAGATACAACGATAGATACAGAGGTAGCTATATTTTTTTTTTTTCTGGCATTTTGCCTTCATGTTGTGCCAAAAAACCTATTCTACACCAGAAGTGTCAATAAACCTATTCTACAGCAGGGAATTATTTTTCCTAGCTCAGAAGAGTTTCAGAGAGTTTAAAGGCTTTCATACAGTTTTCCTAATATTCAAAATCAATTTTCATTTTATAGTGTTATACTTCTGTTTCTTGAATTCTTCCTGTAATTGTAGATAATGATCACAGCCTCCTGAGTTTATATATTACATCCATTTCTTCCATTTTGATAATGTTCTCTTATGTTCTATTAGCTTAAACTTTATTAAGGATTTTGCAGAGTTTTCAAAACATGGTTAACTACTTACATAGCTTTTAAAAGGAGACACACGATGGGAAAATCAAGTCTGTGTAAAAAAGTAATTGAAAACACTGTACAATATACAGTAAAAATGCGATTACTTTAAAAATAGAATCTGTAAGCTATGTTACTGAATAACTGTCAGAATATTTTGATTTTCATTTGTTCTCTAACTTTTTAACACTATTTTCAAAGAAAAGGAAGTGAAACTCCTGTTTATGAGTTAAAGAATTTAAAGAAACATGCCATTATGAAAAAAACTAATGATCTTCATCTGCCTAGATTAAAAAATATATGAGATGATAAATTAAAATATATATTTACTCAATTGCAGTACCTAGATAAAAATGCAAATGTGATATGTAAAACTATAAACAGTACTTAATTAAATAATGACTCAGTGTCTAGAGAAAAAAAGACCTATGCAATAACTATGTTTTTTGTTCATGGTAAAAATGCAAATGAAATCATTAATAGTTTATAAATGAACCTAGCTAAGAGACAGCTAATGCATATCTTATTCTAAATTAAATAAAAGCAATACGTGTTCCATTATATTCATTGAGGTAAATTCTAAAATCACCTTATATTTGTGAAATATAAGATTCAAAAGTTTATTTTATTATTTTTCTCCTATGAAATCACTCTATGCTGCTATGAATCTTGGCATTAACGTTAGTTGGGATATTGTCTTCTCTCTTTTTTTTAAGATTTTATTTTATTTATTTATTCATGAGAGACACACGGAGAGAAGCAGAGACAAAAGCAGAGGGAGAAGCAGGTTCCTCGCAGGGAGCCCGATGTGGGACTTGACCCCGGGACTGGGATCATACCTTGATCCAAAGGCAGATGGTCAATCCCTGAGCCACCCAGGCATCACTTCTCTCATTTTCTATTCAATTTTCCTTCTCTCTCTCTCTCTCTCTCTCTCTTCATATAGCCATATGCATACACACACGTACATCCAAATATCTATATCAAAGAGGATAAAAGACATAATAAAATAATATCAACCCATATGCTTTTGGGTCAATCCCAGAATTAAATAACTATATTCTTGCCACTGAGAGTTATTTATCATATTCAGAGTAAAGGTTTGGTATGGTACTTTTCACTTTAATATTTATAGAGTTTGATTGCAGCTGACTCCTCTACTCTGGGACTTTATAGTGTGGTAAGGAAATGGAATGAACAAAAGCAAATGTGTTATGTGATCAAATCTCAGTGATTAGTATATGTTGAAATTGTGTGTCTTCTTCATGATGGAGTTTTGTTTATATCCAGATCATCTTCTCTCTGTACTCACAATTCTACTCAGTATCTTCTGCTTCTTTGCCCAAGGAATGCAAGTAATTTTAATACTGGCAAGAAAAAAGTGCAATTATGAAAGCAAATCCCCTGAAAAAACTCCATTCCCAAAACAAATATAAACTGCCCTTAACACTTTTAGATTATCAGTGTGCTGCTTCCCTTCATTACAACTAATAGTTGAATTTCCTGTAAATAAATTGTTTGAATAAGGCTATATACAGCAAACAAAGAATGTAAATTATAGAAATGAATAAATAATTATTCAAATATTCAAGTAGCTTGGTAATTCACATTGGTTAGTACAGTGAGATGCAAAGGTAACAAGTAGGATGTCAAATTAGAGGAGAATTTTCAGAAAGAAATAATCTTATTTCTTCGTTTAACCCTTTTTACTTTTATTTTAAGTATAAGGGATTGCCATGCTATAAGAAGATATGTTGTTATTAAATCATGACTGGGCAAAGAATTTTTCGTGGAAGAGTGGGGCAAGACAAGCCAAAGCAAGGTATGACAATGACAATAGTAAGAATTCATATTTGTATAGTAATTTTCAGCTGGTGAGTAACTCTAACATCCATTAGTTCATCTGATATGTAAACTTTTTTGGTTAAGATGCTATCATTCCAATTTTAAGTGTGAGGAAACTCAGAAAACATTTAGCCATCATAATCAAGATACCCAATTTGAAACTTAGAACTGAATTAAATGGAACAAAATCACATAGTAGAGAATTTTATGCTTTTTATGAGGTTGTTTAAAATTAGTAGTCTTAAGTTTTACTCCTTTTCTAGTGAGTGTGTAGTTTAGAATTTTGACTGTAGTAAGGAAAGCTAGCCTAATAGGCCATTAGCCACTCAGCCTACTAAAATAACATTAATGACTTTATGAAATTGTTTTCAAAAATGGTTGTAACTATTCCTGCCATGCTTCTCCAGCCAAGAAGTAGAGCTCACTTCCCTGACCCTTAAATACAGGCTAACCTTGGGACTTCTGCACCTGGTTTTTATCAGGCCTTTAAGATGGACTTGCTGATGGAAAAAAGATAAAAAGATTCATAAATATTGTTTCATCGTCTCCTTTTTTCAAGATATTGAGTGCCTCGCTGTCTGAACTTGGGTTGCTATACTAAAATACCATAGACTGGGTAACTTAACAGACATTTATTTCTCACAGCTCAGAGGCTGGGAAATCCAAGATCAGACTCCTGCAGATCCAGTATCTCCTGAGGGCCTACTTCCATCTCATTCATAGACAGTCCTGTGTCCTCACATAATGGAAAGGGTAAGGGAATTCCTAAAGTGTCTCTTTTATATGGGCACTAATTCAATTCATGAAGACTCTACACTCATGACCTAATCACCTCATTGGGGATTAGATTTCAACATATGAATTTGGGAGAATACAAACATTCCGGCCAGAGCAAGCATTTTATTCATTGCTGGATACTCTTTTCTCTCCATCTCAACCACTGTAAAATACTTAAAGCGAAATACATATGCGATAAATGTTTATTGTATAAAGAAACAGATTGCACTTGTGACTAAAACAGCTAGTTTATTACTCAATATTTATTCATCCCTACCTCCTTATAACAGGGTTTTGATTTTGTTGGATATGCAAGTGACCAGTTACAAAACTACATTTCCTAGCATTAAAAAAATAAATATATGAAATATTTCTGGCATGTGCCTAACTCCCTAAAACAAAGCCAACTCGGCCAGAATGACCCTTTCACCTTTTGTTCTTCCTGGAATTTGGTCGGAATATGGTTGTGATACTGAAGCTCCAACAGGCCATCTGTCACCATAAAATGAAATGCACATGCTAAGGACAGCTGAGCAGGGAGACAAAAAGAAACTGAGTCTTTGATACTATCATGGAGCTGCTAAGCCTGACTGAAGTTGCTCATTATGGAATTCTCATTCCTGGAAGAAAAATATACATTTATCTTGCTCATTAAGCCTTTTACTTACTCTATTACTTACTTGGATTTTCTGTTATGTATGGCTGAACTCAATGTATTATCCTTTTCCAGTGCATAGTATTCCATTTCTAAATGACCAAACTGAGGCATCTAGAGGTTAAACGGGTCAAATATATGTAGGGAGCAGATTTCAAAGTGGAAGGAGGAGCTCTGGTTTTCTGAATCACTGCTCCTGAGCTTTTTTCACCGTAAAACAGCAGGAGGGCTTATGGAGTGGTCAGATCTTTGAGGGCAGGAAGTTACCGTCATTTTATTTCTTTTTTTAAGAGAAGATTTTATTGATTTACTCATAAGAGACACAGAGAAAAAGGCAGAGACATAGGCAGAGGGAGAAGCAGGCTTCCTGCGGGGAGCCAGATACAGGACTCGATCCCAAGACCCTGGGATTACAACCTGAGCTGAAGTGCTCAACCACTGAGCCCCTCAGGAGCCCCTATTTTATTTCTTTTAATATATCTTTGTATCTTTTTAATATAAACATACATGCCAGACACTGTTTTTAGTACTGGATCTGCAGAGAAGAAAAACAAATCTCTTGTCTGCAAGGAGTTTATATTTTAATGAGTGAATGAATATGCAAATGAATATATGAGTAACAATTCATAACTGCCTTTTTTTTCTGAATGACTGATCTACCAGAGATGATAATGATTTATTTCATTTTTCACATTTAGAAAAGCACATTAATATGTTTACCCTTTCCCTCCTCCATTTTACCAATGAATAATTGGAGACCCACTGACATGAAATGTTATGTTCAAGGACACTCAGTTCTGGAAGAAACTTTAACATTACATGACAAGTTGATTACCAAAGTCATGGAGCAAAGTCAATCAATCCATCAGGATTCTTGCAACAAATTGCAAGATGCGTCCACTAGGCTAACTGTAGCTGGAAGCTGAAGGGAACTTGGGTTTCTACTCTTGTACTGGGCACATGGTGGTGTAAGAAATTTTGTATACTCTATGCAGGCTGATAAGAAACAAAAACCAACAAAGAAATGATGGTTTCAGAATGTCTGCAGATTGAAGGGTCCACATCAAATTGTACAGAAACAAAATGCTTTCTTTTACATCAGAGCAATAGATAACCACCTGCGACCAAAGGACCAAGCGGAGTCTAAAACAGCAGGTGGATCTACAAAAAAGCAGCAGCTTTTGCAAGAGAGAACACCAAACATCTCTTTGAGATAGCGACTCAGTACACATAGGATCAGCCTTGGGCAAAGTCTTTTCTTTAGAAGTGTCTCTGCAAAGTAACTGCTTTTTTGCAGGATAGCTTTGGTTGATGCTGAGTACAAAGAAACTAACCAGAACTGGGATTTAAAAAAGTAGTTAGTCCTTAATGCAATATGTTAACAATTTGGATCAAATCTGGCACTTCTTTGTCATGGGCCAAACAAGATTTACATCAAATACTTCTCAGCTGTTTGAAGAAAATCAATACTATTTGCAGCTATAGCAAAACTTAGTGTGGATTGAGACCACGTAGGTTACCATGCATTTTGACTGGAATAATAGCTTTTGCTCTCATTTTTAGTTATTTTTTTTTTTAACTAGTGGAACCAAGTCAGTCTTAATGTATTTTATTGATTTTCTGTCACACCATTTTGAAGACATGTGACTGATTGGTACAATGGCACAAAGATATCTCCACCACTTCCAGTTGCTTTCTTTTCAAGTGTATGTGTCAATCCAGATTTCTAGGCTTTTGCTCCACACCTCCAAATTCTGTTGAAAATGTAAAGGACAGCTCCATGTGGAAGGCTCCAACTTGTCCACATGAGGAGAAACTTCCAGAAGATTTACTGCTTCTATGATATGTTTATGTAAAGAAACACTTTTATTAAACTAAATTTTAAGCAAGTTCCTCATTTTGACTCATGGCATTTGTTTGTGTGTGTGTGTGTGTGTGTGTGTGTGTGTGTCTTTTACATGATTACAAACAAATTGAAAGAACAATTTGAAATTTAGGAAGTTGATCCTGATATATCATTATTCCTTATGGAAAAAATGAGATTTTTTAGAATTATGAGGACTTGAAAGTTTTTCTGTGCATAGGCATCTTCTATCTTTTTTGTATGAATTTCCATAATATATAAATAAAATTTTATTACACGCATTTTATATAAACATGAGAAATAATTATCTTTATATGGAATCTGATACTAGGTATAAAATTAAACTTATATATTTTAATACTGCATACAGTGTCAGGTTACATTTTGAAAGCCAAACTATTCTGTATAAAATGTAAAATTACTCTTTCAAGAAAGATGTTTATATTGTAGGCTTGTATTTTTGCATCTCTTAGAAATTATTGATCTCAAAAACAAAGAAATCATTGATCTTATCATAAAAGTTAGTCTTTCACATTTAATACATTCTAACTGTGTCACAGATGTCAACTCCTTGAGAAATATATATGTGAGGTATACATGCTATAACATATATACATGATAATGCATATATGATGTACATATGATTTTAGTAACCATCTAAATCTACATATTATTTCCTTATGGTGGCAAAGCCAGGGGAGTTAAGTGGGTATGGTCTATCCTTGATAGAAGCATTGTCTTTAGATAATTAAAAATAATAAACCTAACTTAAAAGTGATATTTTTATCACCAAAGTTCAAGAATTTTAAATAATGCCAATAACAAATTTCTCCTCCCTGGGTATATCTTTGATCTAAGTAATAAAAGTGCTAGAGTTACCACTGAATTTTAACTAATTAAAATTTGGGGTGTGTATTTCAAATTAGTACGGTCTATTACCTAGCCTCTACGTACCCACTGCCTCATTTCCTGTGCTTTCTATCTAGTCAGCTATGGAACATTCGCCCATTTTTAATGTACAAAAATATAAACAAAATTTTCATGCAAAACATTTGCGTGTGGCCTTTTCTACCAAAGAATAAATTTCTTGCAAACTCAATTCCATTTGCTGTAACATAGAAAGAAGTTTAGTTCTTTACTCCTTCTGCTAGCTTGCCATAAAAAAGACTCATCAAAGTGCTCTGCTCGAAAACAGATAAATTATCTACTTTAGATTCCATCATTTAGCAGCATAGAAGAAATAGAAGCAGTTTTGGCATTTGCAAAATAGAGATGAATTTCCAACTCACATGAGCTGCACTTCTGCACTGCCATTTTGGTTATAACGAATATTTCCGCTCCACTATATAGCAATTTAAAGAGATTTCATGTTCGTAAGAGAAGATTTCAGGACTCTGTGTTTTTGAGAGTAAAGTTAGCCTTGAGAAAAATCATTTAGCTTGCTAATATTTAATCTCATTACCTGTTAAAAGAGGAGCTTATTTCAGAATTCCTTTTAAGTAAAGACACTGATGTTGAAGAACCTTGAATGGGACTTCTTATGGCTGCCATAGTGAAGTGCACAAATCATGCTTTATTTTAAGACTTTTATAGCCTATCAAAACAGCCAAAGCAACAGTGATAACAACAACAAAAATGACATGAATTAAACATTTCCGTGCTTTATGTTAAGTGCTGGCAGTGCATTTGTTCAATCCATCTCAGCCTCTCCAAGTTTTCTGAGGAAATGTAACTGCCCTCCTTTGACTTGTTCAAGCCCTCAAACTCTTGATTCTTCTCTATCCGTCACCCCTCCATACAATTCATTGGTGCCTCCTGGTCGAGATCTCATCGGGACTACAGCAGTAACCCTATAATGGTTTTTTGCTTTCATTTCCCCCCCTACAATCCATTTTCTGTAGAACAGTCAGAGTGAACTTTTAAAAATGCCAATTAGATCATGTTATTGACCTGTTTTAACCTTCCAATGCTTCAGAGTTGCACAAAAATCCATTTTCCTCAGCTGCATGACCGGAGTCACCCAACCAGAGCCTGCTTGTCTGACCATCTCTTCTCTGTACCCCCACCGGAGCCAACAACCGGGCCTTGCTCTACTTTTCATGAATTCCATGTTCATTCTCACCTCAGGGGCTTGGCATTTACTATTTCTTCTTGCCGAGAAAGCTTTGGCTTGAGGACTTCACACTGCTAGCTCTTGTTAAATGACACCTCCTCAAAGCCACCTGCTCATGAATGCTTCCTGGAGTACTTTCACTAAGATTTATTTGTTGTTTTTACTACATTATATCTTTTTAGTTTCAAAACCACCTCTCAGGTGACAGCAGTCCTCCTTAGGTATCTGCCTGGGAGCAATTTGTCATTCATGTATAGTACCATGTAGTGTGATTGTATTTAAGTGTTAGTTTGAAACAAACAACTGAATATATAATTCACTATAGTGGAGGATTTCTCCCAGAGTCTGCTCTACTCTGTAAAGAGAAAATGTGTCATATGCATATTTTATATGGGATATTTCAATAGGCAAAAATCTGGAAATTCAGGATACCTCTCCTTTAGGAGCTCAAATAGCATATATTTGAATATGAATACTTATACAGACATAAAAATACAAAATCATGAATGTGTAGCTTGGTTGATTTTTACTGCATCTACATACCCGTGAACCAGCACCCATATTAAGCAATAGCATGGTTGGCATCCAAAGAGCTACCCTTTTTCCACTACCAGATACTATTACCTCTCCACCTACTACCATGTGTAATTATTATCCTGACTTCTAAGAGATTGGGTTAGCTTTTCCTGATTTTCAACTTTAAAAAATAAATTATATATTTATTTGACAGACAGTGTGTGTGTGTGTGTGTGTGTGTGTGTGTGTGTGTGTATATGTGCGAGAGCACAAGCAAGGGGAGCTGGTTGGAGAGAGAGAAGTAGACTGCTCACTAAGCAGGAAGCCCAATGCAGGGCTCCATCCCAGGACCCTGGGATCATGACCTGAGCCGAAGGTAGAAGCATAACTAACTGACCCACCCAGGTGCCCGATTTTCAACTTTTTATAAACAGAATTGTACTGTGTATATGCATTTGTTTTCTTTTAGTGGTGCATATAGCTAAAATTTGGGGGGATTGCTCTATAGTATTCCACTAATTGAATAGAACACATGTATTCCATTTGGATCATTTCCAGGTTTAGGGACTATTAAGAATAGGCTGCTATGGATATCCTTGTACATGTCATTGGTGACCACGGTAGGAGTAGAATTGCTTGGACTCAGAATGCACATTTCTTCACCTCAAATCAATACTGACAGGTTTTCAAAGTGACCATGCCAATTTTACTCCCAATAGAAGTGTAGCCTCCTTGCAATATTATTTTTTCCACTTTTTATGGAAATATGTAGGCACAGAATACAGCAGTCATTTAATTAAAGCCATCATCTTCAAATTATGTTCATTCTACTATATAGATTAAATGAAAACTTAAAAAAAAGTAGAATGTTTCCTCTCTGTAGTCATTTCCAAGGGGATGTTGATTTCAAAACAAGATAGAACTCCACATATGATAAGTCAGCAGAATCTTGAAGGGGTCAGGCAGCATGACATAAGAAAAGACAATAGGGACTAGAGATAAAAGGCTTACATTCCAATATGGGTTTCTTTCTCTACTGGCTCCAGAGTGTTCAAATCATTCAGTCTCTCTATTTTCTCAGTTATTCATCCAGAAAATAAGGATTAAAGAAGAAAAATTTCATGTAACTAAGTTTTTGTGAGACTTCAATAAAGCCACACGTGGAATTCTCTCTCTTTACCAAGAAGTAGAATAATCCCTACTTCAGTCAAGAAAAATGAATAAAAAGAAAAAAAAGTGACTGCTCTATTGGATAACACTTGCATATGTCTCTCTAGCGTTCCTTACCCCCACTGTCTCCTTTCAAAAACTCCTGAATTGCACTTGGACATCCATGTGGTTCTTTAGAAATGTATTCTACCTATGCTCTTACAAATAGAGTTGTAATCCGTAGGCTTTGCCAGCCCATGCTGTCATTTTCCCGGCCACAGGAATTATTTTAGCAGTGAGCACTCCAATTACCTCTCAGATCTCTTCCAAGACTGTGGGCAGCCTTTTCTTCATTTTCATTTTTTATAACAGCTTTATTGAAATACAATTCACATATCATATAATTCACCCATTTAGAAAGTACAATTCACTGTGTTTTTAATGTATTCGCAGAGTTGTGCAACCATCATCACTGCCTAATTTCACAGGACTATTTTAGCACCCCCAAAGGAACCCATTAGCTGTCATTCCCCATTTTCTCCTAGTCCCAGGCCCTCACAGACCAAGGCAATCACTAGATTCACTCATTTTCGATCTTTTATATAAATGAAAAGATACAATGTGTGGTTTTTCGCGACTAGCTTCTTTCACTCAGCATAATGTTTTCAAGGTTTATCCTGGTTATAGTTCAATTTTTGGCCTGAACAGTAGATGGATACTACTATTACTGGTCAATTACTGCTAAGGGATTTGAGAATGCCTCTTGACATTAGGAGCATTGAAGATTGGGGCACCTGGGTTGCTCAGTGGTTGAGTATCTGCCTTTGGCTCAGGTCATGATCCTGGGGCCCTGGGGCTGAGTTTTGCCTCAGGCTTCAGCCAGGGAGTCCGCTTCTCCCTCTGCCTATGTCTCTTTGTCTCCCATGAATAAATAAAATCTTAAAAAAAAAAGAGGGTTGTAGATCTCCTAAAAGTCTCCTCTCTTATTGGATTATGCTACATCATTATAAGTCACCCCTTGTCCCCAGCTCTGTAGATAAAGTTTTTCCTTATGTCCTAAAAATTTATATCCTGAGGTTTTGGTGGCCTAAAACTATGCTGGGCTTAACTTCTCCGTTCTTCTCACACTCATTGGGTATTTATGTAAATCTGATTTTTTGTAGCTTTTTCTTCATGCTTTTCTCCTTTCACTATGGAGAGTGGTCACAAAGATCAGTGACCTTCAGCACTTTCCCTGACTCTTGCATCTGGCTTTTGGGAATGATATCCATGATGAGTAACATTGTTGCTTGTAAACTGTCTTCATCTTCATTAGAAGAGCCTCTTTCAAAGTCCAAAGTCAATCTTTTTATTTCTTCCTATTTCAGAGTCTGTTACTCCTTGCCATAGGTCTCAAGGCAGACCAAAACTCACAGACAATTACTGGTCTTACTAATGCTGAAATATTTTTCCTGAGATCTCCTGTTCCACTTAATTTTTCTGGTTTTAATGATTCATTAATGAGATCTTCTCCCCTTCCTTCTCTTCTCCAACATCCGTATCAAGGATCAAGCCCTGAGTCAAAGGGAGACACTCAACTGCTGAGCCACCCATGTGTCCCAACATTTTCTTCTTCTGAGCTCATCTTACCTAAGGAGAAAATATGAAAATATCTTCATAACGAGGTAAATAATTGTTACCTAAAAGTTCTATCCAATCTCATCATTTAGATCATTCTTACTTCATCATCCAGCAAACTTGTTTCATAAACCCAAGGGATGAAATAATACTTTCATGAAAATGTAGATGTCTCAATAGAGACTTTTTAAATGATGCTTAAAAAATACACACTATTAGAATGTCTCAGCATAATTGACATGATAGAACTTAACAATAAATCTTTACTCCTTTTTTAAAGTCTTAACATGAATTAGAATGACTGTCTTTCTGCTATTTTAGAAAAATATTTTGGGCAAGTGCTTTAGTCCTAAAATAATAATTTACATTTATAACTCTAACATTTAAAGAGTGATGTGTAAAATGGCAGATATTAAGGGAAAAAATCAGTTTTGACAGCCTTTCTTTAATTAAGGTCCATTAAATGAATCTATTTAGAAGTATGTTTAATTAAGTGATTTCTCCAGACTTAGCGGCTAAACCTTTAGGAGATATCCAGTTAGAACAAAAGAGAAAATCCTGTATGCCCTTTTGGTTGGGCCTATATCAATACTTTAAAAGCTTTTTGCTGCTTTGAAACACAGGATTGGTTTCCTGACAATGATTTATGTACTAATATCCCCAGCATATAGCCTCTTTTTCATAATCATAAAACTGTTCAAGTTTGGATATTAGAGGTAAACATGACAATATAAAACATGCTGACCCTAAAAGAGGTGTTTCTATCACATTCAAACACATCATAGATAATAGCAAATGGTAGGAGTTAAAAAAAGGAAGGAAAGAGAATATCTTTCAGCCCATTAAGGGCTTTTTTGGGGAGGAGACAGTGAGAACACTTTACATGTATTTCTTTGGACTAAGGGAATAAATGCATGGCTGACTTTAGGAATATTAATAATTGGATGCCTCACATTAGCCAAGAAATGTGGCATCCTTCTAAACACAATTTTGAAAGTTTTTGTCTGAAAGGCTGAGACCAAGGCAGAGTTGGAGGACCCATGGAGAGAGAGTCAGTGTTTCCTATATTATAACTAAAATATTAGTTCTGCCTGAGAAATTGCATTTTCCCCCCAGAAAGACCTTAAATATAATAGAACCCACCTTTCTTGGAAGACCATTTAGTGACCATGTTGTTACTCAAGAATGGTCCATTGGATTCTCATTAACCTCCATGCTGATCCTACATGATTTATCAATATCTTCCTTCTATCTACATCCAATATTCTGCTCCAGATGAGTTCTGGTAAGCACAGAACTACTACACTCCAGGGGCTGTGTCCACTTTCTTGTGGCCCTGGTATAATTTGACTGATGAGATGACAGTCTTATTATCACTGGATTTTCTCCCTTCCACCTCCCCCTGACTCCAGCAGAAAGTGTGAAAGGTACATTTGGTGGGCCAAATTCAAAAATTCAAAGGCTTAGAAAATACTACAAAGGATAACCTGGCATTAATAGTCTTTTTCAAGGCATAGGGAACCTTGCCTTGAAAAAGAAAACATATTTTCTTTAAGTATGTTATGTAGTTCTAATATAGCTTCTGGTTCAATTACCCTAATATCAGTGATTTAAATATTATTAACATTAGGTATCAACTTCATTCGATCATCTATAGTGATTTCATGAAAATCCCCATTCACGTAAAAAAGAAAGAAAAATAGATTTTTAAAGTATATTTTGTTCCACAATGGGGAAATCCATAAAGATTCTCATAGGAACTTCTGATCCAGTATAATCTAGAGAACTTTCTTTCCCTCAAACTCTCACTAAAACAAAAAACAAAACAAAACAAACTTGTTTCCATTTTATACTACCTATCTTGCTTTTTTTCCCCAAATTTTATTTAAATTCTAGTTAGTTAACAAATAGTGTAATATTAGTTTCAGGAATAGAATTGAGTGGTGGTATGTCACTTACATGTAACACCCAGTGCTCATCATAGCAAGTGCCCTCCTTAATACTCATCACCCACCTCCCTCCATCAACCCTCTATTCTCCATCATTAAAAATCTCTTATGGTTTGTTTCTCTCTCTCTCTGTCAATCTCTCTCTCTTTCTCTCTCTCTTTCCCCCTCTTTCCCATATGTTCATCTGTTTTGTTTCTTAAATTCCATATATGAGTGAAATCATATGGTATTTGTCTTTCTCTGACTTATCTTCCTTAGCATAATACACTCTAGTTCTATCCACATCATTGTGAATGGCAAGATTTCACTCTTTTTAATGGCTGAGTAGTATTCCATTATATATATACATGTATATATATGTATATATATTATATACATGTATGTATATATACATTATATATATGTGTGTGTGTATATATATATACATTATATATATACATGTATATGTATACATATATATATATGCCAATTCTTCTTTATCCTTCATCAGTTGATGGATGCTTGGGCTCTTTCCATAGTTTGACTATCATTGATAATGCTGCTATAAACGTTGGGGTGCATATGTCCCTTTGAATCATTGTTTTTGTATTCTTTGGGTTAATACCTACTAGTGCAAATGGTGGGTCACAAGGTAGTCCTATATTTAACTTTTTAAGGAACCTCTATACTATTTTCCAGAGTGGTTGCACTGGTTTACATTCCTACCAAGAGTGAAAAAAGTGTTCCCCTTTCTCAATATCCTCACCAACATCTGTTGTTTCTTGTGTTGTTAATTTTAACCATTCTAACAGGTGTGAGGTGGTATCTCATTGTGGTTTTAATTTATATTTCCCTGAAGATGAGTGATATTGAGCATTTTTTCAAGCATCTGTTATCCATCTGGATGTCTTCTTTGGAAAAATGTTGATTCATGTCTTCTGCCCATTTCTTAACTGGATTATTTGATGTTGGGGTGTTGAGTTTGGTAAGTTCTTCATAGATTTTGGATTTTAATCCTTTACTAGATATGTCATTTGCAAATACCTTTTCCCATTCTTTAGACTGCCTCTTAATTTTGTTGATTGTTTCCTTTGCTGTGAGAAGCTGTTTCTCTTGATGAAGTTCCAATAGTTCATTTTTGCTTTTGTTTCCCTAGCCTCCAGTGACATGTCTAGGAAGAAGTTGCTGTGGCCAAGGTCAGAGTGGTTGCTGCCTGCATTCTCCTCTAGAATTTTGATGGTTTCCTGTCTCACATTTAAGTCTCACTTATTTTGAATTTATTTTTGTGTATGGTGTAAGAAAGTGGTCCAGTTTCATTATCCTGCATGTTGCTGTCCAGTTTTTCAAACACAATTTTTTGAAGAGACTGTCTTTATTCCACTGGCTATTTTTTTCTGCCTTGTCCAAGATTAGCTACCCAGAGTTGAGGGTCCATTTCTGGGTTTGCTATTCTGTTCCATTGTCTCTGTGTCTGTTTTTGTGCCAGTACCACACTGCCTTGATGATCACAGCTTTGTAATACAGCTTGAAGCCTGGGATTGTGATGTCCCCTGCTTTGCTTTACTTTGTCAACATTACTTTGGCTATTCGGAATCTTTTGTGGTTCCAAACAAATTTTAGTATTGTTTGATCTAGTTCTGTGAAAAATGTTGGTGCGAGCACCTGGGTGGCTCAGTTGGTTAAGCATCTGACTCTTGATTTTGGCTCAGGTCGTGATCTCAGAGTCATGAGATTGAGCCCTGTGTTGGGCTCCATGCTGGGCTTGGAGCCTGCTTAAGATTCTCTCTGTCCCTCTGCCCTTCCCACTTCTCATGCTCTCTCTTTATCTCTCTAAAAGAAGTGTTGGTAGTATTTTGAGGAGGGATTGCATTAGCTGTGTAGATTTCTTTGGGTAATATAGAAATTTTAATAATGTTTGTTCTTCCAATCCATGAGTATGGAATTTTCCCCATTTCTTTGTGCCCTCATTAATTTCTTTCCTAAATTTTCAGTGTGTAGATCCTTTACTACTTTGCTTAGTTTTATTCCTAGGTACCTTATGGTTTTTGGTGCAATTGTAAATGGGATAAATTCCTTGTTTTCTTTTTCTGCTGCTTCTTTATTGGTGTATAGGAATGCAACTGATTACTGTACCTTGATTTTATATCCTGCAATTTTGGTGAATTCATGTATTAGTTTTTGCAACTTTTTGGTGGAATCTTTTGGGTTTTCTACATAGAGTATCATGGCATCTGCAAATAGTGAAAGTTTGACTTCTTTTTTGCTGATTTTGTTGAGTCTAAAACTTCCAGTACTATGTTAAATAGAGGTGGTGAGAGGGGACAGCCCTGTCTTGTTCCTGATTGTAGAGGAAAAGCTCTCAGATTTCCCACATTAAGGGTGATATTAGCTATGGGTCTTTTACATATGGCTTTTTTTGATGTCATGTTTATCCACTTTGTTGATGGTTTTTATCAAGAATGGATGATGTATTTTGTCAAATGCTTTTTCCACATCTATTGAGAGAATGGTATGGTTCGTATCCTTTCTTTTATTAATGTGGTGTATCACACTGATTGATTTGTCAATATTGGACCACCCGAGCAGCCCATGAATAAACATTATCCTCTCATTAGCCCAATCCAGAAACAGAGGAACTGGATTCTAGATTTCTTGGTTATCTTCTAGAGTCAGTGACTTGGCTTATTCTCAGTCTTAAACATCTCTCTTCTTGGTCCCTTCCTCTCCATCCTCAATGTCCCTGTCCTAATTCTCTTCCTTCATTCTTTTCACTTGGATAATTGTATTACTCTCCTTAATTATATTTCTTCATCTATACTTACCTTCCTCTACTCCATCCTCAATATCCCCTCCAGAATGATCTCTCCAACACAGGTATCTGATGAGTCAACAACAAATGGAAATATAATTATTAAAAACTTAGAGAATAAGCTAATCTTCTGCATAATATGCCACATTTTTCTTAGTGTGAACCTTACATAAATGTAGTATCTTACTTGATTCAACATTCCATTTTCCTTTTCTGAATTGCTTAGTGTTCCCAGACCTCATCACACTCGTGCTTTCATATCTGATACTCCTTTCATCTGTCACGTCTGCTGCTGAGTGTTACCCACTTGCTCTTCATTCTGTCAGTCTTAGCTCAAGTCTCCTCTGCTCTTTAAACACATCTTGGAGTTTCTTAGATAACTGTCAGCTATCTGCTTTAAGTTCTTCCTATATCTGGCATATAGCTTTAATATAGCAACAGCACATTGCATTTTTTTAGTCACTGTGTCTATCCATTCTATCTCCATTTCATAAGGTCTTGGAAGGTAGACACCAATCTCATCCTCCATATTTGTGTCTTGAGTTCCTAATATAGAGCTTGAAAGGAGTAGACACATAGTACATATTTTGTGGAATAACCAAATTTTCCAAATAATCTCTTATATGGCTGCAAGAACAGAAAAAAACATTATAGGTTTTCCAAGATGTGATTAATATTAAATAATTTCACATTCATAGCCACATTATGATCCCTAGCTTTTAAAATGATTTGGTCTTTGTGAGAGACAAACTACAATAGGATGCTGACATCGCCACATTTTTTGCCAATGATGATAAACAGTAATAAGGGAATCATTTCTCACTGGTTGTCAGACGAATATGAACTGGAAAATCTTATCTATTAGAGTGTAGGAATCCTAAATTCAGACACTTATATTTGTTCTGTGAGACTCAAATTGTGATGAAAAAGTACATTTTATTTTCCTAAGGCATTAAGTGAATGATAAGATACTCATCTCTTTTTTCCCCTACAAGGAATAGGACAAGATACATTATCAATTTCAAAAACTTAAACTTTGATTATAGCTGGTAGATAGCAAATTTATTGATGAGATAACATAGTTAGGTGGTTGCTAAGGATGCAGAAGTGAACATTACATTATGTGTCCCATATTAGCTTTGTCAATAAATATGAAACTTGAATTTCTTTTATTTTTTAAATATTTTATTTATTCATGAGAGACACAGAGAGAAAGAGAGAGGGGGAGAGAGAGAGAGAGAGAGAGAGAAAGAGAGAGAGGCAGAGACACAGGCAGAGGGAGAAGCAGGCTCCATGCAGGGAGCCCAACGTGGGACTCGATCTCTGGACTCCAGGATCACACCCTGGGCTGAAGGCGGCGCTAAACCGCTGAGCTACCTGGGCTGCCCAAATTGCTTTTATTTAAATAGCAAATTTTACAAAGATTTTAGTATAAAGTGACAATGTCAACTTACTTTGACGTGAAAATTCCTCACTTGACAAATTACTTCTCTTTCTAAATGTTATGTTCAAGTCATCCTCCTGATAAGGTAATCTATACATATACAGGAGAAATATCATTAAAATAATTTATTCTTGGGTCTTCCCTGATCCAGAGAATATTTTTAAAAAATTTCTTGTGTACTGCTCAATGCAAAAAGTAAAGTTTAAGTTGGCTTTAAAAAACCTTAATACATCACATATCTTTAATATACACATATACATAAATCTTATATTTATACTTATAAATAAGTATACAGACATAAATGTAATCACTGCCAGATTAAAATAAGAAGATAGGTGCTTGAGAAGTAGTATGAATAAGATTAAATTGGATACTAACTTTTTACAAATACTTTCAGAGTTCAAGCATAGATGCTGGCTTAGTTGTAGTCATATGTGAAAATGATTCTCCCAAACAAGTTGCATTTGTTTCTATGTTTAGAAATCTCCATTCCTTGTCCAGGACTGCTGTCTTCAGTCATGTTCACCCTCATGCTTCTCCCCAGTGTTTTGAGTTGACAAATTAAATGGAAATATATATTTCTTATCCAATAGTCATTTGGAGTGATGTGAAGTATGTTGGAAGGACAAGAAATCTTAGAGTACAGGGTATGTTTCCTAGAAGTGGGAGCTTGTCAAGCTTACCATATTGTCAAGGTAGACAGAAATAAGATGCTCCTGATCTCTTGCTTCTTCTCCTCGCTTGGAGGAAGGAGAGGGAGAGGGTGGAAAAGAAAAGGAGAGACGCCAGACAGCCCTCCACTCCCTTCTGGCTTTGGTAGGCCCAAGAAGAGGAGGGGAGTAATTTTGAACTTTAATGAAGGTTGGAGTTTGATTATTACTTTGCCTGAACATAAAAGTTACTGGAATGTATCTCCTGGATCCATTGGAGCAATTAATGTAACAGGATGCTTTTATAAAGCAGACAATGACTGGAAAAGTTATGGGTTTTGCTTGAGGTTTATCCAGAAAAGGAGAAAAGTAAGCCTCACTGAAATGGTTAGCAGGAACAATGGAAAAAAAAAAAGTTTGCTTCACTATTGCATCCATGAGTCCGACTTGTGTGGTATTCTAGGTGACAACTGTGGCTTGCAGCAGCTTTAGATATGGCTGCAACAAGGAGGAAGGGAATTTTGTTTTACACAAATTCACTATATACTAATATATATGAAAATAATCCTAAGCATTGGTGTTAAATAAGGATAAACATTTTGCTATTGTACATAGGCTACGTTAATGTGGTCCTTTTATACCACTAAACCTTTAGTGAGGTAAATTTTAAGATCGATACATTTTTGAAATCTGTGTTTCAGTTTATATTTACAATGCATTTTAAACTGCAATATTCTGTTTCTAAGATGTTTATGTTTGTGGAATATGGGAGATTTAGGGGTAATTTCCATTAAAATTTTATTATATTCATTTATAATTTATAGGGCTGTTACGAGACTCAAATAAGATAATGCACCTTATAAGTCTTCAAAAACTTTAAAAAATGTTAGATATTATAAATACTATTATTGTATTAGTACTAACAATTACTTTATAGTTATGACACAAAATACTTTTATCTTTAATTTTAGTGTCTTTCTAGCACTAGGAATATTAAGATATAAAGTTATAAAAGCATCAGGTTATCAGACTGTATTATTTCTGTTTTGAATTTTAAAAGCCATTTGATAATGGCTTTTATATTTGAATAAGTGTAGAAAGAGAAATCTAACCATAACACATACAAAAAAACAATATTTTTATCACTGTTTGATATTTTTTATTTAAGTTTTTACAATAATTTAAAATAGTTTATTGAATAGGTGGTAATACATGCTTCAATATATGACAAAATAATAACACACATAGAAAGATACAGAAGGAACATTATATAAATAATAGTTCAAAAAAGTCAGTCTTTGTGATCATCTCTTCTCTTGCCCACAATTAGTCAGTTTTGTATGATAGAACATGTACTTACAAATAACTTATTTTATACAATAGAATTTTTTTAACCCACCATTCCGTGATTCACCCTACATTTGATATTTACTGGTCATTTATTGCAATCAGCTTTTTATGCCATTTCATATCAGTTTACTACATTTTTCTTAATCCCTGCATAATCCTCTATTGTACAGCTTTATAGTAATTTATCTGATCTGTCTTCCACTTTTTTTTTTTTTTTTAAATCTGAGAGAGAGATAGAGACAGCAAGAGAAAGAGAACGAGCTGGGGAGGAGAGGGAGAAGCTCCATCCCAGGACCCTGGGATCATGACCTGAGCCAAAGGCAGATGCTTAGCCCACTAAGCCACCCAGGTGCCCCTGTCACCTACTTCTTGATATTAACATGGTCAGCTGAATTTTCAGATATTTTTATCTTTGAGAAAGCTGCTGGATGTTTCCTAAAAGTGGGCTTATTGGTGTATTGATTTGCAATATGAATTTTTGTATCTATACTTCTAAATTACTTCCCAAAAATAGACATATTCCATCCACAAAAGACAATAATACCTATTATGTCATAGCTTCACTAACATAAGATCTTATTAAAATATTTTGTCTTGTTTCATTTGGAAGTTTAGAAATGGGGCGTTGTTGCTATTTATAGTATATTTCTTTTTTGGTGTATGTGAAAGATCTGAACATTTCTAAATTGATTTCCATCTAGTTTTCAGTTTCTCTGAAATTATTATTCATATACTTTGCTTTTCCTTTAAATGATATTTTTTGTATTATTGATTAGTAAGATAGGTTTAATAATTTTTTTATTTTTATTTTTTTAGAGAACTTTAATATTAAATTTGTTCTGTGACTCTATCTAGCTTTCCTTTTGCGTAGGCAAAAATTCTCAACATTGTAAAGCTACGCATAATTCTGAATTTAGAATAATTTTGTACTGAAACAGATTCATTTTAAAAATTCCTCCTTTTTATTTTGTGAAATGATTATGAAAAATTAATCTGGAGAAATAAACACGTGGAGTCCAAGAGAACAAAAAGAATGCCACTAGCTAATTCAAACAGACTAAAAAATAAAAAATCAACAGATCAAGAGATTAGAATGTGAAGTCCAGGAGAAGACTAGCTTTATCTCATAATTTATGATTGTGGCATTTTAAGTCAATGGGGGATATTATGGATAACTTAATAACAGATTAAAAGCTACATCCAAAATATGTTACTATTTATTTTTTTAAATATTTTATTTATTTATTCATGAGAGACAGAGAGATAGAGAGAGAGAGAGAAAGGCAGAGACACAGGCAGAGGGAGAAGCAGGCTCCATGCAGGGAACCTGAAGTGGGACTCAATTCCGGGTCTCCAGGATCAGGCCCTGGGCTGAAGGCAGGGCTAAACTGCTGAGCCATCCAGGCTGCCCAAATATGTTACTATTTGTATTAGAATTAACTCTGTATCAATTTACATGTATAAATAAACAATAAGAAATGCTAGAAGATAACATAAATATTATTTCCTATTTTTTTTAGTGTTGGTTATAGTCTTAAGGACAATATAAAACAAAAAATTCCTAAAGGAAAAATATATGACAATAAAATAGACATGCAATTAACAAAACACACCAGAAAATAAAAGACAGACAACAAACTCTAAAAATATTTATAACACATAAGCAGTATTTAAGGAGCTTATAGAAATGGATTTGCTGGGCAGCCCCGGTAGCGCAGCGGTTTAGCGCCGCTTGCAGCCCAGGGCGTGATCCTGGAGACCGGGGATTGAGTCCCACATCAGGCTCTCTGTGTGGTGCCTGCTTCTCCCTCTGCCTGTGTCTCTGCCTCTCTCTCTCTATGAATAAATAAAATCTTTAAAAAATAAACCTTTAAAAAAAAAAGAAATGGATTTGCTAAAGTAGCAAATGAAGTCATCATTTTAATAGAGCCGTTTTTCTGATATGTTTTGATGCAGTTTTTTTTTTTTTCTTGGACATGACATTTCGATTAGTCTGGGAAGAAACTAAATTCTTTGAGCCAAACATCACCAAAAAATAGAAGATAGTGAATTGCATGTTCTTTACCTTTTGGAAATTGGTCTGAAGGGTTCTGTGAGCATGAGCTGCAGAGAAATTGTCCTTTCTGCATCATCTCATGGAGTTTCTGCCCAAACTCCAAACAGATTAAAGAGACTCTTCCCTCTGACCTTTTCAAGTGGTTCCTGTCAACTAGCCCCATGTCCCATATTAGAAGAGAAGCCACACAGCTGAAATAGTAGGCCACTGGGACAGACTACCACCTTACAACTAAGAAGGACAATAGGGCTCTGTTGATCAAGAGGGTCGGTTCCATGAAAGAATATTTTATGAAAAAACAAAGCAGGCAAGCACACCAGCTGTACCAAAGAGAGAACTTGGAAGCATATATAAGGAGGTGAACAACCAACAGTCTTTTCCTTCTGGAGATTGAGGGGGTGGTGAATTCATTAATTCTGATTTTTTTTTTTTTTTGAAATGTACATTTGAAGTTTCACCATGTGTTTATAGCTTCTACTTTTCTTCTAGGATATTTGTAATATGTGACTCCTTGAACAGTCTGTGGCCCTCTTCTAGTATCAGTTTGCATGGAAGTAAATTTGGTTTTCCATCATCAATTAGCAAATGAGTTGTTTCTTCCCTACAGCATCCTTCATTATATACAGGGACATTGGAATGATAAGTAATCCAGGAGACAGGAGGGGTGGGAGAGAGGGAGAGGTGGAAGGAGGAAGGGAGATAGGTAGGGAAGGAGAGAACACAAACAATATGAAGCTGCCTGCTTTAAGAAATAGAAATCGAATCCTAGTAAGGGAAAAAATGTCTGTTGTTTCTCTACCTTTGTGGAAGAGCTGGGTGTGTTCTCATCTAACTACAGGACTAGATTGAAGCTCAGAAGAAATTCACTTGAAGGAGATTTGCTTGCTGGTCCTCAGGGAAGAGTTAGCAGCCAGGGGATGATACATGGAGAGAGCTCAGTCTTGGGGTGCCTCACTCGATCTTCCTCAGGTGGTGAAAACTCTGCATGATTCTTTCTATGACGTCTTGTATCGTGACCAGTGGCTGGGGGTCCATGACCTTTTTGGTCCTTTCACAGCTGTAATCGTGAATGTACCATCCAGTGAGACCCACATTGGTTGGAAAGTGGGCTGCAGTTGGATTATAGAACTGGTTGCCATGGCCACACCGTAGGAAATGTGGTACCTGGGAGCTTTCTCACTCATGGCCACATCTCAAGAGAGGTGCTCTGCAGCTAGGATGTCAGTGCACCTTGTCCACAAAGGTGAAGTCCACCATTCTCCCCATTTCCAATCACAAACCTCATCTTGCCTTTCCTGGATGCCTCAATGAGGACGAGGGCCAGCTAGGGTTCCTTGTACCTAAAATGCCATAAGGGCAGACGGCCATGGTTAAAAAATGTCTCTCAGGGTCATTGCCCCCAGGACTGCTCACTCCTATAAGGTTTTTTGTCTCCACATAGTAGTCTATGGGCTCCACAGCAAATAGATGGTCTTCAATTCCAACTTCGATTGACACCCTCAAAGATGATACTGGCACTACTAATTAAAATGAGTTTCTGAACCCCAGCCTCTTTGCAAGTTTCATTGCTATTATTGGTGCCAATGTAATTCACTATGTAAAAGAGTTTTTTGTTGTTACTAGATGGTGAGGGTGACACACAGTGGACAACAGAGCTTACACCTTTCAGAGTTAGGTACAGATCCCATTGGCTATAGAGGACTCCGAAGGAATGTCGGACCCTTGCTGCATATCAAATACATTGACAGTGTGGCCTCTTGCCAGAAACTGCTCCACCAGGTGCTGCCCTAGGAACTCAAAGCCTCTGATCACTCTGCACGTATGGGCCATCCAACGGTGGTCGCCCCCTGTTGGTAGAGGCTCCCACAACCAGTCTCAGTGTGCCCACAGCTTGCATCCTAAGACCTCCAGCTGCTGGAGCCACCATTTTCTCTGATGCAGTCATTTTGATGTCAAGGATGTTTGGTAAGGGTATTATTATTAACTTTATTTTTCATAAATAATTTTTTTTCTTCTGACATTAAACTTAACACACTTTCATAGCTATTAAACACAAATTGCAATGAAGAAAGTTATAATTATCCATAATCCAAGAATAATCATTTTCAATATATTTGCTGAATATATTTCTAGGTTCTGTTGTTCTTCTCTCTTTCCTTCTTTCCCTGCCCCATCCCTCTTTGTCTCCTCTCTACTTTCTAAAACAAAAGTACCATCCTAGATTGAATGTTTTGGGGATTTTCTTTTTTTTTTCACTTGATAGAGTTTGGGCACATCCAAAAGCCAACTACATAGTAATTTTTTATTTCCACAGAGTATTTTTTACAATATGGATCTAGACTATCTAAATACTATCAATGACCATTTAGGCTAATGTTATTTTGCAGTACTCTAAACAACTCAGATGTACAGATTCTTGTACCTTACAATGTGTCTGATTATTTAGGTTAAATTTTCAGAAGTGGCATTTATAGGTCAAGGTATTCACACATTAAATATTTGATGCCTATTGTCGAATTGCCCTACAAAATATTGTACCTGGCACTGAGGTATTATCATTTTTGCTCTCACTTTTTATCATGTCTTTTTTGTCATTTAAAAATTTTTCAAACTAAATATTGAAAAAAATCATTTAATGTGCACTTACTGGATTGTTAGTGAAGTTGAATATTTCTCATACTTTGATGACTACATTTTAAAAACTATTTCATAATTATTTCCTACACATTTCCATCGTCTGTTCTCTCCTCTTTCTCTTTTTAATTTTATCTCTTCCTATTTGACTTAAAAGAATTATTGCAACAGTCTTTTGTCCTATGTATATAATAGTTTCCTCTATTTGGAGTATATATTCCAACTGTTTCTTTGTGGTGTTATGTAATCTAAAATATTTTCCTTATTGATAGCTGTATTGATTTGATGTTCTAAAAAATTCATCCTCCTCATGACTTTAAAAATGGTAACCTGACTGTTCTTTTAGTTCCTTGAAAAACCATCAGACATGTAGTTTCAGTCAGATGCATGGACAGAATACAGAATTCCCTCTAATGGGAATACTTGTCCTTATTGGTATCTTATTCCTTCCCAAATGTGCTTTACCCTTTCTTCTTAAAATGAACAAGTAGACATATAAAAAAACATGATGGCAAAATAAGTAGTGGATTTCCAATACATCAAGAGGTACTGAGTAAGATACGGGGAGGCATTACTTTTATAGTGTCCCTCTTCCCTCCCTCCCCCATTCCTTCCCTCCTTCGTCCCTTTCTGCATATATATTTGTTCAGTGCCAAATTAATGCCATAGGCATAATTCAAGTTTTCAGAATTATAATAAGGACAAGTAACTTGAATAAGATACTAGACTGGAATTTCCCAAAAGACAACCTAAGTAAATAATTGAAAAAGGAAGACACATGTTGCATGAACACAGTTCCAGGCTATGACTCAAACGTGCTAAGTGGTGACTTTTTTTTTTTTCAATAGAAATGCTCCCATTCAATTTAATGGGAGAAAATGTAATCATTCTTAGTCAATTAATATAAATTTAGTCAAATTAAGATTAAAAATGTAGGATTCTTCCTCAATCTTGTATCTTCTCAGGGACATTTTTCCTTTATGTACCAAAAATATCATCAAGTCTGGAAGAGTTGGAAGTTCTCAGACACTGTTATTGACATTTTTCCTATTGGCTTGTGCTGAGAGACCTCTCACCTGATTCATTCTCCATTCTTGGTGCAAAGACATGTCTTTGTAACCACTGCAAATCTTTTTCAGATGGCCAGCTCAGGGTGCCACACCCTTGATATTCTCAACCAAGGACCATGGAAGGGGGTGAGGGATTGCTTTCTCCTTGTGTCCTACCAGAGTATGTGAGGATTCTCATGACACTGCCTCAGATTGCTTCCTGGCATGCAAAAAACATGTTTCCTCCTGAAACATCTGTGAGATCAATCTACCCCTCATGTGCATGTGTACTCTAGAGTTAACATTAGGTAGGACAGGCTTCAATACCTTTTCAATAACTCTCACTAATTCTTCTCACTTCTTCCTGACTTGCAAAAATCTTTATCAGTTTCAGGTGCCTGGATATAGCACCTACCAATCAATTATTTGCCCACTCGGTACCTATATTGATACAAAGAATTTGGCTCTAGATGCTATAAGGATCTGGCCTCTTATAACATAAAAAGCTAAAGCATCTGCCAAAGGGTTGATTTTTAATTTTTGTACAAAAGCTAATCATTGATTCTTTCTTCCTATCTTCATTTCTGTAGTTATGATAGTTACCTAAGAGAAACCAGCATGCTCAAGCCTCATGTTTCTCTGGTTATTTTGTTGTTGTTGTTTCTCTCTTTTTCTCTGTTTTCTCTCCTTTTACTTCACACACACACACACACACACACACACACACATGCACACAAACACACACACACATCCTTATACATTCTAAATTGATAAAACAATTTCATATATAGAGTCTTCACTGAAAGATCTACTTTGATCACAGGAAGAACTTAGGCAACACTTAAGTGTTGTAAAATATTTCAAGATAAAGAAGTGCCAGGAGTCAAGAATTTATAAACTTTAGTAGACTTTATACTCATTTTCAAGACTGACAAGTCCTGGGGAGATCTTTATAGTGAATTCCTTATAGGTTTTGCTTGTTGTTGCTCACATTTTTAAATTTTTGTTTTGTAAAACATGCCCTGCAGGATTTGCTTGCTTATTGACTAAGTGGGAAAGAAAGGTCAACCAAAGAATGAGACATAGTGTTCCAGCCTCTAGACATGAAAAAACTGAGGAAAGAAGTTCTAAAGTTTTCTTAGGAAGAATGTTTCCTTTATCTCCTTATATTTTTCCTATTCCCTTCCATCATCCTGCTTTCACATTTTTTGGAATTAAGCACCTGCAAATTAAATATGCCCACCCAATTTGTAGCCCTGCCCTCTGAAGACACTCTTAGCAACACCTTTCTTTCTGTGTATACAAATGTACTAAAAATGATAGACACAGAGTAATAAAAATATGTATGATAAATTAAATTGTCAATTTGTCCAGTTTATACAGAAATGTACCTTTCTTTGTTGCATTTAATGACTGATTTTCTAGATTAATATAGCTATAAGTGATAAAATGTCAGACATTTGGTTTTAAATATTAGAATTTGATTTGAGGGGCACCTGGGTGGCTCAGTTGGGTAGACATCTGCCTTCAGCTCAGATCATGATCTTGGGGTGGGGGGTCCCTGCTCAGTGGGGAGTCTGCTTCTTCCTCTTTCTTTCTCTCTTCTGTGTGTTCACTCTCTCTCTCTCAAATAAACAAATAAAATGTGTTAAAAAATTAAAGAATTAGATTTAAGTTCACTATCTTCTGTTATTGTTTTATTCCAGGTCCTGTTGTGCTGTTTCAGTCCTAAATTCTTCATTTACTGCAGTATACTACAGAACACAGACTAAGTATTCTAATATCAGTACTTCCTTAAAAGTCTTGGACTATCAGTAAAAATCTAATTGTGGGAGAAACACCCAAGGGGCTAAGCCTTGGTTGGTATTTCCTGTATTTATAGTAGTATAATGTTGGTGGAATAGTCGGCTCACTGCAATTTATTATTTCAAAGCTATTGATGTTACCCACACCTATCACAAAAAAGCCAGGAATTTTTACTTATTTGAGGTATACTTAAGTGTCTTAGAAAGAGTAATTGATTGGTGTGTTCATCTGAAACAGAATATCTACAACTTTCTTAAATATTCTCTTTTTAAATCATTGAAATGTTGCCAGAAAACATAGGAACAGCTGTTGAGTAGAGTATTAAATTTAGAGCAATATTATACAGGAATGGTGATTTAGACATGACTTTAGGCATAATTATCACTGAAATATTCTATAAATAGAATAGTACAGAAAAACTTCAAATGTATAATTTCCAAAACTGCAATTGTCTATGGTAAAAGGTGCAAAGTAGAACTTCTCTACATATGGTACTGCTTCTTCTGGGATATGGTAGCAATTCCACAAATCTATGGAACATGGCTTCCTACTTGCATAGTTTGTCATGTTTTGGCACCCTAATTTTTACTCCTTTAACCCTAGAAATTTCAAGGCAAAATCTTATATATTTACATTCAAAAATGCTTTTCAAATAATATACTTTTGAGTATTTTGATAGAAAAGAAGCTGCAGGTGACTTTCAATTAATTTATTCATTATTCATTTTGCATGTTTACTGTCTTCCTACTTTGTTCTGTGGATTCTGGGTAAGATGAAAGGATGTCATTTCGACATAGTAGAACATCTTAGTAATGGAGTAAAAAGTGAAAAATTACTAGGTAAGGTGACAGTTAACTTCTGTTATTTTCCCAGATTTTTAAAACCTTGTCTTCCCTTACCTAGAGATATGGAAAGAGACAAAGAGCATTTTAGCAGAGCTGTAGAAATCAATATTATTTTATCTTTGGAAAATAATGAACCCAGTCTTTATGAAACCTGTATGTTTTATCTTGAAACCTCTTATTGCCATTTCTATACATTCTAGAATGCTGTTTCATCCTGACAACTAGGATATTCAGGAAAATGGTTAATTTATGCATGTTATCTTTCCAATCAATTCTGTGAATCCCTGTACTTTATACTTTGCCTACTGCAGGCACATATTTTGAATTAAAAGTAAAGATAATGATATTTTAACCGAAAGACTTCTATAATTAGCAGCAAAAATCTAAATAAATAGAATGAGAAGGCTTGACAGGAGAAACTTCCTCAAAGAGGTGAATATCTAGTTTGTAATTAACAGAAAGAAGAAAAGAAGCTGCACAATTGCCTGTGAACTAGCACAGCAATAGCAATTTCTAGCTCCTTATATGTGCTCATATGGAGTTCACACTTACCTATAGAAGAGCTACAATCTTGTTTTAGTCATATTTATTTTAAATTCTTATGTTCCTCTCCTGGTCTATAGGAAAGAAGCCTACAGGGAAGGAAGCATACTTTATTCCTTTTCAAAAAATAAATGAATACATGAACAAATGATTGCTTGTGTGAAATTAGGTTGCTAAAGAGAGAAGAAAGGGAGAACTTGCATTTATGGTAATGGCTTCTTTGAAGCAAAGCTGGCTTAGGTGGATGTTTCAGATTCATTTCCTGAGAAGCCAACTGTGAGATGGGGTTTGTTGAGTAGGGGTTTACATAAGGACAGCCTTGGAGTCAACATTTGTGAAATGGAGGCACTGTAGCAGGCATGGACAAAAGGAGACATTGAGAAGGCAGCTCCAATCCTATGGACAGCTCTGGAGCTAGAATGGCCTTTTAGTGTTATAGGCCACATTGATCAGGATTCTTTATGCTTGCACTGTTGAGTCATTGGGTGTTGAGCACCCTGGGGAAGGGGCATGATCTTGCAAAAGGTGACTCTGCAATTGAGGCAATCTCTGATGTTTCTGGCAGTTGAAAGCTGGCTACTGTCAGCACTCTGCAACCAGAGCAGCTTCATTGATATAATTATTCATCAGTAGGAATCTGGGGTGTGTCTTACAGTGCCTATTACAGTGAGGTGGAACTAGACTATAAAGACCGGTAAATCAGAAAGAAAGATTTAGAGTAGATAAAATTATGAATGGTGAACACGTATCATTTTTTTTTAAAGATGAATTTACTTATTTGAGAGAAAGCAAGAGCATGTGATCCAAGGGAGGGGCAGAGGGAGAGAAAGAATCTCAAGCAGACTCCCTATTGTTTGCAGAATCTAATGCAGGGCTTGATCTCATGACCCTGAGATCATGATCTGCGCCAAAATCAAGAGTCAGATGCTTAACTGACTAAGCTACCCAGGCTCCCCAGTGTCATTTTTTTAAGGCACAACAATACCACAAAGTTCATTCCTTTACCAGGATGTAGGTTGCATAGGGCTTGGTGGAGAGGTCCAAACCATGGGAGTTAGTTTAGAGAACTGTTGGAGTAATCCTGTCATGAGGCAATGAGGCCTCGGCAAACTAAGAGCTGTGGAGATGACCTGAATAAAACCTGGTGCTTGAATGAATTGAGGGGTTGGAGAGGTCTGCCCAGCAAGTTTTAATCTTTATTGTGCCAGATGCTCTGTCTATATCTTGTGCTTAATATAAGGTAGACATTATCATAATTTTATGCTATAGCACAGCAAATAGGCACTCTGAGTGGTTAGATGAATTGTCTAAATTTTCCTTTCTGACAAGGGAGGAAGACTAGATTTGTCTGACTGTAGAAACTATATATTTTTACACCTAATCACATATTTCTTCTGTCCATTGATAAACTAGAGCCTACATTTCATCTCTGAAGTGCAGTTATGCTGGAGAATGATGTGGAAACAGGATGGTAAAAGAAAGTGAAAGAAGAATATTTTGAGTTTTCAATGGTGAGGAATAAGGATTTCTAAAAATACACAAAAGTTTATCAGATAATAGAATAAGAATAACACCCTCATTATGCATTGGAACTATGTTTGAAAGAGAATACACTTAAGTCATCATAAAAATTCTGTAGGACAGATATTATTATAATCTTCATTTTACAGATGAGGAAACTGGGTCTTAGAGAATTCAAATAAACTGCTTGAGGTCAAGCAGCTGGTTAATGAGGTGGAACTGGATCTTTTTACATCAAGATTGCCTGACTTTAAAGCCACCAAACATCATACCTTGCTAAAATTTGCCTCCTTAACAATGGAGAGTATTTCATTGTTAGGTCATTTAGACCAATTGCTAATATACATCCTTACCACAGACTGGGTGGCTCAAAACAACAGAAATTTATTTTCTATGCTTCTAGAGGCTAGAAGTTTGAAGTAGAGATGTTGGTAGAACCATGCTGGCTCTGAAATGTGTAGAGGAATCATCCCTTGCCTCTTTCTAGCTTCTGGTGGTTTGCTGGCAATCCTAGATGTTTCCTGGCTTATCCATATGTTACTCCAATCCTCTGTCTTTGCATGATCTTCTCCCTATGTCTCCATCTTCACAGGGCCATATTATATGGACAACAGCGACATTGGACTGAAGGCCATCTCTCTTCCAGCATGACTCCATTTTAACTAGTTACCTTTGCAATAAATTTATTTCCAAATGAAGTTACATTCTTAGGTACTGGGGAGTAGGACTTCAACAAATTTTGGAGGGGGCACACAGTTCAACACATAACACTTGCACACATAAAATCAACCTGTGCAATCAAAATAATTTTGTTTCTTGTCATGTCTGTAAAAAAAGTAGATAAAGCTTTGCTAGGCGTATTCCTTCATAGCGTCTCTTTAACTATTTAATATATCTGAACAAATTAGATTCAGATAGATAGTAAATTATTCCTAATGGTCCATAATCCAACACTCTCTCCTCTTTGTATGGAATTCCAACTGATATTATTGAGTGTGCTCCTGTGGGGAGCAAATACCTTTACTAATATTACTTATGATTTTGCTATTCCCAGTGGGCTGCATTTTCTTTTTGCTCATTTAGATAAGTTCCCCTGGAATGTAGAGTCAAAACTTGTAAGGTAGGCTTGGGGAATTTGTTCTTCCTAAAGTGCTTTATTCTAATTATATTTTTTATTACTCATATTGTAAATGAGACAAGCTGAAGAGGCATTGCCAGACTAATTTTTTTTTCAGCTTTTGTAATTTGGAGTACTCTCTTTCCACATATATCAAATTATAAGAATTTCTTAGATGTAGATATCCAAGAATCTTAATATTTAATTTGCCCCTAGGAATATGACAAGCAAGATCTTATGTTTATTAAATTGGTCTTAGGGCAGGCAGCCCTAAAGTCAGATGCTATGATGCATGATTTGTATTTAGATATCATTAAACCATGTATAAATTATGCAATTATTTCATTTATGTGTAAAATGGAAATTAGACCTCTTAATTGTCAAATGTAATTATCGGCTTCCAGGTTTCAGCCTTATTTACCTTTCTGCACATCTTATGACTTCTTCCTTCCTCAAATCCTTTTTTATTCCTGATGTCCACCACACATCCACTAGTACTTTATATGTGAACAGTCCTTTTTAGCATCTTCTTCTGCCTTCTTATTTGCTGTCTATCCCCCTGCACTTGTATTTATTCCAAAACATAATCCTTTTACTCTTATGATATTGTGTGCACTGCAAAATTGTTACATATCTATATACCAAGTAATGCCCA
This sequence comes from Vulpes lagopus, assembly GCF_018345385.1. Taxonomy (NCBI): domain Eukaryota; kingdom Metazoa; phylum Chordata; class Mammalia; order Carnivora; family Canidae; genus Vulpes; species Vulpes lagopus. The sequence continues at coordinate 127,582,076 of NC_054824.1, read as the reverse complement.
AATATACTTTTTTAGCTTTGATATCACCAAGTCTTTGACCTTGGTTGCCTCCTGGATATACTCTGAATGTTTATATGTATTTCGGAGTATAAAATGTGTCACATTTATTATCTTTTCTACAAAAGTGCTTTGGTAGTAACGTAGATATCATTCCTTCCTTGATTTACATCCTTTTCCATGTAATTTTGAAATTCCTAACCCAAAACACAAAGTGTATTCCCCTCTTAGATTCTGGGCTAGAATCTCGGTCTGGCCAATGAGATGCTAAAAGCATCTTTTCAGCATGTAAGGACCGAAGTGTACATGGACATGTTCTTTTGCACCTTTACTATTGTCACGAAAATACCACACCTTGACTAGGTTGCTGGTCCATGGAGTTGTGAGAATCAAGTAGTAGAGCCAATCCACAGACCTAGGTTTGATGTAGAACTACCCAGGGGAACCCAAACAAACTCAGTAGGTCCACTGCTATGTGAGTGAACTCTATTGACACAAGTAGAGGCAACCTGGTAAGATGTATGAGAAATAAATTATTGTTTTGGTGTGTCATTGAATTTTGCAGTAAATATCCAAAGTTATCTGATGGAAACATCAGTACTTGGAGTGCTAATAAAACAAAAACCTAAAATACATGGCATTGGTTTTAAGCCTGGATGGCAAGTTAGAAAGAAGCTGACATAGGAGGCTTAGAAAATGGTAGCCCATATGATATAGTCATGAAATATTTGTAAAAACTGTCTTCCGTGATCCTCTGGAAGACTGATATCAGGTGTAGTTAATTTCTAGATTAGGGCAGGACAGACTCCAGGCAGAGTGCAGAATGAGAGATCTAACTTCGTTTAGATGGATTTAATGAGGTAATAAAAGTAAGACTTGAGCTCAGAGAAGAATAACCTGGTTAGTAAATAGAATGAAGAGGCAATAGAGAGCTTCCATAATGTACTGTTTATAAAACTTATTAAAATTCTTCAGCCTCTCTAACTTTGCAAAACAGTAAAATATTCTCAAATTAAGATAGATACAGCCTCAAGGTAAAGATAAAATCAAGGGCCTTTAAGATGTATCTTAGGGATGTAGACCAAATCAAGAAGTAGCCCTCCTGTGCTTTCTTAAGATTTCAAAAGAATTATGGTGGCACCTAGTATGTCTTGCAGGGAATAAAATGGCCTCTAGAAAGCACAGGTTCTTAATGGGCCAGTGCTACCCAAAGCATGCAAAGGTCTATGGCCTTTATAACTATGGTTCATGGAAATGGAATAAAAAAGCAAAAATTTGTCACTTTTGTATGTGCTGATTTTGTATGTGTTGATTGTAATCAAGTATATAAAACACTCAGATTTGTAAAGTACCACCAGCTAAAGCTAAAAGGGACTGAAACTGCTTAATATTTAAAATACCTTTTGGGTCCCTAATTTTTCAGGCAGAGATTAGGCTGAGAATACAGAGGGTACATCCTCTAACAACTTCTTTAGAATTGGACAAAGATGACAACCAAAGTGGCTGAAAGCCACTCTCAGAAAGTAGAACTGGGATCTAATCAAGGGACATTTTTTACTTCCAGAAAAGGGAGGCATGGAAACATTTGCATAGTAGGAATTCTGAGTTGCCAAGGAGTGGTGATTCCTATGGTACTTTTCTTTTTTTCTTCAAATGGGAATGTTTTTTTTTAGAGTTCACTTGTTTCTATTTCAAAAATTATATGATATATGCATGAGGTCAAAAATTTACTTGTATATTTATCTTTCTTTTTCTTTCTCTCTATTCATAGATCTCTGAATCAAGAGACTATATGTCTCAACTTGAAATACTTCACTAGATCCCAGACTTTGAGCCTGATATTATGATTAGATAAGACATTTGAGGATCTGGGGATGAAGTGGGGATGAGTATATTTTGCATATGGGTAAGTGTGTGTTTTTATAGCCAAAAGGGCATCTTTCAGGTTTACTTTAAAAACAGTTGTTAGGCATTTTCAAGTTCTGAAGGTAGCATATTCTGTACTATAGAATACTACTCCAACTAATTTATACGGAAATAACATGGAAGTCTGAGATTTCAGTATGACTCTGAAGCAGATTCAAGGTATGATGCAAGTAGCTCTGTCACTTCTGTCATAGATTTAGCAGGTCTTTTTGTATCTGTGGTGGAAGAAAGTGTCATGTCAAGCAGTAATAGAAAAATCACAGTAAACACTTTTGAGTTTCTAGAGAAAGGCCCCATGCCATCTGTAGCATCATTCATAAGGCATCTTCTATTATTCCACTAATATTTAATATTGATGGACTGGGTAAGCATCTATCCAGTCAGAGATGCCCATCATGGGTAAAATGAATAAAATCATGAATTTAGACAGGCTTAGAAATACACTTTTAGATGAGAGTGATATATCCATGATAGGCATGTTTAATGTCAAGGGCACAAGAAGTTGCATTAACAGGTGGGCCAGACCCCAACTATAGTTATCCACCACAGTTACAGCGCTGCCTATCTTCATAGTATATCTGTGCCAAAAGGGAGTAGGTTCTTTTATAAAAAGTTGACAGAAATGTAAAGAATCAAGGCTGGTTCATGGAAAATCTACACAAAGGGAAGATCTCCATGCTAGTTGGTCATAAACATAGTATAGCAAGAGATGTGCTAAAGCAAGAGTGTAGACAGGGGCTTGGAGCATAAAGTTTGGAAGGTTAGGGGCAGGAGGCCTGTGGAAAAGTCATGTGGATGGACAAATGGGAGAGGATACAAAGTGTATAGAATTTTTGTATCACTCATTTATGCCTTCTAGAATAGGTCCACCTTTACCAATAGAAGCACTAAATAACCAAGTAGATGGAATTACACAGCCTAGTGACATCAGTTATTGGCCACTTATTGCTGGAGAATTTAAAAATGGATATGTCAGCCATGACGACAGGGATGAGGGCTATAGAGAGACCCAACAATATGGTTCACCCCATGAAGATCCCCACCTGCTAAATATCCCACCTGCCAGCAACAGAGACCAGTGGTAAGCCCCTCATATGGCATCATCCTATGAAGTGTCATCCAATTCAGTGGCAATTGATTCTCTTGAACAGCTTCCATCCTGGAAGAAATTCCTCTTGATTGAAATTTTCCACATTGTCTTAGTCTGTTTGGGATACTATAATAAAATATTAAAGACTGGGTAGCTTATCAAAAACAAGATTTGATTTCTCACAGTTATGGAAGCTGAACGTCCAAGATTGGGGTCCCAGCATGGTCAGGTTCTGGTGAAGGCCCTTTTCCATGTTGCAGACTGTGACTTCTTACTGTGTCCTGACATTGTAAAAGGAGTAAGCTAGTTCTCTAGGGTCTCTTCCATAAAGAGGCCACTAATCCCATTCATGAGGGCTCTGCTCTCATGACCTGAGCATTTTCTAAAGGCCCCACCTCCTAATATCATCACACTGGGCATTAGTATTTCAACATATGAATGTGGGGGGACACAAGCATATAGAATATAGCACATATATTCTAAGGATGCATTTTTGTTTCCTTTGCTTCCTGCGCCATGTTTAAGGATTTACAGTTTCAAATGCTGATACTGAATGCTACATAATATCAAACTAAGGAACCCACTTCACAGCAATGGAGGCACAGCAATGAGCAGAAAAGCATGTCCTCCATCATATGCCATACCACTCTGAAATTGTCAACACAGTAAAACAGTTGTGTAGTCTTTCCAATATTCTGCTAATGCACCAGCTTGAAATACTATCCTTTATAAAGGATATTGTCCTTTAGCATGAAGCATACACTCTAAATTAATAAGCATGATAGACTACTTGAGTTCAGGAACCGAAATGTGGAAGCAGTTGAATGGTAATTTTTAAAGAAAACCTACAAATAAGTAAGAAAATAGTAGGAAAAAAATCTCTGGTTAGTTTTATTCCTAAGAGTCAATGGAACAAAGTTTTATTTTCCATAATATGATAGGCTGAATCTAAAGTGGCTCCCAGTGATCTCAATCTACTGGTATTTATGCCCTTGTGTATGGACTAGGCTTAGTTACCTACTTCTTATAAATAGCATATGTCAAAAATTATAGGATGTTTCTTCCTAGATCAAATTAAAGAAGATAGTGACTTCTGTCTTGTTATTATTTATTATCCCTTGCTCTTTTGCAGTCTATATTAAGTTGATGGTTGCTTAAGGTATTTTTTAAAGATTTTATTTATTTATTTACGTGGGAGAGAGAGAGAGAGAGAGAGAGAGAGAGAGAGAGAGAGAGAGAGAAACAGACAGAGAGCACAAGCGGGGGGGCGGGGTAGAGGGACAAGCAGACTCCTCACTGAATGTGGAACCCGATGTAGGGCTTGATCCCAGGACTCTGAGATCTTCACTCTAGCCAAAATCAACAGTCAGATGCTCAAATGACTGAGTCACCCAGGTGCCCTGATAGTTGCTTAAGTTTGAACCCATTCTTTATTCCTTTCCTCCCCTTGCTTTAGGTATACTGTGTCATAGTTTATATCTTTTTATTTTGTGAGTCACTTGACTGATTTTTTCAGATCTACTTGTTTTTACTCCTTTTGTGTTTCCTACTTTTCTTATACCTACTTATGTTCTTTCCTTTCCACTCAGAGTCCCCTTTAACATCTCTTGTAGGGCTGGTTTACTGGTCATGAATTTCTTTAACTTTTGTTTTTCTGGGAAACTCTCTCTCCTTCTATACTGAATGATACCTTTGTTGGACAGAGTATTCTTCATTGTAGGGTTGTTTTATTTCAGCATTTTGAATATATCATGCCACTCCCTTTTGGCTTGCAAGGTTTATATTGAAAAATCCACTGATAGTCTTATGGGGTCTCCCTTGTATGTAACTGTTTTCCCTTTCTGCCTTCAAAATTCCCTTTGTCACTACTTTTGACCATTTTAGTTGCTATGTATCTTGATGTGGACTTCCTTGGATTGATTTTGTTGGTGGCTTTCTGTGCTTCTTGGATCTGTTTCTGTTTCTTTCTCCAGATTCAAGAAGTTTTCAGCTATTACTTCTTCAAATAAATTTTCTGCCTCATTTTCTTTCTCTTCTCCTGGAATCCCTGTAATACAAAAGTTGTTATGTTTAAGAGTGTTGTTGAGTTCCCTTAATTTATTCTCATTCTTTATTATTCTATTTTCTTTCTCCTATTCAGCTTGATTGCTTTACTCTGTCCTCCAAGTCACTGATCCATTCTTCTGCTTCCTCTAGTCTACTATTTATTCCATCTAGGGTATTTTTAATTTCAGGTGTCAATTTCTTCATCTCTGATTGGTTATTTTTCCTTTTTTTTATATCTTTGTTGAGGGTCTTAGTGAAGTCCTCCACCCTTTTCTCAAGTCCACTGAGTATTTTTTATAGCAATTACTGTAAGTTTCCTATCTGGCTTATTACTTTGTTTCATTTAGTCATGCCATGATTTTGTCCTGCCCTTTCATTTGGGACATATTCCTTCGTCTCTTCATTTTGTTTAACTTTCTTTTAAAAAAAAATTTATTAATTTATTCATCACACACACACACACACACACACACACACACACACATACACAGAGGCAGAGAGAGGCAGAGGAAGAATCAGGCTGCATGCAGGCACCCTGATGTGGGACTCAATCCCAGGTCTCTAGTATCACACTCTGGGCTGAAGGCGGCACTAAACTGTTGAGCCACCCGGGCTGCCCTTGTTTAACTTTCTATGTGTCTGTTTCTCTGTGTTAGGAAAGTCAGTTACATCTCCTGCACTAGATATCATGGTTTTATGAAGAAGTCCTATAGTGACATTCACTGGAACTGTCCCCTATTCACTGGCACTTTGTACTTCATGGGTATCTCTTATGTGTATTTTTTTCACCCTACTCATGGCTAAGCAGGATTTGCCTCAGCCCAGTCATCTGTAATGGCTCTTTTTGCTTGTTTTAGGCAGTGTTTTGCACTGTGTTCTTATGGCCCCATCTGGGCTTGCCTTGGGTTTGAGCTGGCTAGGCATTTGCCAGAGCTGCAGTTGCACTGAACTGCATGGCAGTCATGGTGTTTTCCCTTGGGAGTCTTTTGTTAGTGGACAGGGACTGCAGTCAGACAAGGTGTCTGGCCCTAGCCCACTGTTGGGGCTGTAGTTGAACTGGTGCATGTGGTTACCTTCCCCTCTCCCTGGGTCAGGGATCACTTCAGAGTGGTGCTGGCCCTTGGAAAGGTTGTTTGCACAATGCCATACTTGTGATGCAGTTTTGGATGTACTCTTGCCAAGACCAAGTGAAAGGGGGTGAGTCTGCAGAAGAGCATGAGGGCAGGACACATGGTATTAGCAAGGTTTACACAGATCTGCTGTGGGATAAGTCCTGGAACTGATTTAGACAGTTGCTGAATGTGTTGGAGGGGATAAGTTCACAGAAAAGCATGAAGGTGCAGCATGCTGATAGCAAGCTAGTTAGAAAGTGTTGATGCTGTGCTGGTTCTCACAGTTGTCCATAATTTAGGCTGGGGAACAGGGTGAGTTAATGATGCTCACCAGCTATTTTGTTATTGGAGAAGTCTCCCAAAGATCCCTATTCCTGTAGCAGCAGACACTCTGAGATTAGTAAACAAATATCCTTCTTGTATATTCTAGTCATCTTTCAAATTACTATTTTTATGCTGTGTCTCAGAGGGGCTGTTTGCTGTGCTATCTCTTTAAGCATGCGGATTCAGTTTCCTGTCAGCCTCTGGCTCGCCCAGAGCAAAGTCACTGATTTTTAAAGTTCTACATGTAAAGCCCCACTCATTATAAGAACTCAAGAAATTAAGACCCTTTGGTTTTTAAAGCCAAATATTATGGGGTTTGCCTTCCCAGTGAGGATCCCCTATGTCTGGAGTACCTGGTATGAGTCTGCCTCTTTCCATTCTCCATGCTTGCAGGGGTCCTCCCTCCTATGGATAGTCTTTCAGATCAGCTTGGTTCTGAACTGTGTATCCACTCTTCCTATCATTTTTGATGTGGCCTCTTCTCTATATTTAGCTGCAGAGAGTCTGTTCTGGGAGTCTTTGAGTCTTTTTCTGAGTTATTCACACTAATGTCAATGTTATCTAGTTGTATCCATGGGAAAAGGTGAGTGTAGGATCCTATCTGTACTGGCATCTTCCCCAGAAGTCCTATATCTTCTTAATTCAAGATTTTCCTACCATTTTGGAAAATTTCTAATAATTTTGTTCCATTCACACCATCAGCAACTATGTAATCAGTTGTATTCATCACATTTTAACTGTATTTAAAATAGATTAAGAGGGTTTCAAAAGTTATTAAAACAAACACCATTTAAACTTAGTTCTGCTTATAGATGGAACCAAGGTAAACAATAACTAGAAATTCTTTATTAGTCATGGTTGAGAATTTTATTTTTGAATACTTAATCAAGTTTGATAGGACCAAAGAAATATACATTCAAGAATGTTTAACATGAAGTAATGATCTAAATTAGAATTATTTATTTTATACTCCTTAAGTATGAAACAAAAAATGTTCTCCTTCATTTATCCTGTAAGCTGGGTGACAGATGGAAGAAGAGCTTCCTCTATGACTCTTGTGTAATCTCAATGCTCCAGGGTGGTGTTGCATTCCCCAAATCTCTAGCTTCATAACTTTCAGATATGCTATGTCTTTGAATACCTCAGAGAAGTATAACAAAGTAACTAAAGGGATGCTCAGTTTGATAACTCAGTCTACACAATTGCTTGGGAGGTCCTGTACTGACCTCTGAGGTAGTCCATGCATCTTGAAAAGTGAACTTCTGTGTTAACTTTTAGTGACAAGAATTCCTTCCCTTTCTAGCCCTTAGAAAAATTTGCCTTTATAGATGTATTCCTCCATTTTCCAAATTGGTCCTGAACACAAGTCATATTCATAAAATTCTGTTTCAACCTAAATTGAAATTTCTGGCATATAATCAGGACTATAATAGCAAATATTAAAAACTGAACAAAGTAGAAACCTCACAAGATGAGATACATATGAGGTTTATATAGAGGACTATTTCTGTGCCAATTAAGCTCAATAACTGTTTTGTTATTTTTTTCCTTTCCTTATTTCCTTTCTGAACCTTCAAAAATTTGGCCTGTATAATTTATTATCCAAAACTTTGAATTTGCTACAGATATTAACTTGAAGGTTTTGAAATTGAGACCAGGTGGTTCAATCCAGGGCCTTACATTTGGGATATTGGATTCCCCTAGGGTAGCAGTCTGTCAAGAAAACCTTTGTGCAACACAAAGATAAGTCCAGATTCTTGTGCCAAGACTTGAGGGGGAATGAGCTCTCTGCTTGAAATAATCTAAAGTTCTGACTGTGTTGATGAGTAGAAAATGGTGAGATTTTAAATGCATAGTTATTATGGAGATGGAGACATTGCCTTTTAGAGATTTCTTCTGGTTTCATTCTACTTTAGGGATAGAAGATCAGGAATATTTTTCACTGGTTTAAGATATAAGAACAGTATAGAAATACTGCTCTGGCAAGGAAGGTTTTCCTATCTGTTATATTTTTTTTAAGTTAAGATTTATTCATCCTTTAGTTCACCATCATTATATCGAACAGACTTTGTCTCAACTATCTGCTTTTGCACACGTGTTGTCAAATCTCTCCAAATCTTAAACATTCTGTTCATGTTTGGGGATATTTTTTTTCCTTCTTTAATTCCTCTAGAGTTTTCCACTCATTATCTCTTTTTACAATTCTTTTTGACAAAGCATTTATTCTAAGATGCTTTCTGAAAGCTAGAGTGGACAATGACTATGTTGTGGATTTAGGACTTTGCACTGTAGCTCAGAGCTTCTGTGGCTCTGAGTTCCTAAACAGAGTTGATGTGCACACCCTCAGGATATCCATGTTCTTAGCCTGTGGCACAAGTTCAAAATAGAGTCAGTTCATCATAATGGGTTTGATTTTCAAAAGCAAGAATTTGACTCTGCCCACTTAGTTGGTTCCATCATGTAACGGTAATCCTACCAATAGGCAAAGAACACTCAGCTACTATATGTTCTTAGAATATCTAGGAATACAAAAAATAAGTAAGTTTTGATCATACTTCGTCATTTAGAGGTATTACTTTGATAACCCATAATAAGTATTTATCTTATAAATTCATTCCATAGCTTAAAAAAAAAATCAAGTTTCTCTTCCCATGTATTACATTAAGTTTCTGAGCATTTTATGTAGAATTCAAACCCAGTGTTTAAAACAACCACCACTTTTACAGAAACCTGTGCCCTGAGCATATTTACTTAGGCTTTCACATTTTGTCAACACTGCTATGCCCTGATATTTACAATGCTTTCACCTGCTGCTTCTTTTTTTAAAGAAAATTTATTTTATTTAAAAAAATCTATTGAAGTATAATTAATATACAATGTTATATCAGTTTTAGGTGTACAACATATTTTTTTAAAGATTTTATTTATTTATTCATGAAAGACAGAGAGAAAGAGAGAGGCAGAGAGAGAAGCAGGCTCCATGCAGGGAGCTCGACGTGGGACTCGATCCCAGGTCTCCAGGATCAAGCCCCGGACTGAAGGCGGCGCTAAACCGCTGAGCCACCCGGGTTACCCAGGTATACAACATATTGATTCATTAGTTTTATTCATTAGTCAGTGCTCGCCACTATAAAGGTAGTGGCCATCATCATGTTATGACAATATTTTTCACTATATTTCCTATGCTGTACTTTTTCATCTCCATGACTTACTTATTTTATAGCTAGAAGTATCTCTTAAACCCCTTTATCTATTTCACCTCCCTGCCCCCCATCTCCTGCTTCTTCTTCACCCCTATGTAGCTTCCAGGAAGGCTTCCTAAGTGACTGAAGCTCTCCTGACCATACCTATTTAGATTTAACATACAATGTGTTATGCTGTGAACCTCAAAAGACTAAGCAGATCTTTACCTTTGTTAAACAAACAAAAATGCCTTAATTTCTACATATGCATAACTAATTATCTTACTGATTGGGGATTGTTTTTTTTAAGGAAAAAGTTAAGATAAGTCAATCCCTCAATTCATTGCATTAGCAATTTCTGACAGAAATGGTACTTTTTAAAAAAGATTTTACTTATGTATTCATAAGAGAGAGAGAGAGTGAGAAGCGGAGACATAGGCAGAGGGAAAAGCAGGTTGCATGCAGGGAACCCTATGTGGGACTGATCCTGTAACTCCAAGATCACACCCTGAGTCTAAGGCAGACGCTCAACCGCTGAGTCACCCAGGTGTCCCAAAGGTGTCCCAAAATGGTACTTTTTGCCCAACATACCATAATTCTCCTGAGTGAAATCAATAGTGTAGATCATTATCTAGTCTCTCAATTTGTGTCCCCCCACTTCATTATCACATGTGTTGGAATTATTACAAAAATCCAAATTACTGTAGTGAGCAAACTGAAGCAATGGATTATACAGCCAGAACCTTAAGGTAAGCTGAAGTCAATGAGCAGAAGAAATAACCTAAACCTAAGGTTTAAGTTTTCCTAAAATTGGTTTCTTGGCAAAGAAATCTTAATGGTAGAAATAATGGCAATTAATAAAACAGCTCATTAATTGTGTTCACTTCTATGACAGATAGCTCTCTAAAGAAAATTATTTCTTGACTTGAAGTGATGGTAGTAGTATGACACTACAGTATATCCATCAATTCTCTGAAAAATAGGTTTTTTTCACTAATCAATGCTGCCAAATAAGAATTTAGATGTGCAAAGTTGTGTCCCACCTATTTTTCTATGTTTAAATTTGGTGCAGTTGTTTGAATTCTGTTTTCAAGGACAATAAAAACAAAGATGAGTTTATAAAAATTAGTTTTCCTAATTTTTGTATTCATTCTGAAGAGAAGAAATCTAAAATCAAAACTAGACAGTTATCTAGAAGAGTGACACAAGACTAAAAGATCATTGTTTTGAATCTTTTAGAAGAAAGAAATTGTACTTTTTTGAAAAGCCTACAAAGTATTCTCTACT